>NC_084482.1:77199369-77512119 GCF_030035675.1 Rhineura floridana
AACATATGCTCCAAGTCATTCAAATATCTTGGAGTGGTGATCCCGAAAAACCTATCCAAATTAATGCAATTAAATTTTACTCCCATAATTAAGGAAATAATACATATGCTAAAAGAATGGTCCCAATTCTCCTTATCATGGCTGGGCCAGATTGCAGCAATAAAAATGTCTATTTTACCTAAATTAAACTTTTTATTTCAATCCATTCCAACATTGATTCCTAAAAACAAATTTAACAATTTGGCAACGAATTATTAACAAATTTATTCACCAAGGTAAAAAGCCCAGATTAATCAAAAATACTCTTTATAGGTCCCCCAAGAAAGGCGGTCTGGGCATACCCAACCTGCAACTTTATCAAGATGCATCTCACCTAAAAAGCATAATACCTCTACTGCAGGAATCTACAAACAAATCTTGGACTGGCATGGAAAGAGTGGGCACCTCTTTACAAGAATCCAGAGGTCTTCCATTTGTGATTCATATGAAGAAAAAATTAAATGATATAACTAACCCATTTTTGAAAAATAATTTAACAATTTAGAAAAATTGGCACTCAAAATTACCCCCCCCCCCGATTTCGGCTTTGACCCCTATTCTCAATCATCCCATGTTTTATGAAAGGAATAAATTTCAGCAGTTCAAAGACTGGGAAAAGGTGGATCTTTACCACATTAGAGAATTTTACATAGGTAGCCATCCCAAAACGCCTGACCAACTAAAATCTCAGCTCAAGGAAATTAAAACATCCTGGTTTCAACTTCACCAAATTCACCATTTCATCACAATGCCAATTATCATCCAACAAGTGACAAGACCCTTAACCCCCTTTGAATCTTTCCTTGCTCAACCTTGGGGAAATGGCAAGGGGGCGTTATCAAAACTATATGGCACGTTACTAGAGACAACGGTAGGTTCCTCTATAAACCATAAAGCCCCTTGGGACAAAGACCTTAGTCAAAACATCAGTGAATCTGACTGGAATGTTATTTGGACTAGAACCCCTTTCAAATCTGTTTCTTCTAGGATCCGTGAAAATGCACTGAAGCTGATTTTCAGATGGTACCTCACTCCCCACACCCTACAGAGAATCAATAACAAGCTCTCCCCCTTGTGTTGGAGAGGGTGTGGGGAGCGAGGTACATTTTATCATATGTGGTGGTCTTGCGTGCTGATTGTAAGTATTTAATGAAATCAACAAGATTACCAATCAATCCCTTCATTTAGACTAGTGGTTCCCAACCTGGGGGCTGGGACCCCCAGGGGGGCCACGAAGTAATCCAGAGGGGGCTGTGAACAGTAAAGAAATGAATTATTTATTAATGTTTTTTAAAAAGTCTTCACTCCCTTGACACTGTCTGCTTTCCACTGCTGCTGCAGATGACACCTCCCCCTTGCTCCAAATGAGAGGGGAGGCCTTTTGCTGAAGCTCCAGAGCGTCTTTCAGGAGCACTAAGGGCAGGCATCTGTCTATAAAATACATGGCAGATGCCAAAGGAGGCTGAGGGTGGAGCTACCAGGAAGAAGAGGGGATTACTATCACTGGTTCCCGTCTCCTTGCACTGCCGCTACTGGCAACGCCCTTACTTAGAATGAGAGGAGAGGGCTTCTTGTGAAGCAAAAAGAAGCAAGCCTGCAAAGAAAGGCTGCTTTCCCCCTTCCTTCCTGGCAGCCAGCCTGCCTCCCTGGGGGGAGGGAGTCACAAAAAATTTTCAGCTTATAAAGGGGGTCCGTGCTCATAAAGTTTGGGAACCACTGATTTAGACCCATCTCTGGCTCTGCTACTTATAGCTGATGAAGCCAACAATAAAATCATACACAAAACCTTGACAAACTTTCTTCTTATAGCAGCACGACTGGTGATAGCTGCTTCCTGGAAAACACTTGACCCACATATGATTCATAAATGGTATCAGGAAATATGGAAATTAGCACTTACGGAAAAACTAACACATAGCTCAAAAGCAATAAGACAAGGAACAGATGCAGACAAGTTCTATGAACAATGGTATAGCTTTATTGTTTTTGTTAGTCAAAGCGATGGGGCTTGCAAGCCTCCAACCTCGCATGGTCAGATTTGGCGGTCCACATTGGGATAATTATCTGGAAAACAATTCAGGACAATAACCATTTAACATATGCTTACCTCCCTAGAGCATTATAGGTACAATAACTCCTATTGTCAACTGCACTATTTTCTCTCATCGTTGTATAAGTTATTCTTGTTTTGTATTCTGTTCTACCCAAAACCAATAAAAACATTAAAAAAAAAAAGCACTCAAGCTGATCCCACTAGGTTTTACAGTAAAAAGGGGCAGGGTTTGCCCCCATTTTCAGAAGAGGTGCAGACACGCTAGAACCAGCAGAACATTAAGTGTGTCTTTACCCTTAGTTAACCAAAGACTGCCAATGCTAAATAGATAATTGGAACATTTCTCTGAAGTTCTCATCCTCATAGTCTTAGCACAGATGAGAGAACTGATCCCCTCTGGGAACTAATTAGTCACTGATTTTGGATTTAAGGTGGCCTTCTGAATCTAATTTGTAGAATTTCACAAACGTGCAACTTGCAAGTTCTGCCCCATAATGAAAGTCAACATGTGGCAACTTATAAATTGTTATCTGCTGCTCTCTACTCCTCGAAGGGACATCGATACTTGGTTTCTGGCTTCCTTTGGACTTTTTATATAGCCCAATGACAAATGTACAAGTGCAAGTTACACATTCCACACAAGCAGCAGCTTTTTTCGCCAAAGAGAGGCACCCTACACTGCAAGGTGATTCCAGACTTTTTGCTGACACTCTCTCTTTCTCTCTCTGCTTCTTTCTCTGTTTCAAAACTGCTATTTCTACACACACAGACACACACCCTTTACATCAGCCCCTACCCTCAATCACAGGGGAAATCACCTTCTTAAAGCTTTTATGGCTAGCACTTCTAAGGTTTCCAAATATCTTCCACCTATTAGCTTCCATTGAGAAAACATTAGCCAATCATTCTGAGCCATTAATAAGCAATCAGCCATGACTAAGGAAGAGGAGAAATTCAACTCATTGCATTTAAAGTCAGATTTATCAAATTTTCACTGTTTGAAACATAGCCATCCTTCAACATTCACACATATCCAAATTTTTAGTAAAAATAAAATTCAAAAATACATTATTTTAGGGGATATTGCTTTCAAAAATGTGTACATGACTCAAAACTGCATACAAAAATATGTTTGTGTTTATTATGAGAAATTCACACTAAAATGCAGAAGAATTTTCATAACAATTTTTTAAAAAAAATGCAAATTGCTGCAGAAATGTGGAGAACTGAATTTAAGACTGGAAAAATGAGAAATTGAGAAAATAAAAAATGACAGATCCTTCCATTCCTAGCCATGGCTAAATATCCCATAGTTATATATAACAGTCTACTGAACTTTATGTGCAAGCATCATAATTTGGCTCAACCTAACTGCAGCATGTATAACACTGACAGGAGTTCTGAATCCTAACAACAACAAGAAAATCACAAAATCAAAGACGTTTATTATAATTGTGGGCATGAAGCAGTATTACTTACTGAATCGATCAATTTCTTCTTTGGCATATATCTGAAGTTTCCCAGGGTCACATCACTCTATGAATCACATGATAGATTTTCCATGAAGTTGAATATGAGGTAGGCAGCACAGCTTCCACCACCAAAACACAAGTTTACTGTAGTAAAGTTTGATGAAGAAAAAAACAGCGTATTAGCAAAGTCAGAAGGGACATAATGGAGTTTCCTCCTGTAGCAGCTGGACAAACTGGAATTGCTAGAGAGATATTTGACAGTTTGCCTCACCCTATCCTTTGACACATTTCTTAGAGTAGAGAGAACTTGAGGCTAAAAAAGCATGTTATGAGATAAAGACTTAGTTTACATATTGGAATGCAACACCTGATTAATGTGGCACAGCTAAAGAATGTTTGCCTCTGTGAATATTTGAATATGATAACAGAATATCTAAATGGAACATTTCCAAACTCACCAGCTGACTTCTACATATGTGGAAAAAGTGCAACTGTGATCAAGGAAATGGTTGCCAGTTCCCCTCATTGTACAGTCTGATGCACACTGGTCTTTCTCCATGAGGTTATGTAGCATTGCACCTATGAACTGAGATAATTTTCTTTTATCAACAGCTAAGCCTTGCTATTTCATGATCCCTTTTCTAGGTTCTCCTCCTTACACTGCATCATCTTTCTTGGGTTTTGAACAGCAATATGGGTTCAATTGGACAGATCTAGCTTTCATTAAAAAGGAAAAAACCTTGAAGGCAGAAAGAATTGTATGTGCATGGAAAGAGTAGTACCAGGATGAGTAAGAAACAAAACTGAATGCGACAAGAGTGCTGTCTGGATATACTACAGGGTGCTTCCAGACGGGGGTTAATTGTGGGGTGGGTGCTCCTCATAAATGCAATATTTTCACAGAGTCCACACGATGTCATTGGCATCAAAATGCCACTCTGCATTCCCCCCATTATATCTGGATTTACCCTTTCTGGAAAAACATCTAAGTTTTTTAAAAAACGGTTGCCAATGACCCATTTGCAATATCTGAATGGTCTGTTTACAATATTGAGCCCCCATAAATTCACAGTTCAATCGGACAACTTCATGATGATCACACAATGCAGTTAGCCAGGCCCGTGATGGGTTTAGCTGACACATGTGGAACCCTCAGGCAACCAGACTCAAGATAAGAGGAGCTTAGTCAAAGTATGTGTTAAAGTATTACATTGGGCGATGAAGCTATATCTCTATGAAAGTCAGCCCACAAGTGAAGGATGGGAAAAGCAAAATGGAAAATAAATGGGTCTTCCCCCAGTGCCAAAAAAAGAGTACAGAGAACGCACCAGGCTAGCCTCTCTAGAGAGCACCACCACTGAAATGGCCCTTTGCCCAGCAGTGTCTCTTTTTGGACATTTGTCCATGTTTTGCCTTTGGGTGGCTGATACTTTCTAAAGAGAGTTAGCATGCACACAATTTATGTATTATTTATTGAAAGCATTTATAAGCTGCTTTTTAGAATACAGCCCTCCCACAGTGGCTTCCAACAATACAAAACAATATACAGTATTAAGGCATAACTGAATTCAGAGTACAGTAAACAGAAGGCCTGCTTCAAGGCCTGCACCAATGGTACCTGATGTAACAAAGTTCCATGGAGCCTAATGTAACAGAGTGAGGCCACCAACCAGAAGGCCCTCTGCAGGCCGGGCACCAGCAGGTGGCCAGGTTGGACCCTAGCTAAGGACCCCTGAAGGGCCACTCCTTAGTGTGGGAGGATGGTGCTCCTGTTCTGCAATCTGCGGCATTGGGTCTTGCAAACTGACACTGCCCAGAGCTTGGAAAAGTTACTTTTTTGAACTACAACTCCCATCAGCCCAATGCAGTGGCCATGCTGGCTGGAGCTGATGGGAGTTGTAGTTCAAAAAAGTAACTTTTCCAAGCTCTGCACTGCCATAAATCGTGCAGCAGGAGTTCCTAGGCACCCCCTCAATGCATGCAGTACGGGCTTCAGTAAGCACCCCACCTACCTCTCCCAGCAGTGTGCATGCTGTGTGTGCTGCATGCGCTTGCCTACCAGCACCCAAGATGACGGCAGGGGTATCCCACCATCTTGGTTGATGGTAGGCATGCACACACAGCACACACAGTGTCAGTGTGCACACTGACATGAGAGGTAGGTGGGGTGTGTGGGTGGGCTTATTAGCCCTGAGCTGCCTGTATTGGGAGGGGATATTTGGCTGTATGGTTATGTGGGCCCTAGGCACCCAGCCACACCTGGCACCGGCCCCTGCAGGGTTGTCTCAAGTTTCTAGTAGCTGAATCTTATTTGAGCATTGTGGATGGAAAAATATATTTCACTGCACCTGAGAGCAGAAGTGACTTAGGTGATGCAGGGCAGGCCACAGTTCTGTCCTCCAACACCTCCCTGCTGCTCCCTGCCCACCCTCATCATTTGCCACCTAAGGCAGCCCTCCCACTCTGCCTGATGGTTGGGCTGGCACTGGGCCTCTCCTGAATGCCTGCCAGCCTAATTGCTCTTACATGCTATTTGCTCCCATAGGTTTTCATATGGACTTCCAGTCTCTCGTTTCTAGAAATTAACTTTCTGAAGGGCAGATGGTAGGCAGATGCATTTTGATTCTGGTGATCATGTGTGCACATTAGGTATATAAGAAGGCATGTTCCATTCCGCACTGTATTCATCACATGCAGCACTGTTTCCATTCTGCTGAAGTTCGTCTTCTGCCAAAAGCTACATTGTTTGTCTCATTATTATGTAACATTATGTAACATTTTTGTAACCCATTATGTAACATTTATAGACTGAAAGCAACATCAGCAAAGTCCGACCATACTTGCTGGATTGATTTCCATTCTGGATATGTGACAAATAAGTGAACATCGACAATTTCTACTTCCGTTTCTGTTTGCATCAGACACCCCTACTGAATGTGCATGCACATCAACACAAAAGTGCCAGCTCGAAATATTATACGGTGGCCCTATTTTCATGTGTGAAATGTCTGATGGGACTTTTGGGAGGATGTTCACCAAAATGTTTGATGGGACTTTTGTTTAAGTGTAGGATGGGATGTCATATGATAGATGCTCAGTCGGTTGAATTTGAATATAAGCCAACCTCCTCCCCTCAGTACACTCTAGATATAAAAACCCACTCTATGTACACCCACTCAATTTAATTATGAAATCTGGCTTTCTTTCATTGGACATGCTTTCTTTTCCTGCTTTCTCCTCCACACATAAGGCTGTGTTGGATAGCTTTTCTGAGCCTAAGTGAAGCAAGCACTTGCCGATTGTATGAAGTGATTGCATGCCTAGTGATTGTATGAAGTGTATTTTGATGGCAACATTTGTAATGTGAAAACATCTGACTATAAAAAACAACTTAAAGCTACCTTGGGCTCCTACTGGGAGAAAGTGTGGGATATAAATTTAATAAACAAACAAACAAACAAACTCAGTAAAGTATCTTATTCATGTGACTTCTGCACACAGCCCGAATGTTTACCTGGCTTACGGTCCAGCTAATGCACTCAAATAAACAAGAAAACTAGAAATTACTTTCCAGGCAATTATAGTTGCTCGTAGAATAAAGTCACCTCAGATAAACTCCAGTTAGAAGCATATTGATTCCAATTTATAGCCTGTTAAAACACAATTCCTGCCTGTCCAGGTAACAGAGCTCTGGAAAATGCTATTAGGGCCTAAAATATGACTAGAATTAATGAAAGGTAAACAAAAATGGCTCAGAGACAGCAAGATTTCAGTCCCAAACAAGCAACTTTATATGGATTCATTTGGGAGAAAGTGTTTAACTGCTAATATTTCCAGGGGCAGAAAAACCAATAATCAAGTTTTCTTTAAACTTCAAAATTATCTGTGCCTCAGGACAGAGGAAAAATATAATATCACTTCAAGAAAAGAATAACGAAGCATTAAGCAAGGTTACAGTGAGAACAAACTATAGAAAATATGTAACAGAAAGAATTCACCCACTCTGAGGAAGAGTAGAGAGGATGCAATAAACAATGGCAAAAACTTCCCATGATTTTAATCCTAACATGAGCAGTAGCCAAATGTGTGTTTTAAAAAAGCTCAAGCAGTTTGAAGATTTTTTTTTGAGGGGGGGAAATGTTGACATTATTGTCAACTCTAGTGAAAAAATATATTTCTATAGAATCCATCTTATCAGTAGCCATCTCTGAACCAGGCCTAAGCATATATGCATGAACAAATAAGATTGATTCTCGCTAGGGTAGCCAGGTGTTTGGATTTCACCTAGAGCCTCCAGTTTTGACTCCTGGTGAGTCACCTTAATCTGCGGAGTCTTGTTGTTGCTGTTATGTGCCTTCAAGTTGATTACAACTTATGGCAACCCTATGAATCAGCAACCTCCAAGAGCATCTGTTATGAACCACCCTGTTCAGAAGTTGTAAGTTCAGGTCTGTGGCTTCCTTTATGGAATCAATCCATCTCTTGTTTGGCCTTCCTCTTTTTCTGCTCCCTTCTGTTTTTCCCAGCATTATTGTCTTTTCTAGTGAATCATGTCTTAAGTATGATAACCTCAGTTTCATCATTTTAGCTTCTAGTGATAATTCTGGTTTAATTTGTTCTAACACCCAATTATTTGTCTTTTTCACGGTCCATGGTATGCGCAAAGCTCTCCTCCAACACCACATTTCAAATGAGTTGATTTTTCTCTTATCCACTTTTTTCACTGTCCAACTTTCACATTCATACATAGAGATTGAGAATACCATTGTCTGAATCATCCTGATTTTAGTGTTCAGTGATACATCTTTGCATTTGAGAACCTTTTCTAGTTCTCTCACAGCTGCCCTACCCAGTCCTAGCCTTCGTCTGATTTCTTGACTATTGTCTCCGTTTTGGTTAATGACTGTGCCGAGGTATTGATCCTTGACAAGTTCAATGTCCTCATTGTCAACTGTAAAGTTACATAAATCTTCTGTTGTCATTACTTTAGTCTTTTTGACGTTCAGCTGCAGTCTTACTTTTGTGCTTTCCTCTTTACTTTCATCAGCATTCGTTTCAAATCATTACTGGTTTCTGCTAC
This sequence comes from Rhineura floridana, assembly GCF_030035675.1. NCBI lineage: Eukaryota > Metazoa > Chordata > Lepidosauria > Squamata > Rhineuridae > Rhineura > Rhineura floridana. The sequence goes on from NC_084482.1 coordinate 77,208,014, forward strand.
GAGTATGGTATCGTCTGCATATCTTAAATTATTGATGTTTCTCCCTCCAATTTTCACATTTCCTTCATCTTGGTCCAAATCCCGCTTTCCATATGATATGTTCTGCGTACAGATTAAACAAATAGGGTGATAAAATACACCCGTCTCACACCCTTTCCTATGGGGAACCAGTCGATTTCTCCATATTCTGTCCTTATAGTAGCCTCTTGTGCAGAGTATAGGTTGCGTATCAGCACAATCAGATGCGGTGTCACCCCATTTCTTTTAAAGCATTCCATAGTTTTTCATGATCTACACAGTCAAAGGCTTTGTTGTAGTTGATAAAGCACAGGGTGATTTTCTTCTGAAATTCCTTGCTCCGTTCCATTATCCGACGTATGTTTGCGATATGATCTCTGGTGCCTCTTCCCTTTCTAAATCCAGCTTGGATGTCTGGCATTTCTCGATCCATATATGGTAAGAGCCTTTGTTGTAGAATCTTGAGCATTACTTTACTTGCATGGGATATTAACGAAATAGTTCGATAATTACTGCATTCTCTGGGATCCCCTTTCTTTGGAAGTGGGATATATATTGAACGCTTCCAGTCTGTGGGCCATTGTTTAGTTTTCCATATTTCTTGACAATTTTTTGTCAAAATTTGGACATATTCAGTCTCAGTAGCTTGTAGCAACTCTATTGGTATGCCATCTGTTCCTGGTGATTTGTTTCTTCCAAGAATTTTAAGAGCAGCTTTCACCTCACATTCTAAAATTTCTGCTTCTTCATCATATGGTTCCTCCGTGAATGAATTTGTCATCCTGGCATCTCTTTTATAGAGTTCTTCAGTGTATTGCCTCCATCTTCCTTTTATTTCATCTTGGTCAGTCAGTGTGTTCCCCTGTTGATTATTCAACATCCCTACTCGTGGTTTAAATTTCCCTTTAATTTCTCTAATCTTTTGGAATAGGGCTCTTGTTCTTCCCTTTTTGTTGTCCTTTTCTATTTCTATACAATAAGTATTGTAATAGTTTTCTTTGTCCCTACGTACTAGTCATTGTATAGTTGCATTTAGGGTTCTGACTGTGTTTCTATCTCCTTTTGCTTTTGCTTTCCTTCTCTCTTTAACCATTTTAAGAGTTTCTTCAGTCATCCATTGAGGTCTTTCTCTCTTTTTAACAAGAGGTATTGTCTTTTTGCATTTTTCCCTGATAATGTCCCTGACTTCAGTCCATAGTTCTTCTGGTTCTCTGTCAACTAAGTTTAAAACCTCAAACCTGTTCCTTATTTGATCTTTATATTCTTCTGGGGTGTTATTTAAATTGTATTTTGGCATTGAGTGCTTTGTTGTTCTTCTTTAGCTTTACTCAGATTTTCGATACGATCAGTTCATGATCTGTACCGCAGTCTGCTCCTGGTCTTGTTTTCGCAGAAAGTATGGAACTTCTCCATCTTCTGTTTCCAATTATATAATCAATTTGAAATTAAGTTTCTAGGTGGACTGGTTCAAAAGATTTAAACCAAAATGTCAGCTTCCCTCAACAAATTCTGTTAGACCTGGCTGCTCTAATTCCTGCCCTTTCAGGTTTTTAGCCAATAAGAGAAGTCAGGGTTGTGATTCACAAGATTTGTTGACCCTCAGGCAATACCTAAACTCACAGTTTCCTTTTCTTGCTTGTCTCACATCAGGAATTCAGTAAATATATAGCTTTTAGCAGCATACAGAGTACTATCTCTGTACAGGACTGGGACTTGCTTCTTAGTAAACATGCATAGGATTGCACAACAGAAGATCTCAGCAAGATCTTGGTAGGCATAAAAGTGCACATGCAGGTTTTTTTTAATTACTTGCAAAAATGGCATATTACACATTTTAGCTTTCAAATAATTTTTGAACAGAAGTTTTAAAAGGTGTACATGCTGCAGTGTCATACTTTTCTAATGAAGGAGTCAAACAAGTTTGAATTTTACTGGACTGTTGAAGAGAGCAGTTTATTTGTCTTATTCATAACCTGTTTTGAAAACCTTCCCAATATGAAGCTTTTCTGGGAGTACGTCTGCAATGCTAATTCCAAATACCTGTCAGGTAACCCCACTGAATTCAGTAGGACTTACTTTTGAGTAGACATGGTTAGGATTATGCTAAAAATTAATGGGACTTTTGAGTGAACATAGAAAATGATTGTGTTGTAAATCTTTCACTTCCCCTCTGATCCTTTTTTCATGCAGTTAGGCAGGGCTTACTTAGGTGTCACTGCTTCCTGTATTAGGAAACTAATACTTACTTAAAAAAAAATAAGGTTCTGCAATGGCCAACTGGTTTTGACAATAAACTATGATATGGGGTGCATGTATTTTTACATAACGAGTGGGTATGTGTATATGGAGTCTTTCCAACAACCCTGTGAGGTAGGGTTGGAAACCAAGGCAGCTCAAAAGAAGAAATAAAGCCATTTAAAATCCAATAAACATAAAACAAATATAAGACAGTTGCACAACAGCTTAATGTGGCATGTTTCTGAATTCTTGATTGGGTGAGTGAAGTTCCTTATCATAGAATTGTAGTCCTGTGCATGCTTCCCTGTCTGAGTAAGCCCCACTAAATACATTGGGACTTGCTTCTGAGTCAACATGCATAGGATTGCACTATAAATATCTTTACAGGTTGTGTAAATAATAAACATCTTTGACATTCATGCTTATATAAGTATTTCTTCATACTATGTCTTTGTTATGTACCTGATTTCACACTATGGTTGTAAATTATTATATACAAATTATTATTTCCTCTACATTATAAGTGTGGCCTTCTTCCTTGGGGTGGTCATGGCCCCCCTCTGTTGTTTTCATCCTGAAGGGCAGATTAGGCTGACAGATGGTGCATAGCCCATGGTTACCCAGTACAATTTGTAGCTGATTTCCATTTTAAAATTTAAGTACAATGACATATGCAGGCAAAGTTTATGAAGTAATGCAGATCCACATAATATATTTATAGTACATACAACACACATTTAAAGGGCATGATTTCTTCCAAAGAATCCTGGGAAGTGTAGTTTCTCCCTCACAGTCATAGTTCCCACCATCCTTAACAAACTACAGTTCCCAGGATTCTGTGGTGGGATTTATGTACTTCAAATGTATGTTGAATGTGCTTTAAATGCATGGTGTGGATCTGCCCTAGTATGCTGTGCATTTAAAGAATTGAAGAGAACAATTTTAAAAGATACTTTTTAAACAGGGCTGTAGCTCAGTTGTAGGGCACATGCTTTGTATGCAAAGGTCAAAAATTCAATCTCTGGAAAAGACTATTGCCTGGAATCCTGGAAAGCCAATGCTAGTCCATATCACTAAATGGCCTGACTTGGTATAAAAGAGGAAAGAGACCCAAGGGCCACAGTGACTCAGAAATTTATTTATGTATTTTATTCACAACATTTATATAGTGCTTTATTGTAAATTACTTCAAAGTGGTTTCTAGAAGGAATTAAAACAATAAAATTATTGGGAAAAATAGTTGAAGGCAGGTATTTAAAAACATTCAAAATAATAAAACCAACAATGAGTTAAAAACAGATAAAAAATAATAGCTTCTACATGGCCAGGTAGGCTTGCTTAAACAAAAACGTTTTTAGCAGGTGCCAAAATGAGTACAATGAAGGCACCTGCCTAATGTAAATAGGCAGGGCGTTCCAAAGTGTAGGTGCTGCCACATCAAAGGATTTCTTACAAGAGCAGAACAAGTACTACATGGAACCCATAATATGGAAAGCACACCTTGAACTTGGCCTGGTAGCAAATCAGCAACCAGTGCCAGAACAGAGGTAGTATGTGCTGATAGGGTCTCACTCATGTCAGCAATCATGCTGCAGCATTCTGCACTAATTGCAGCACCCGGTCAAGTTGTGCTGCATGGGGATTTCTGTAACCTTGGCTGATTGGCTACCAGCTTTTTTTTAGTTTTGGTTAGGAATTCTGACTGGTTGTGGGATGCTGAGTTTTCTGTCTTACAGGAATCTTGCTCTGGTTGGTATGGTATTGCATTTAGGAAATCATCACTGTCTTTTATTTTCTTTTTCTATTTGCATTTCATTATCTCTGACTTTACTCTACATCCATAGAAGCAACAACAGTGGTTCCATGCGGTCAGCTCAACCCCCTTAAATCCACTTATGATGCACCTTGTTATTTGCATGACAGTTTGTTTCTTGCCCAATAGTGGTAAAAGAGAATTCACATACTGGGAAAGGTGGCATCAATTGCTGTTGTTCCCAATCTACTGCCTGTGAAGTTAGACTAAACCATGTGTGTTTTCTCTCTGTTAATTATTACCCGCTGGAATTAGGTTGCCCGTCAAAGTGAGTTTCTAGCAGCCCACAGAGTAGAGAAGAAAGAGTAGAAAATCTTCTTAACTTTTACTCATTTCTCAAACCTCTCTCTGCAGTGAAAGGTCAAGTCTGCAAAGACATTTGCAGCAGCCACATTAAAAGGCAGGCAGGGCATTCCAGGCAGGGGGTTGCCAACCTTGCTTTGATATGGATACCTTTGCTGAGGATCTCTGGTCAAGCCTTACTAACAGCACAATCCTAACCATATCCAGAGATTCCTGGATGATACGGATTATCTAGATCCTTTTCAATCTGGTTTCAGACCTGGCTATGGGACAGAGACAGCTTTGGTCACCTTGGTGGATGACCTACGCAGAGAACTGGACGGGGGGAGTGTGTCTCTGCTGGTTCTACTAGACCTCTCAGCGGCTTTCGATACCATCGATCATGGTATCCTTCTGGGCCGCCTTGCTGAGATGGGACTTGGGGGCACTGTTTTACAGTGGCTCCAGTCCTTCCTGGAGGATCGAACCCAGAAGGTGGTACTGGGGGACTCCTGCTCGACCCCTTGGCCATTGACCTATGGGGTCCCTCAGGGTTCTGCTTTGTCCCCCATGTTATTTAACATCTACATGAAACCACTGGGAGAGGTTGTCCGGGGTTTTGGTGTTTGGTGCCATCAGTATGCTGATGACACTCAACTCTATTTCTCTTTTCCACCTGAAGCCAAGGAAGCCGTACAGACCCTAAACCAGTGCCGGGTATCAGTGATGGACTGGATGAGGGTAAACAAGTTGAGATTAAATCCTGACAAAACAGAGGTACTCCTGGTCAGTCGGAGGGCGGATCAGGGAATAGGGGTTCAACCGGTACTGGATGGGGTCACACTCCCCCTGAAGTCTCAGGTTCACAGTTTGGGTGTACTCCTGGACTCAGCTTTGAATTTGGAGGCCCAGATTGCTGCAGTATCCAGGAGCGCATTTGCCCAATTAAAACTGGTGTGCCAGCTGTGCCCGTTCCTGGACCTGCCTGATCTGACCAGGGTGATGCATGCTTTGGTTACATCCCGTTTGGACTATTGTAACGCGCTCTACATGGGGCTGCCTTTGAAGACTGTTCGGAAACTTAAATTGGTACAAAGAGCTGCAGCCAGAGTACTAACTGGAGCTGGTTACAGGGACCATACAACTCCCCTGTTACAACAGCTCCACTGGCTGCCAATTTGTTTCCGGTCACAATTCAAAGTGCTGGTTTTGACCTACAAAGCCCTATACGGCTCAGGTCCAGACTATTTGACAGATCGTATCTCCCTACATGAACCAGCCCGGGACTTGAGATCTTTAGGTGAGGCCCTTCTTGTGCTCCCTACACCTTCGCAAGCATATTTGACACGGACACAAGATAGGGCCTTTTCGGTGGTCGCCCCTAGGTTATGGAACTCCCTCCCGAGTGAGGTACAATCAGTTCCCTCCTTGCTGTCTTTTCGGCGACAAGTAAAGACTGTTTTATTTCAGCGGGCATTTGGGACAGAGAACGACCAGGATTAATGTCTTATAGGCTTGGTGATCATATTATATGGTTGTATTATTTTAAATTGTTCGCTGTTTTAACCTATATTTTGTAGTTTTTAACTTTCCCTGATAGTTTAATTCTTTTTTAATAATATATTCTGTATGTTTTAACGATGTTGTTTTTAGTTGTAAGTCGCTCTGAATCCTATTGGAAAAGGGCAGGGTAAAAATAAAGTTTTATTATGATTATTATATATCTACTCAGAAGTAATCCTGTTGAGGGACTTCCCGGAAGGAGTGCTGGCTGGTGCTTGTCTCTGAGGGAGCTCTGCCTCAGAGGAAGCTTTTTTCAGTTAAAAGCCGGTCAAGAGGAATCTTTGACTGGCGTAAATGTTCTCCAAGATAAAGGAGAACCGAAGAGATTATCCATGAAACTTCGTTGAGCTGTAGATGGCTGGATTTGATCAGGAATCCCCTGAGATAAGAAGGCTTATCTAGCAGCGGAAGACGGAGTCCGGACTTCCAACAAGCTGTGCTGAAAATAAGTGAGACTTTTTTTTCTTTCAAAAAACGTTTTTAACGAACGAGCCTCCTTCTGTCTAAATCTTATCATTTGACTTAAATTACTACCGTAAAAGAGACTTGTTTACAAATCGGCAATTCAGAAATCTGGGTGAGTCACACTTTTTTTCTTTCATATAAAGTTAAGGAAGAAGGGAGCAATTAAAAGAACTTGTTTTATTTTTTATGACAAAAAGCTGGCTTAAATTTGGAATTACAAAGATTAAAACGGATAAGAGGCAACTTATTAGATAAGATGATTTGATTATTTGAAGGAAATATATCTGAGACTATTTTTTTATTCCTTTTTTCTTGGATTATTTTTTTTTGAACGAATCTGCTGTTCGTGTATGTTACTAGCTGTTGGATGCTGAGAACTGGATTTGTTTTACATTCCTGAACATGCTGGAGATAAGAACCGTGCTGGTTAGATCATATTAACAGGCCTGGAATATTAACTCTTTTATTGTTGGAGGAAAAAAAGAAACAGTTTGCCTCTAAGTTTGGGAACATTGACTAATAATAGAAAAGGTTTTTTTTTTTTCAAGAATGACAACCAGGAAAGCAGCTAAAGTTTTAGAGCGAAGAGGTTCAATTGATACACAAGAAGGGATAGACATGTTCCAGAAAATCATGGAGGGGATTAATGATTTTAAACAAGAGATGAAACAAGAGATGAAACAGGACAGACAAGTTTTTAAAGATGAATTTCGTAATATGAAAAAGGATTTTAAAGATTTGAAAGATCATATCAAAACAGAAGTGGATCAGATTAAAGATACAATTGGGCAACTAACACAGGACGTAAAAAATGTTAAAGACAAGGTGCAAACCTTGGAGAATAGAACAGATATTTTAAATGTGGAATTGGAAAAAAATTTGGACTATATTGCTGTTATGGAACTCAGAGATAAAGAACATTGCTTGAGATTCCGTGCAATTCCTGAGGAAACAGGTGAAGATATTAGAGAGAAAATTGTTAATGCCTTGGTAAAATCCTTGGATTGGGATGAAGACCGGATAGAATTTGAAATAGATAAAGTTTATAGAATTAATTCCAGATACGCAACAATGAAAAAAATCCCAAGAGATGTGCTTGTTTACTTTCTAAAAAAGAGGACCAGAGATATGGTTTTGCAACATCATTTTAACAATGTCTTCAAAATTGACGGTAAAGAAATACTGGTGATGAAGGAAATTCCTATTAGACTTCTACGTAAGAGAAAAGAATATGCTTTCTTCACAGAAAAACTCAAACAATGTAAAATTCAATTTAGATGGGATGTTCCAGAGGGAGTGATCTTTACATTTAGACAACAGAAGTATCGACTGAATACTGTTCAAAAAGCAAGGGATTTCTTGAGAAAAGCCTCAAAAGACATGGAAGAAGACAAATTCAAAGACATGGATATAATTCCTGGGAAACAAAGTCAACAGAAACAGGTAGAGGAAGAAAAGGATGATGATGAATTAAAGGGAGCAACAGGTACAGACTTTTCTAAAATACATGCCTAAAATTGGATTACAAATTTCTAACTTGGAATATAAATGGAGCTAATACGTCGCAGAAGAGAAATAAAGTATTTCATTATTTGAAAAAATTAAAATTGGATATAATTTGTTTACAAGAAACTCATATTAAGAAGAAAGATTCTAAATATTTGATCTGTAAAAATTTGGGTGAAGAATTTATTTCGGCAGGATCTAAAAAAAAATGGTGTTGTTCTTTATATTAACTCACAGTTGTCTCCTAAATTGATATTATTGGATGATCGTGGCAGATTTGTGGGAGTTGAAATCACCATACAGGGTACAAAAATTTTGATAGTGGGCATTTATGCCCCTAATGAAGATAAAACAAGGTTTTATACAGGACTCATGGAAAAATTATCAGAGTTTGCATATGATCATTGGTGTGTCATGGGTGATTGGAATGGGGTAATTTCACCAAAAATGGATAGACTTTCTGAGAAAAATATTAAAGAGACACAGGGCAAACTGCCGAAGATCTGCTTTGAATTGATGGAAAATTTAGAATTGGTGGATGCTTGGAGATATATAAATGACAGTGCAAAGGAATTTACTTACTTTTCAGAAAGACATAAAACATTTTCGAGGATTGATATGATTTGGATGTCTAAAAATTTAGTGAAAGACATTTCCAAGATGGATGTATTACCAAAAACTTTTTCGGATCATAACCCTGTGATACTGACTTTAAAAAAAAAAAATCTTGGATTTAGATGGAGACTAAATGAATCTTTATTACAGAATGATAAAGTAGTGCAAGAATGTAAGAAGAAATTAAAAGAGTTTTTTGAACACAATTTATACAAAGGAACAGATGAAAATATTGTTTGGGATACAAGTAAAGCATTTATGAGGGGATATTTTATTAAATGTAATTCTGAACTAAAAAAGAAGAAACAACAGAAAATGCAATTAATTTTGGAAGAAATAAAACAGAAAGAGGAAGAATTGAAAAAGAATCCAACTAAAGTTTTCATTATAAATCAAATTAAAATGTTACAGAAACAAGTGTCAATGTTGACAGTTAGAGAAATTGAAAGGAAATTAAATTTTGCTGAACAAAGGACTTTTGAATTTGCAAATAAACCGGGGAAATGGTTGGCATATAAATTAAGAAAAGAACGACAAAAAAACCTCATTTTAAAGATACAAGAAGGAGAAGAGATGTTGACAGACAATGTAAAAATCCAAAAAGCTTTTCATCAATATTATTCAATGTTGTACAAATGTCAGGAAATTCCTTCTGAAAAAATAGAAGAGTATATATCTAAGCAGAATTTGCCTAAAATCACAGATTTCCAGAGACAAGCTATTAATGGTCCTATTACGTTAAGAGAAATATCTGCAATAAGTAAAATTAAACTAGGAAAGGCACCAGGACTGGATGGATTATCGGCAGCGTACTATAAATGTTTGGAGGAGGAACTCTTGTTACCTTTACAATGTACAATGAATTCAATTTTGCAAGAGGGAAAGATACCAGATAGTTGGAAAAATGCTAATATAACATTAATACCGAAAGAGGAGCAGGACCTAACTAAAACAAAAAATTATCGGCCAATATCTTTATTGAATAATGATTACAAATTTTTTACAATGATTTTGGCAGAAAGAATGAAAATAATATTGCAACAATTTATTCAGGAAGATCAAGCGGGGTTTTTACCTAAAAGACAATTACGTGATAACGTCAGGAATGTTTTGAATGTGTTGGAATATCTAGAACAACGAAATGACATACAAGCAGCTTTGATTTTCTTGGATGCTGAGAAAGCATTTGATAATTTGAATTGGAAATTTATGTTTAAGGTTCTAGAGCAAATGGATTTTGGAGATAATTTTATAAAATGGATCAGATCGATTTATACATCACAGAAGGCACAGATAATTGTCAATGGGGATTTAACGGACTCATGTGAAATACAAAAGGGTACAAGACAGGGATGTCCACTGTCCCCTCTTTTATTTATTTTGGTTCTAGAAGTGCTGCTTAGAGACATAAGGCAAGACAAAAGGATTTCGGGAATAAAGATAAAATAGAGGAATATAAACTGAGAGCATTCGCTGACGACTTGATAATTGTATTAGAAAATCCCTTGGAAGGAATTAAAGTATTGATGGATAAATTAAAAGAATTTGGACCATTAGCAGGATTTAAGATCAATAACCAAAAAACAAAGATGTTGGTGAAGAATTTATCTTTAAGGGATCAAAAAGAGTTAATGGAGAAGACAGATTTTAAAATAGAAGAAAAGGTGAAATATTTAGGTATTATTATGACAAATAAAAATTCAAAGTTGTTTCATAATAATTATGAAAAATTATGGACAGAGATTAAGAAAGATTTGTTAAAATGGGTTAAATTACAGTTGTCATTAATGGGTAGAATATCTGTAATAAAAATGAATGTATGTTTCTATTTCAAACAATACCTGTCATATCCTCTGATTTACCTTTTAAACAATGGCAAAAAGATATTTCTAAATTTGTTTGGCAGGGGAAAAAATTTAAATTATTACAAGACGCCAAAGAAAGAGGAGGACTGGGATTACCAAATTTGAGACTTTATTTTGCTGCTTGTTGCTTAGTCTGGATAAAGGAATGGATTGTATTGAGGAACAAAAGATTATTGGATCTGGAGGGCCACAACCTGAAGTGGGGATGGCATGGATATCTATGGTATGATAAAGTAAAAGTTAATGTGGATTTTAATAATCATTTTATAAGACGTCCTTTGTTGAAAATATGGAATAAATACAAAACAAGGTTTTTTTTGAAAATACCACTATGTGTTTCAAGTCAAGAAGCATTTTATAGAAGAGAAATGGCTGGAAAAGAGAAATGGTTAACTTACCAAGAACTATTAGAAAATGTGCATGGAGAATATATAATGAAAGAGAGAGAACAACTATTAAAGGAAGGATATAGTTCTCAATGGTTTGCCTATTTACAATTGTTAGAAAGATACAAATTGGATAAGAAAATGTATGGGTTTGAAATAAATAAATCTGATTTTGAAATAGGTTTGTGTACAGATGATGAATGTATAATTGCAAAAATGTATAAATTTTTATTGAAAATGGACATGGAAGAAGAACAAGTAAAAGAATGTATGGTCAAGTGGGCAAAAATTTTTGGTTACAATATACAAATGGATCAATGGGAAAATATGTGGAAAAAAGGTTTGAAATTTACATTATGCTATAATCTTAAAGAAAATTTTTATAAAATGATCGTTGGTACATGACTCCAGAAAAGTTGTCACAAATGTATAGTAATGTTTCTAATGTATGTTGGAAATGTAAACAACAAGAAGGATCTTTTTATCATATGTGGTGGTCGTGTAAACAGGCAAAATTATTTTGGGCACAGATAGGTAGGATGATGCAAAAAATCTTAAAGATAAATATTCAGTCACAGCCAGAATTTTTTTTATTGGGTTTTATGGATAAACAAAAGGAAAAGAAATATGGAAGAATAATATTATATATGATTATGGCAGCAAGATTATTATATGCACAAAAGTGGAAAATGGAATCAATACCAACAACGGAAGAATGGCTATTGAAATTAATGGACTTAGTAGAAATGGACAAATTGACATGCCTTCTCAGAGAAAAAACGACAGATACATTTCTCAAGGAATGGAAGCCTCTTTTGGACTTTTTGTTGAAAGAAAAAAATGAAACGATGATAATGGGATTTGACGATTAATTAAGATAGACTATGGAAAATAGTGAATTTCGTATGTTTTAGGGGACAGGTTTGATATATATTATATACATAGCTGATCTGTAACAAATCGGAAGTCAAGTTCTTCTTTTTATTTTTGTTGTATTGTTTTTGTTGTTTGATTTTGTTTGTGTTTGTTTTATGAAAATTTGAATAATAAAAAAATTATTACACAGAAGTAATCCTGTTGAGGTCTATGGAGCTTAGTCCCTTAGTAAGTGTGTTTAGTAAGTGTGTTTAGTCAGGGCATCTATCTTTACTGCCATCTAACATCTCCACAACACTAGGCTTTCTTCCTGCAATGGCCTTCTGCTGACTGGCCTGGCCTGAGGGCACTTAAAACCCTTCTTGCCAGAAGTAAGTAGGCTAGATTAAATGTTCCTTACCCCAGATTTCTAAGCAGGTAAGAAGGAATGATCCCGTTACTTCAGCTGGACCTGGAAACACCCTCATTTAGCTAAGATTTTTATCTTAATTTGCAACCAGATAATTTTTTTTGTTTAAGTGGTATGCTCTGAGCAAGTGTGGTTGATGCTTAACGTATCATGCTTAATGACATCACTAGGGCCCACCCCATGACATCACTAGGGCCTGCCCTGAGCTTGGAATAGTTACTTTTTTGAACTACAACTCCCATCAGCCCCAGCCAGCATGGCCACTTTTCCAAGCTCTGGGCCTGCCCCTGAAATCTAAGGGTTTGGGATGCTTCTGATCTGGCAACCCTAATCCTTGCATAGTACATGGATTCCACACATGAACCACTCTCTGGATTGGATGCCACATACTCAAACTTGGAATAAAGAACTCAGATCCAACATCCCGGGTGATACATGCAGTGATCCATGGCTGGATCAGGTACATGCACAGCTCCAAACAGATGGAAAAATAGGTCTAGTTTGGACAGCAGCAATCACTGGCTTGGCAAGGTTATGGGCTGAGACCCACATCTGCACCTTACATTTAAAGCAGTATGATACCATGTTAGACAGCCATGGCTTCCCCCAAAGAATCCTGGGAAGTGTTGTTTGTTGAGGATGCTGAGTGTTGTTAGGAGACTCCCTGTCCTCTTCACAGAGCTACAATTCTCAGAGTTCCCCGGGAAGAGGGATTTATTGTTAAACTGCTCTGGTCTAACATGGTATCGTACTGTTTTAAATATACAACACAGATGGAGCCTGAATCTAGGCCGTATCTTGCTCTTTATGTCCAACAGCACTTTGCACTGTCACAGCTCACATCATAGACCTGCAGGTGTTCTGCAGGTGTACATTGTTCTGCAGGTGTACTTATGCAGATTATTATTATTATTATTATTATTATTATTATTATCTTTATTTATACCCCACCTTTTTTCCAAACTGGAACTCAAGGCGGCTTCCAGATAAAAATAAGTACATATCATTAAGAACCTATAAAAATCTAAAACATATAAACATATAAAATCAGCATTAAAACAGGATTAAACTATTAAGATGTTAAAACCAATTAGATATACACTTAAAATACTGCAAGCCAGTTTAGGAGCATACAAGTGAAACAATAACATACAGCATCCTCTTCAGTCACTACCCTTAAAGCCTTCAGTTCCAAAGGCCTGCCGGAAGAAAAAAGTCTTTAGCTGTCGGCGGAAGGACTGCACAGAGGAGGCCATTCTTGCCTCCCTAGGGAGGGAGTTCCAGAGCCTAGGGGCAGCCACTGAAAAGGCCCTATGTTGTGTCCCCACCAGTCGCACTTGTGAAGGTGTTGGGATCGTGAGAAGGGTCTCTCCTGAAGAACTCCGGGCCCGGGCAGGTTCATATAGGGAGATACAGTCTGACAAATAGCCTGGACCTAAGCTGGATCCACCAACATTCCTCCTGCTGCACATGAGAATCTGTTGATTGGGCCAGAGTATATACTGGTGCTTAAATGCATTTGGGGTGTGTGTGTATTTTTATTTAATAAAATTTATATACCACTTGATTGTAAAAACAATAACCTCTAATCGGTTTACAAGAAACATTAAAATTATCAATAAAAACACTTACAAAGAAGCAATTAAAAGGTTTTTTTAAAAAAATCCTGATTATAATAGCAGTAAACTGGAAAAAAAGAGAGAGTAAAAACATACCAACATATATGTATCTGGACAGGCTTGCCTAAACAGAAATGTGTTAAGCAGGCACCAAAAATCATAGAATCATAGAGTTGGAAGGGGCCTTGTAGGCCATCGAGTCCAACCTCCTGCTCACAGCAGGAAATTCATAGCTAGAGCATCTCCCGCAGATAGCTGTCCAGCCTCTGCTTGAAGACATCCAGTGAAGGGGATCCCACCACCTCCCTAGGCAGTCGGTTCCATTGCCGAACTGCCCTTGCTGTCAAGAAGTTCCTTCTAATGTCCAATCTGAATCTATGCTCCTGCAACTTAAAACCATTAGACCTAGTCCTACCCTCTAGGGCAGCAGTGAACAAATCTGTACCCTCCTCTATGTGACAGCCCTTCAGGTACTTAAAGAGTGCAATCATGTCACCCCTCAGCCTTCTCTTCACCAGACTGAACATGCCAAGTTCCTTCAACCTTTCCTCATAAGACTTGTTCTCCATACCGGCTATCATCCTCGTCGCCCTCTTCTGAACCCGCTCTAACTTGTCTATATCTTTCTTAAAATGAGGCGCCCAGAACTGAACGCAGTATTCCAGATGAGGCCTGACTAATGCAGAATATAGTGGGACTATTACTTCCCTCGACCTGGAAACTATAGCTCTGTTTATGCAACCCAAAACCACGTTTGCCTTTTTTGCCACAGCATCACACTGCTGGGTCATGTTCAACTTGCGATCCACTACAATTCCAAGGTCCTTCTCACACGCACTATTGCTAAGCCGGGTATTTCCCATCCTGTACCCATGCATTTTGTTTTTGTGGCCTAAATGCAGAATCCTGCATTTGTCTTTATTGAATGTCATTTTATTAATTTCAGCCCAATTTTCTAGTCTATCCAGGTCCCTTTGGATTTTATTCCTGTCTTCCATTGTGTCAGCTATCACTCCCAGTTTTGTATCATCCGCAAACTTCATAAGGCTTCCCTCCACTCCATCATCTAAGTCATTGATAAAAATGTTGAAGAGTATCAGCCCCAGGACAGAACCCTGTGGCACTCCACTCGAGACCTCCTTCCAGTCCGAAGCAGAGCCACCGATGACCACTCTTTGAGTATGGTTTTCCAACCAGTTGTGAATCCACCTGACAGTATTTCCATGTAGTCCGCATTTGACTAGTTTGCTAATCAAAAGGTCGTGGGGGACTTTGTCAAACGCCTTGCTGAAATCTAGATAGATGACATCTACAGCATTTCCACCATCTACTAAGCTAGTGACCCGATCAAAAAAAGAGATGAGATTAGTTTGACAGGATTTTTTCTTGACAAACCCATGCTGGATATACACTTAAATAATTCAGCAAAGGCGCCTGCCTGATATCAAAAGGCAGGGAGTTCCAAAGTGTAGGTGCAGCCACACTAAAAGAACGATTTCTTACAAGTGCAGAACAAACATTATTTGGCATCAGTAACAGTGCCAGTTCCACAGATCGAAGCAGTTGAGTGGACACATTTGGAGTATGGCAGCTCCACAAATCAGCTGGTTCCAAGCTTTATATACCAAAAGTAACACCTTGAATTTAGCCCGGTAAATTTGGCAACCAGTGCAGATCTCTGAACAGAAGTGTTCCATGCTGACACGGCCTCGTTCCTGTCAGTAACCATGCTGCAGCATTCTGCATTAGCTGCAGTTTCTAGGTCAAGTGCAAGAGAAACCTTGCACAGAATGCAATGTAGTAATCCAGTCTTAATGTCACCCCTGAACTACTGTGGTTAAGCTCTCCTAGTCTAGGAACAGATGCAGCTGCTGTACCAGGCACAGCGATATAAGGCGCTTCTCACCCCTGAGGCTGCCTGGGCCTTCAGTGAGAAAGCTGGGTCCAGAAGCACCCCCAGACTTGCATACTGGCTCCTTCAGGGGAAGTGCAGCTCTACCCAGGGCAGGCAATTGACCAATTTATCAGACATGGGAACCACTCACCCAGGGGTGTAGCAAGAGAATTTTCATTGACTGAGCAGAGACAAAAATTGGGCAGGGCAGATGGGTTGGGGCATCAGTCACTATAAAAGAGGTTTCTGGGGGGAAAGGTTTTCATAGGTAATGACAAAAATATTTTTTTTTTTCAATAATTTTTATTCAGATTTTCATAAAACATACAAGACAAAATCATAAAACATTCAAAGACAAAAAACAAAATCAAAAATAGTTAAACAAAAAGAAAAAAACAAAAAAAAAAACAAAAATAAAAAATAAAGAGTAAAATATTGACTTCCCATTTGTCAAAGATCAAATCAGTTATAAGTCTATAATATATAACAATCCTGTCTCTTAAGTCATATTATAAAATCACTTTCCTCCAGTAGTTATCTTACTTAATCATCAAATCTCATAAACATTACTTTATTCTTTCCACAAAAAGTCAAAGAGAGGTTTCAATTCTTTAAGAAATATATCTATCAATTTTTTTTTCCAGATAAGCATATCGATTAATCCATCTCATTACTAATTATGATAATCTTATTGTCATAACCATAGTCAAAATAAACATTTCAATTAATCCATCACATCAGAATCTGTTAGGTTCAATAATTTCAGTAGCCATTGTTCTATTATCTCTATTAGTTCCATTTTCCATCTTCCATCTTCAGTAGTCTTGTTAAGTCCAGTAATTTCAATATCCAATCTTCCATTATCAGTATTCCATAATAATCTTGCTGTCAAAGCCATAGTCATATAGTAAGAGTCTGATGGGGATTACCTCTATCCCAAATATTTTCTTGCCATCCATTCTGAATAGGTTGCTGAAATACTGCTGTAAAATCATATCTCTGTTCTTTTTTTCAAAATACACTGGGTCATCTCTTAAAAGTTTTTCCATTGTCACATGGCTGCAGTTAATTCCATAGATTTTCTCTATATTGGGCTCCATCACATCATTCCAGTCCAGAAGATTATCCATGCCATTGATAACTTTATCTCTAGAATCTTCATTCATTTCTTCAGAGATAACATTGAGTTCCAAACAATAGATTTTATTTCTAAAGTCCATAGACTCCAAATCTTGTTCCTGTTCCACGTTGGTTCCAATCTCCGGGATCTCCTCTCTCACAGGGACCCCTATTCCAGTCTCCAGGGTCACCTCTCTCACAGGGACCCCTGTTCCAATCTCCGGGGTCTCCTCTCTCACAGGGACCCCTTCCAGGGTCACCTCTCTCACAGGGACCCTTATATCTTTAATCTCCTGCTTCATTTTACTCAATTCAATTTTCATTATCTCAATCTCATCCATTATTTTCTGAAACATAGTTATTTCCAGATTTTCAGCCACTTTCTTAATTGCCATTTTAAAAGAAAAATATAGGAAAACCACTTCTTATTTCAGCAACAATTGGGTTAATACTCCAAACTTGGTGACATCACAGTATAAACAGAGCAGACAGCCTTATCTCTCCAATAGTTAAGTAAACAAAATGCAGTTCCCAGGATCGAAACAATTAATGGCAATCGTCAAGAAACAGATTCGTCAAAATAAAATAGACCAAAAAGAGAGTAGTCTCAAAACAGTATAATATTTTTCAAAATAAAAATCTGGAATAGAAATCCCTCTTCTGTGTATATCTTTAGAATGCAAATCCAGGACAGCTTTTTGCAACAAAAACAGAGATAAGCTATTAATTAGTGCGTAGCAGAGAGAAGTTATGGCTCCCCAGTGAGATGTCAAAAACTGATCAATCTGGCAAATCTCTTTTAAACAGCAACAATTTAAGTCAAGTAAAAGAAAAATATAGAAAGAAGGGTGCTTGCCTGTTAGTGCGTTCTCTCTTAGAAGATAAGGTGAACGTTCGCTTTATCAGATAGAGCTTGCTGTTAAAAATCCGTCCCACCTTCGTCGGCTGGACCTCGTCCCATAAATTAATGAGATCTGGTCGTCCCAACAAAAATAGGCTTTGAGGTTAATCTCTTCGTTTCTCCCTACCCGGGAGAAGTTTAATCAGTCAAAAAAAAAAGAAAAAACTGACTGATATATCTGAATAAGCTTCTTTTGAGGCAGGAGCCCGTCTCAAAAGCAGGCACAGGCTAAGTCACCCTTCCCGGAAGTCAGGTAATGACAAAAATAAACCCTGTATTATGCAATTTAATTAGGAACTATGACTTGAGAAGTTTACAAAAAAGCATATCAATTTAAAATACAATATTTTCCACATGTGAAATAGTTGTGTAAACTAAATAACAGTGAGGAGGAAGCAGATGTATATTGTGCAAGTCATCCTACCATAATGATCTGAATTGTCTGCACATGTGTCAAAGTTGAGAATGAATTTTCACACACAGCTGCAGATGCATCAAAGGTGAGTCCTGAAGTGTACAAAGTGTACATGCATGGAAAGGCTTCCTTGTTCAGGTTCAATGTTTCAGTAAGTTCGTGAATTGTGAGTTCAGTTCTCCTGAGGCAGCTGCTTCCGAGAACTCACTACCCTGGTCTCCTTTGCCATGCCAGGAAAGCAATTAAGAGAAGTTTCACTTTAAACATTAAATTAATACCTATAAACATCACTTTTCATAAGGAAATGCTTGATAGCATGTCACATAGGAATTATAAGTCTGCCTGAACTACAGGTGCTAGAATTAATGGTACAAGCACACAATCTCTGTTCTACAGAAATGCCCTGGGCTAGCCAGCTAACACTGCTTCTGATGGCTCTACCAGCAAATCTCACACACCCTATTTTGGTAGTATATAAGTTTGCATGAAAAAAGTTAAATAAGATGAAATTTTTATAACGATCATTTGCAGTTGGGTGGAAATCTAAAACTGCTGCAGTTAAGGCTCTAACCACATTATATTCTTCAAAATATAATTCTGAAATGGAACCAGCTTGAAAGAATTGAAAGGATATATTTTTCAACTTTTTAAAACAAACTTGGGAAGAAATGCTCCCCAGACATGAATGCATGCACACACAGTATTCCCAGCTCCCCATTGCCTGGGCTAAGTTAGTAAGATCTCATTAGGCTTCCTGAACCTTGGAAAGCCTGCTCATTCATCTCTCTGCTTCTTCTCAGGTCCTGCCCTGGACTAGGCTAGGCTGCTGCACAGTCTAGGCCCAAAAGCCTAGGCACACCCACCAGATGCACTAAAACACCACCTGCAGAGGCTAGCTCAGCACTATGGGGAGGGGCAGATGCTCTGCAGTGCATAACAATACTGTCCTTCTTGCCTTTCCTTTCTCCAATTACAAACCCTTAGGTGTGCAACCTCCCTCCCCATCTATCAAGATTTGTGTTCATTCACACCATTAATTTTATATTTATGGTGTTCGCATTCTCTTGGTAACTTTGCCCAGCCCCTCTCTTTGGATGCCTAAACTGTATGTCTAAAAGCTCAACTGAAGTTTTAAGTTACTGCAATGCTAGAAATGTGGGGACTGAAAGAAAATTTCAGTTTGGGGGGGAGAATTATTATTTGGTGGGGGGCAATGCCCTCATTCCCCCGTCGCTATACCCCTGCACTCACCCACAGTCCCTCCATCTTGCCAGGATTCAAGCTCAGCTTAATTTCCCTCATCCATCCCACCACTGCATTCAGGCACTGGTCCAAGGCCCGCACAACCTCTCCCAACCTCTCATAATGTTCAGATGTTATGGAGAAATATTGCTGAGTGTCATCTGCATACTAATGGCACCTTGCCCCCAAATTCCTAATGATTGTTCCCAGCGACTTCATATACATATTAAATAGAACTGGAGATGAAATAGCATAACTGCCAGGGAGCTGAAAAGTAGGGCTGTGCACTGGATTCAGCTGAGGCCTAAGTCAAATTGGGTCCATTTGCATGTTTACGGGCCTCGGCCAAGTCAATCTCTGATCGCTATGGGTTGGATTCGATGACCCAGAGTTAGCAGAGCTGTCAGGGGCTTGGACATCAGGCAAGAAGGAGAGGCAGACATGGCTGATGAGCCTAATGAGCAGAGATTGTGATCCTCTGGGCGTGTGGGTGCTCTTTTGGAAGCATCTTTCTGCAGGAAATCACTCCCTCCTGCAGCGGCGTCACTAGTGGGAGTCCGGGGGGGGTGCGGACCTCCAGTGTTCGCCCTCCCAGGGGCATGGACTCAAGGCCAGCCACCCCATCCATGCCCCTGGGAGGATGCGCGCTGGAGGGGCACCCAGCTGGAGAAGGCCTGGGAATGCCGGCGCGCCTCCCTCGCCCCACTGACGCTGCTCCTGGTCTTGCCCGCCCACCTCCGAGGAGGAGTTGGAGCAGCCTTGCCAGGCAACGGCATGGGGTGGTGCGGCTCTGGGTGTCACCCCCCTCATGGTGACACCTGGGTGCGGACCGCACCCTCCGCACCCCGGTTGTGACGCCCCTGCCCTCCTGTGTGATGCTGTTTTGCAAACATTTTCCTCTAGAAAAGCCCTTTGCAAAACAGCAGTCTGACAGATAAATTGACCCTGCTCTCAGTCCGGAGGGAAGAAGAACAAAATTAGGGGGTTTTACCCTAATTAAACATGAGCTCCACCCCCAAACTTATTTGGGAGTGGCTCCAAGCCAGGGTGGGTAATTTCTGGGACGCCCCAGAGCAGGCTGGCATGATGGCTCCCCCCAGGTTGGAGCCATGGGGCAGATAGCATGATCTGTGCACAGCCCTACTGAAAAGCACCCTTCCAGCACTACTGTCTGGACTCTACTCTGGTAGAACTGGAACTGGCATTTGGTACTTCATCTGAAACTGCAACAACTGCAGAGTGGGAGTCAGTAACCTCTGGTCCATCTGAAATAACTCTGCTGGCCAGCTACTAGAGCAGTGGTTCTCAAACTTTTTTGGTTCGCGGCGCACTGTAAAACACAAAAATTTTCTGGCGCACTTCGTGTACAAAATTAAAAATATATTAATATATTTTAAACTATGAGTAAAAATAACTTAATAATAATATACTTTCATAATATTCGCGGCACACCTAGCCACCTCTTGCGGCGCACCAGTGTGCCCTGGTGCACCGTTTGAGAATCACTGTACTAGAAGATGCTATGCAAGCTGCAAAACGAACCTTCTTTGCAGCCGGCACTGCCACATGGAATGCATGATTGTGTGCACTAACCAGTGTTTGGTCAGCTTCAGAGTGAGACTTGTACCACTGGCACTCTAGTCTTTGTTCAGCTGGCTTCATAGCACAAAGCTCCCCAGAATACAAAGGACACACTTGGGCAGGAGAGGATGCTTCGGGGTGATTGTGTAAACTGTTCATTTCATCTTGCCATTCCATAGTGAGATGACAGGATTATCAGTTTTCTTCACTGGAAAATCTGCCACAGCATTCAGGAACACATCAGGTTCCATCAGTCTCCAAGGGTGGGCCATCCAAGATTTGCCAATTTGAGACACGTGGGAAAAGAATACTTTTGCTATTAGATTACTTGTAAATCTGCTCTGAATATATCAGGAGTTGCAAACCTTTCTGGGCCAGAGGGCACATTGGAATTTTTGAGAATACGCTGTGGGTACTAATCACAAAATGGCTGCAGTGGGCATGTGATATAATGCAAAATGGCTGCCACATCTAAAAGAGCAGCAGAAGAAACACAATCACAAAATGATATGGGCATGCCCCCCATCAATGGAGAAAAGGCACCTACATCAATCACCACTGCACTTGCTCACAAAGAGAAGCTCTTTCCAACTGACCTCTGTTCAGAATGGAAGGGAGGGAGGATGTTCAGTCCTGGCATCCAATGAAATGTGGGCATGTTTAAGGGGTCACTTGTTTTCCCTGTTGACCATCTGAGGTAGATGGAAGTGAAAGGTGAAATATTGTGTATTTTTGTTTTCTATCATTAGTTGATTATTCTGTTGTACTTGTCATCTTTTTATTGCTCTACTATCACTGATTAGTTAAACTGCTTTGGGGATTATTAAGAACTACTCTTTGAAGTCTCAACTGTTCACTTTGAGACAATGTGTCTGGGCAGTGGAAGATGGAGGGGAGGAGGTAAAGGATGCTATTTTTACAAAGAGGCTGTAGATATTTTTATGGTAGTGAAGCATTTGTATGCTGGGTTAAACTCTTTTTTAGGAGTTTTACTGCTATTATCTGATGCTGTTATGACTTTTGGTTTAAATGATGTACTGCATCTTATGGTTGTTTATCTATTGATAGTTAGCCACCTTTAGCTCCAGATTGAAGGGGTGAGATATAAGAATCTTGAATAAATAAATACATGACTGTGGCTTCCTCCCTGCCTTCTTAAGAAGAATGTTGGCAAGCCTTCACATATCTGGTAAATATTTGAAACTATGGAGATGGGCTAATGAGTAGGGCTAATGAGTAGTTGTCAACAATGGTTGCCATTCATGAATGTAATGTCATAATTTTGGACATTTACTGGAATGGTTGCAGGACTGTCAACATTCCCTTGAGACTGCCAGCAGCCTTTCCATTTTGGAAATTCTTTGTAACATATATCAGCCAGAATGAGTGTCTTGTGACTTGCAATTTGCTGGCTTAGCCTGCGGACTCTCATAAATACTTAAATCCAGCCCAGGGCAGGAGGGGTGTTTATGTTAAAGCACGAATATACCCAAAGCAGTTATTGCTTCATAATTTGTGAGGGAAAGACAGACTGTCATAATGATGGGTGCGTCACTAGCCAGCCTAATTTTCCTTCACTCAAGATTGTGCTGAGAATGTTATGGCTCAGGTTTGTGCAAACTTGTGAAGCTTCCTACTTAAATTTGTAGCTAACCCAGAAACAGTGTTTAGCAAGGAGTTATGATCTGCAATGTGGAAAGCAAATTCCTTTGGGAGTCACATGGATTTTATAGCCAACATCAACATCAACATCATCATTCAAAAAATTAAGAGAGGGCAAAATCAGTTGCTTACCTTACATGGGTCTCAGTCCTAATTTTTTTTGTTAAATGTGAATGTTAGCAGGTGCAATGGGAAGAGCTCAAGCAACATCAGGGGACCCAACTGTACTGATTACTGCAATGGGCACCCTTCTGAATATGTCAAAGCAAAAATGAGAAGAGATGAGAGCATCATAAATATGCCAGAAGGAGAATCGTGGCTAATTATAAGATAAGGAAAGTGCATGAGCACAGCAAAATTAATGAGCTCATAAAATCAGTACCTTGGACAAAGGAATAATAGTTAAGGGGGGAATAATAACGGTGGCAGTAGAGGGCAATTGCAATTTCCAGTTTTCAGCATATCTAAATTCAGTATTCAAATGGAATTTCAAAACTCCCTTTATTTAAAAACTAAAAGGTTTCAAAGTGATTTTAGCTCAACCATGTCCATATTGCCATTTCTCACATGTATATTAAGGTTAATTACTTTCACACGGTTCAAAGAGGGTAGCTATAATCTTTATTATTCTGTTCAAAAAGCACAGTCTGCATTGGAAAGCATCAACTCTCTCCTTGGAGGTCTTTCTATTAGGACAGAACACTAGCAGGTGGAAAAAATGGATAAATTTTGCTGCTCTGCAGAAAAAACAAAACTCATCTGAAAGATAGTTGAATAAATATTGAGCAAGTCAACTGACTCCCCACACTAAACCTAGAATACACTGCTCTGCATCCCAAGAGAAGATTCCTACCCCCTTCTCCCACCTAAAATTTTTATCATAGAATTTCCCTTCCCTGGTAGTCTAAAATGGTGCTACTTTCTGTTGGAAGATTCACTTCAATCAATGAATTGTCACTAGTCTAGATGATTAGGTTTTCCCATCCATGTGTACTTTCTTAATAAAATGAGCTTATTTTGTTTAAGATAAACATCATTCTCTTTCATATTCTTTTATATCTCCAATGAATGCTGCTGCAAGAAAAGCAACTCTCTTCACTTTCTACAAATCTTTGGTAAGAGTAAGGTCGATGGGGGCAGTGGCTGTTGCGCTGTGTGTAGTTGTGTTGCTTAATTTCGTTTAAAAGCAGCACCACAGCAGCAGAGAGTAACAGCAGATGTTGAAATGTGAGTGTGCCAGCGTGTGTGTGCGTTTGCCTAAGAAAGCAAGCTTTTACCCTGCATCAGCATCACTGAGACTTGAGACTTAGTAAAATAAGAAAAGCTACTTTATTTATAGAAATACATAGTAGATAGAAAAGGCATACAGGCGGGCCCCGCTTATACGGTGGGTTCCATTCCGGACCCCCGCCGTAAAGCAGAAATCGCTGTAAAGCGGAACCCCATTGGATATAATGGGGCACGTCACGCGAAAATGCCGCAAAATGCCGCAAAAGGGCAAAATTGGCTTTAAAAAAGTGAAATCAAAGCCACTGCATTAGCGGATTGCCGGTAAGCGAAGCGCCGGTAAGCGGGGCCCTACTGTACCTAGTTCTAACTAACTAGCTATGTTGGAGGCATAACTCCCAGGTGTAGGAGTCAGCCCCATGCTTGGAGAGAGAGCAGAGACAAAGGGAGTATCCTCTCTCCTGGTCAGCCGGAGAACAAAGGAATGGGAAAGGGCAGAAGGAGGAGGGGCAGGTTAGCTTCTCTAAAGGCGTCACAGTCTAGCGACAGAAGGAAGTCAGTCAGAGCATCACAAGTAAAAAGGTAAACAAAGCCTATCCATCTGGAGGAACCTAGCTCTATCTTCCTTCTGGAGCACAAATAAAAGAACAAAACAGGAGTTGCTTTTGCCCCACTTCCAACAGTGGCATACCAAGGGTGGAGCGGGGGAGGGGCGGACCGCCCCAGGTGCCAGCCATAAGAGGGTGCATTGCCCAATGGGGTGGGTGGGTGTCCGAGCGTGAGGCGCTCCTGGGCTCTGCAGATGGGTGGGCTGGCTGGCGCTGGGCATGAGCTGTGCGGTGTGGGCCTGCTGAGGCAGGTTAGTTGTGCGGGTGACTTTTTGAGAGTGTGCGCATGCGCGGATTCAATGGGAGTGCATGTGAGGGAAGGGAGTGGAGGGGCTTCGGGAGATGCCAGTGCAGTGGCGTCACTAGGGTTGGTGTCACCCAGTGTGGTAACTCATGGTGTCAACCCCATGGACCTCCTCCCGTACCAGACTATACAGAATCCTTAGTAATGTTTTTTGTACTAATGTTACTCGTAAATCGTAATTCCCGTATATCACTGAATGTAATGGCAATAGTAGTGACATAAACAACTAGCAAAATTAAAATTACACCTTTAAATTACAATATCATATGCACAGCCTAAATGTATTTACATTTACATAGTTTCATGTGGTTAAAGTGAAAATTCGGTAAGAAAAAAATAGAATTCGAAGTAAAAACATTTAAGAACTACATCAAAATTGATAATATCGCAAGATTAGAAAGCCTTGACTGTCCCATGGTAGATCGCAAATAGTTCTTTATAAGTTCTTTATAAGTTTCAGCTTTGAAAAGCTCCTCTCACATGAAGTTGGAAAGACTCACAGGGTTGTTGGAAAGACTCCCCCCCACACACACACACTAGTTTATTGTCAAACCAGTTGGTCATTGCAGAACTGCCTAATTGTTTTAAAAATAGGATTGGAGAAGAAGGGAAAGATTTACAACACAAACACAATTCTTTGTTATGTTTACTCAGAAGTCCCATTAATTTACAACACAATCCTAACCATGTCTACTCAAAAGTAAGTCCTAATGAATTCAATGGGGTTTACTCCAGGTACATGGGATCAGCATTCCTTTACTCCCAGAAAAGCAAGTATTGGATTAAAGCTTTCATATTGGAAAGGTTTTCAAAGCAGTGCCTTCTCCAACAGCCCAGGGTCTGACTGCTACACACGAGAAAAAAAACTTTAACCCATATTCTTACTTACTCAAACTGAAGACCTCAAAACCACAATTTTGATGTTGTAACGAAGGGTAAGCACTGCCTGGGTCAACAGATCACAAGCCTGGCTCCCCTTATTGGCTACAATCCTGAAAGAGCGGGATTAGAGGCCAGAGCTTGGAAAAGTTATTTTTTGGAACTATAACTCCCATCAGCCCAATCCAGTGGCCATGCTGGCTGGGGCTGATGGGAGCTGTAGTTTAAAAAAGTAACTTTTCCAAGCTCTGGCTAAAAGCTGCTATACAGATAGGTTAAAAAACAGATTAAACAGCTGCGGGGGCCCCCTGACGTTTTGGTGTATATCTTGGGAACCAGATGACCTAGAAACTTAGGGTTTTTTTTAAATTGAAGCTGAGAGTCTGCAGATTAAGGTAACTTAGCTGGGGACCTGGAGGGGACCCTCCAAAACCAGAAACTCCAGCTGAAAATCGGACACCTGGTAACCCTACTCCTGGGAAGCCACTCAGGCACGCAGCCCAAGAGCAGGCAGGGGATTCAAACCTCCCGCCTAAAATTCACAGCTGATGAGTGGGCAGGCCAGGCAGGATGGGGGGGGGGAACTGCTCTGCAGCTGAAGAGCTGGAGATTCCCCAAGAGGAAAGTAGCTGGAGAGATGGCCGCTGCAGGGCCAGTGCCTAGGGGTGGCTGTGGGTGTCACCCCCTCTGATGGTGTCACCTGGTGCGGTCCGCACACCCCCACACCCCTAGTGACACTGGTGTATATGTGTGTACAGAGAAAAGAGATGGTGGTGAAGCCTGGGGCTAGCAGATGGGTGGCGGGTCATAGAGAGGCAGCATGAGGGTGGCAGCGCCCCGGCTGCAGTGGGGAGTAGTTTCTTGGCATCTCCTGATGTTGCTGGCCACCAGCTGCCAGTTGAGTGGCAAGGCAAAGGCTTGCCTTACCCCTCTACTAAAATTAAAATACTTCCCCCGGTTGCCCACCACACCCTAGGCTTCTTTCGAGGTGCAGGTCCAGCCTGTACTGTCAGTTCCCTCTCCCTCCCTTCCTCCCGCTGTTGTGTTGGGGCCCTATCTGTTGGAGAGGGGTGTCCACTGGACCCCCCCCAGCATTTCCAGCTCTTTCCCTTCTGGGACCCGCTTTTCCTCTTTGGCTGGGGTTGAAGCCCCCCCCCCCACAGCAGCAAATGACCTTGCCCTGTCTTTGGCAAACACAATACTTTGCAAGCTCCCTTGTCACTCAAATGGCAGGTAATTGGGGTGGGGAGGGGGGAGGGAGAGACCAGAGGGGCTGGCTGGCATCTCCTCGGCTTTCTCCCCCAGAGTCCGCTGTAAGGGGACCCCTCCCTGCCCCTTTCTGCCTCATGTCTTTGTGGACGGTTTCCGAAGCGCACTGACCCCCATTGGAGTTTGCAGCAGAGATTTGTGGGGGTTCAGCGCAGGTGGCTTTTGCAGCAGCAAAAAAATGGCTCTGCTCCTCCTTTCCTTTTCAGCTTTTTCCAGAGCAAATCGGGGCTCAGTTCCTCCTGTCTGTGATCCTCTGACACCCCCCTCCAACCAGGATTCCCACTTACGCCAGGCCTGGACCTGGCACAGGCAGCCACCTCGGCTTCAGCGAAGCTGAGGTTTGCACACAATTTGGCAGCAGCGCTAGGAGGGTACCTGATTGAAGTGCTTTTCAGATCCAGGAAATCCCCTCCAGCTCTGGGGTGCAAAAGCAGTACAGCAACCCCCCCATGCACCCCCTTTTTAAGGCACCTTTTCCCTCTGCCTGCGTCTGGTATTCCCCTCTCATCCTGCTTCCCCCCCATTTCTTCCATTTTGATTCAGCACTTCACAAAAAACAAATCCTCCCCCTTTCCCCTCATTGCCCCCCAATTTGTTGCACCTCTGCCCTCTGCAGCCTCCTATGAATAAAAGACAGAGGAAGTGCTATTATACAAACTGTTGCAGAGATCTCCATCTGCTAAAACAACCTTGCTAAATTTTATCCAGCACTTGGAAGTAACTAGTTACAAGTAACGAATTACTTGTAATTCATTACTTTGTTGAGTAACGAGTGGGTAATTCCTTTACATTTTGATTGTAATAGAACTAGGAGTAATTTTACTACTTTTGTGGAGTAATTGTAATGTTTCCAGAATTACTTTTGGGCATTACTTGGGGGAGGGAGCAGGGGAAGTTTTCTGCTTCTCTGATTTGTGGATGAAAATCATGTGCCTCAAACTGGGCTTCTGTGCAGTGTCACTCTTTTCTTGTACTCTGTGGATGGGCAAGAGGCGACGAGGGAGGAGGCAGAGAGTGAGATGGGGTGGAGTGGAGAAAACAATTATTTAAAAAAATGGATAGTGCTGGTGAAGAATGGAGTGGAGGGAAAAAGGATCCGGAGGTCAAGAACATGGATAAAAGAGAAGGAGGCAGCAGGAGGAGAATGGATAAAGGACTCTCGTGTGTGTGTGTGTGTGTGTGTGTGTGTGTGTGTGAGTGAGTGTGAGTGAGTGTGAGTGAGTGTGAGTGAATGTGAGTGAGTGTGAGTGAGTGTGAGTGAGTGTGTGTGAGTGTGTGAGTGTGTGAGTGTGTGAGAGTGTGTGTGTGTGTGTGTGTGAGAGAGAGAGAGAGAGAGAGAGAGAGAGAGAATACTGTGTTTGCACTTGGCACACATGTGTTTGTTTATTTTTAAAGTTGTTTTAGGCTACTTAGATGTGCAGCAGCCAAGGCCAGACCTTGTAGGCGTTTTTTTTAAGTAACTGAAATGTAATTGTAGTGATTACTTCTGAGTAAAAGTAAAGTAATCAGTTACCTTCAGAGCAATTGTAATTGTAACGGTAATTACTACTTTTTCGGGCCATGTAACTGTAACTGTAATTTATTACTTTTTAAAAGTAATCTTCCAAGCTCTGATTTTATCCATGCTCTTAGCAGAGAGCAGTTCTATCTGTGAGAGGTCAAGCAGATACAGCTTTATTTATCACAATGACTTTGTTGCAGGAACTGAACAAGTGGTTTTTGTGCCTCATGATTTGCCCTAAAACATTGCTTTAAAACAGCAGAAAGTTTGTGTGTATTCCCCAGCAAGTCCACATGCTTAAAACCTGCTATCTTAAGACCGCTGCAAACTCTGCAACAACCACAGTGACAATTAAGTGCAATTACTGGATACTACATTTCCCCAAATTAAGTAATTGCTCAAGAACCTCAACAGCATACATCATGAAGATGCAAAATGCTGTTTCCAGGTATTATTGCTAACACAGGCATTGCTATTGGCAGAAATTGGAAATGGCTTTGAAAGACAATTTTTTGATCAGTTGACTGACCACAAGCTTTAAGAATGTTCACAAATGCTGAAACATTAGAATGGGCAGATGACATAACTAGCCATTACTGGCTGATACTGAACTTTAATACTGGTTTTTGCAGTTTTTTTTAAGAACGTATAAAACCATGTTGCATTCCATTTTAATTTCTGATCGCATAGCACAAATAACATAGAGCAAAGGTGATAATGAAGGGAAGCAATTTGGGTATTTCTGCATGGAATTCAGGTTTTCTAAGTATGTGGGAATTCTGGCAGGAAAGCTATATCATAATATAATTTCCCCACTGTTTAATCAGATAGGTATTGTGGATTGTGTCCCAAGGCCTCTGTTTGCACATAATGTAAGCTATTCACATTTTTGTTGTATGTTACTTTCATAAATATTAAATGTTAAATAAAGATGCAGCCACCTAGTAAATCCCTCCTTTTTGTGGTTTTTTCTTGCCCACACTTACCTTTCCTTCCTGTTTGACACCCCATCTCCTGACAGACCATGGTGATCTGGGGTGATCTGACTCAATCAACACCCAGTTTCCCTTGAATCATCCCGATTTGGTTCGGGCCTCGGCCTTGGCTAAATCTGGTGCACTTTCCTAGTACTGATAATCTACAATGGCTACACATATGTGTTGGCTTTGTGGTTTACTGGCAAGGCAACAAGTGAACTTCCTATCTGAGAGACTGGATTGCCAGAAATTGAAACCACCCTCTTGGCAAAGATCAAATGTGCTGGGATTATCTAATCATGAAACTGTTTGGTCACTGATGGCAACACCAAAGTCAATATAGAATGGAGTATTGCATTCATTGAGGAACAGATGAGGATGTTGGAAGTTATGCTCGTGACACCGACCCTGGCATGCTAAAGGAAGGGTTTTTTAGGCAATCATATCAGAGTTTTATAAAGAAAAATGTCTAGGCAGTGAGAAGTTGGGTGGAAAAGGCCATTTCAACTCAAAACCTGACATACACGTGAGCATCAAACCAGCTTGTGAACCTCTGTCTGTATGGTTCCATCTGTCAGTAGGGGTGAAATCTCAAAAACAAACTAAGAGGGAGAGCGACAGACAAAAAAAAAAAGAAAACCTTGATGTTTGCACTTGTACTTTTCATTGTTCTTGCTGTATCTTCCCTATTCACAGAAATCCTTGGTTTTCATGGTCCATCCCTTTGTATTCTTCTAGAATAATATTAACAATGCAAACCAAACAATGCAGCAACCATTGCCATTATTGGCACATTATTCAAAGTTACAACTGCAATTTTATAGGGGAGAGAGAGAGAGAGAGAGAGAGAGAGAGAGAGAGAGAGAGAGAGAGAGAGAGGCAACAGTAAACTGAAACAAAAAAGTATAAATCATGAACAGAATTGGATGCAGTCATAATACATACTTAAAATTAATTCAAACCAAATTATTGTGTTGCATAGCATAGACCCGGTTAAGTAATAGGTATGCTAAGAAAAAACGTCCAGGTAACTACAAACTTCTCATCGATCTTCTTACTTCCCCTCCCCCAGCTCCACCTCAGCTGCTATTATTTGGATTGAGGGCACTCAAAGACAACTGGTTAGTCAAGGCGAAGCTGAGTTGTGCCATATTTCAGCACTTGATGTCCCTCACCTCTACTCCAGCTGTGTCTTTGTTCAGCTGTAGATTCTTAGTGTAAGATTTAGAGCTGTCTAATGGAATAATAACTAGGGGCACTTCGCTATTTGCAAAACTTTGGTTGAGTTATGGAATTCAGCACAGGGACGGACTTCAGGCAAAATTCACTTGCTGAGAAAAAAACAAACAAGCCATGCAAAGAATTTTATCACTGTAGGCAATGGGCAGCTCATTAACTAAGCTGAGCACAGCATCAGCACCTGGAAGCAAATAGTGCCGAATCTCTAGCAAGCCTGTAATCACTTAAGCTTCACATATTTATATGTTGGAAGCCAATTTAAATTACACATAGGGCCAGGTTAGCAAGCACACTAGCATTTCATTATCAACAGCAGAAGTGGAATGTTAATAATAATGATGTCAGTTCTAGACTTCATGATCAATCTAATGTGCAGACTTTGACTCTACCTGGTATCTAGATTCAAGTCAACAGAGTGAGCTCTCTGTTGACTCTCTAGGTCCTCAATTATTACTTAAGGAAAAAGTCCTCTGGTGGTTGAGAAATGATTATTTCGCTTGGCCACTGACAGAGGACAACTATCTTCCACAAAGGAAGCTTATATTGAAAAAGTAAATTTCAGGTTAACCACTTTGGAATTAATTTTGTAGCAATGCCTGAAAAATATATTCCGGCAAACAGCACCAACTTCAGTGATCATCACCACCTACAGATTACAGATAGTTTGAATACGATTGCTTTATTGCATATTTTCATTATGGATGATTATATTTTAATGTTTGTGTAATTGGTTTTGGTATTTGTGACTCACTTAGAAGCCTATTATGATATTAAGTGGTATATGCTGTCCTGGGCTCCTTCTGGGAGGAAGGGCGGAATATAAACCTAATAAATAAAGAAATAATAAAGAAATATACAACAACAACAACAATAATAATAATGGGGACCTTAACTGACAACACAATCCAATGCAAGTTTGCTCAGAAGTATGTCTCACCGTGTTCAGTGAAGCATGTCTTACGTCTCTATGTCCAAATAGTTTCATTTTCAGTTTTTACTTAGTAAATCTTCAGATTACCTTATCATCTAGGAAGAATGGGATGCAATTTCTCCTTCCTCCCATGGCCTAGTTCAGTCATTTACTGCACCAATGAAAGTCTTTGCATGGTAGGTGTGCCACATTTTACCCTTCAGATAGTGTCATTGTCATGGGATGCTCCATCTAGATGTCAGATTCATGCATTGCTTCCCTGTCAAAAAGAGAGAAGCTATAACATAAAATAAGCATCCACAGTGGGCACATATGTGACATTATCTTTGTAATGGAGGTGAGAAGTATGCACTCACTTCCTCACCACTTTGTCACTGTAGGTATTTGAACCAGGTCTACATGTGATGCAATTCTTCTTCATTAATTCTAAATTTCACATAAACTAAACTCACTGATTCTACATACTGAATGACTATTAACAATGAGCAGAGAAATCCAAACTCCTGATCTGCCATACTGGAGGGGGTTTGGTTGAAGTAGTCACTCCAGTGGGAAGCTCTGTTACCAAGGAGTGCTCTGCAGCACTGCTGGCATTCCTTCCAGTGGTAGTCAGTAGGAACCCCCCAAATGTTTTGAGGGTGGGGAGGGTGTGAAGTTGGACTGGCACAAGTTCTGCTGGATCTGAACTGGCCCTGCTGCCATCACCTGATGGCAACAAGTCTGATCTGGATCTCTTTGGTACACCAGCCTGGAAGCGGGCATAGAAAAAAAAGGCATTTTTTCTTGCCCCAGGGCAGCATGAGCAGTGGGATTGTGAATGGTATGCTGCTCCATTAAGCCCCACAGTACTGGCTACGAGTTTGGGTTACATCCTACAAAGGGCAGTATTCAATGAAATAATGTGGTAGGGCAAGGATTATTTTATTTATTTTATTTATTAATTGATCTATATCCCACCCTTCCTCCCAGTAGGCGCCTAGGGTGGCAAACAAAAGCACCAAAAAACACCCCAAAACATGACAAAAACAGACCCCAAAATATACCAAAACAAAACATCTTTAAAAACATTTTTTAAAAGGTTTAAAAACATATTTTTTTTAAAAAAAGATTTAAAAACATATTAAAAAGCAATTCCATTTTCAACACAAACACAGATTGGGATAAGGTCTCTACTTAAAAGGCTTGTTGAAAGAGGAAAGTCTTCAGTAGGTGCCGAAAAGATAACAGAGATGGCTCCTGTCTAATATTTAAGGGGAAGGAATTCCAAAGGGTAGGTGCCGCCACACTAAAGGTCCATTTCCTATGTTGAGACGATCTCTCAGGAACATTTCAAAGGACATGATTCTGTAACACAGGAGAAAGGAGAGTGGCCTTGATGCCTGGGAATGGAGGACTGTTAGATGTGGATTGCTACTGTGGGATTTCAACAGGTAAGCTATATTCTGAAAGGTGGAGGAAGTCTCATCACACTTGTTTGCAGCCATCCCTAAATGCCTAGGAATAGATGGTCTAAATTGGATTTTGTAATGTAGTACACGGAAGAGAGCCAGTGTGGTGTAGTGGTTAAGGTGTTGGACTATGACCTGGGAGACCAGGGCTCGAATCCCCACACAGCCATGAAGCTCACTGGGTGACCTTGGGCCAGTCACTGCCTCTTAGCCTCAGAGGGAGGCAATGGTAAACCCCCTCTGAATACTGCTTACTATGAAAACCCTATTCGGAATCGACTTGAAGGCAGTCCATTTCATTTTCATAGTACACAGAATTAACTGGATTCAACTCTTTCAAGTTTCAAAATATATTAGCCTCTGCTGAGAAAGAGATGCAAGGAAGGGTAGATTTTATCTCTCCCCTCACCCCATCCTTGTATACACCAAAGAAGTCCTGCAACATCCCTCTGAAAAGAAGGCAAGGTCAGTGTATCAGTTGAGCCCATCGCCAGCAGTTATTTGTTCAAATAACTAGACTAGCAACCTTCCTATGTGAACTGTAAATCTTTTTTTAAAAAAATGAATGTACAATGAGCAGTATTCAACTAAATAACTGTGCTAGTGCAAGAATTAGCACTAGTGCAACAGGACTTCTCCTCCCCCCCCATGCATACCCCACACCATCACCAAATGTGCTTCAGAGGTTTGGGGAAACCCCCAAAACAGATTTAGGGGCAGCACAGGGGGGGGAATGTTCCACTGTTGAAGGAGACATTCTTGTGCTGACGGAACATTAGCCTTTTGAATAAACCCTAATATGCTTGTGTTCTGTTTTTGGTTTATTTGAACCATTGTTTTCTTCCTTGCGCTAACTGTACTTCTTGATATGTATCTTTAATAAAATTGATATATATATATAAAAATGCAAAATCAAGGCATAACAATACAAAATCTCTTTGGAATATAGGTTAAAGCATTTAGAGTGACTTTGAGTGATATTGTGTACTATAATTAAAATATTTGTTTTTTAAATTAATTTTACTTTGGTTATTTGTTATATTGGCTAATTAGCTGGGTATCCAATTTGTTTAATTGCAAGATTGCTCATTGTTCATAACAGATTAGGATGAATTAATTACAAGAATACTCATTAAAAACATGTCTGCTGTATCGGCATATTAAAACCTCACAGGAGGGAGAACAGGGCAACTCTATATTTTTACTGAAGGGAAGCCTGCAGCTAACAAGGTCGTCCATGTGAAGTAGAACAGTGGAAACATCTGGGAGATGAAGGATCGCATGACCTCCAGAATTTGGATGGCACTATGTTCTCAAATTTAGCTGCATTAAAATCTCTTATGGGCATAATCTTAGATTTAATTAAATTAATTAGTTTCAGATAAGGCAGCTCCTAGCAGGTAACAGAATCAGTGGATATACCAAAACTTTTACATAGTTATAAGTTACAAGCCAGAAAGCATTAGGTTAGGTTTTGAGGATTTTTTTCTTTTTTTTAATATAACAACCAAAAGGCAGTGCAAGGGTCTTATATCCCAATACCAGTGTAATATTTCCCATAATCAAGCCAAACGACACTTCCAGACTCTTTTGTGGGGCTAGCTGCTGTTTAGCAGCAAATTCTGGTCATGCAATTAAAATAGATTTGGAACTTCTGTTGGATTGGAGATGGACAACGGGAGATGTTAGTCCAGAGAGCACCTCAAGATCTCAGATGGAAACAACAACAATCCTATCCAGTAAAAAATTCAGCTTCCCATAATCATCACTCACAGTAATATATACAACTGAGAATTGTCTTCATTCCATATATTCCTCCATACTCAGAGCCTGGAAGATTACTTTAAAAAGTAATAAATTACAGTTACATGGCCCAAAAAGTAGTAATTACCGTTACAATTACAATTGCTTTGAAAGTAACTGATTACTTTACTTTTACTCAAAGGTAATCACTACAATTACATTTCAGTTACTTTAAAAAAAGCCTACAAGGTGCTGGCCTTGGCTGCTGCACATCTAAGTAGCCTAAAACCAGAGCTTGGAAAAGTTACTTTTTTGAACTACAACTCCCATCAGCCCAATCCAGTGGCCATGCTGGCTGGGGCTGATGGGAGTTGTAGTTCAAAAAAGTATCTTTTCCAAGCTCTGCCTAAAACAACATTAAAAATAAGAACACATACACAGAGGGTAGTAGAATAAAGTTTTTTATCTGTAAGATTAACAGAATGACATAACAGAATCTCACATCCCCCCACCCCACTCCCAGCAATGGTGATACCCCAATATACATATAATTCACTTGAAATCAAATTTTACACTTGAAATGCTGCTTTTACAATAATTTCTGTTATGTCTCAGAAGAACAGGATGCTCAAAGAGCACGTCAGACAAGGAATGTCTTTTTACATATTACGTTGCCACCAGTACTGAACAGGCGTTCTGCGGTGCTTGAAGGCATGCCTGTGTTGTGCTGCAAAAAAACAACACAGGAACCCTTTCAACTAAAACACATTTTGATCAATATGGAAATCCCCTATCGTCAAAGAAAAATGCAAACTTTAGTACTTTACTAGTTGCCTTTGTAATTTTTTTTTGTCAACAGTATAACTCAG
Organism: Rhineura floridana; assembly: GCF_030035675.1. Lineage (NCBI taxonomy): Eukaryota > Metazoa > Chordata > Lepidosauria > Squamata > Rhineuridae > Rhineura > Rhineura floridana. The sequence goes on from NC_084482.1 coordinate 77,243,478, forward strand.
AGGTAACTTAATCCTGTACACACTTCCCAGGAAGTAAGTCCCATTGAACTCATTGGGTAGACATGTATGCACAATTGAACTGTCAGAAGCAGAACTTAAGAGACATAACTTAGGTAAACAGAAAATGCACATATCAAAAGTAATCCACCACCATAAACTTTATCCCTTCTTCTGCAATTAAAAATGTGGTCTTGCCCAGCATATAGTGAAAGTATGGAACTGACTAGCACAAGAAGCAGTGAAGGGCACCAACTTGGATGGCTTTAAAAGAGGATTAGACAAATTCATGGAGGATAAAGCTATCAGCGGCACCTAGCAATGATGGCTATGTTCTACTTCCATTGTCAGAGACAGTATGCTTCTGAATATCAGTTGCTGGAAATACAAGTGAGGAGAGAGCTGCTCGTGCACTCAGGTCCTGCTTATAGGCTTCCCTTTAGGGCATCTGATTGGCCACCGTGAGAACAGGATGCTAGGCTAGATGGGCCACTGGTGGATCCAGCAGGCTCTTCTTATATTCTTGTATGTATTGCAACAAACAATGAAAGTTACTTGTGGGGCCTTACAGATCAGGGATAGCCAACGTGGTGCCCTCCAGATGTTGTAGGACTACAATTTCCATCATCCCTGATAATTGGTTATGTTGTCATGATGCTGAAGTTGGTTCCTAGTTCCCAGTTCCTTATTTACCTGAAAGTTCAAAACACGAAAAAACAAGAAAAGTTCACAGCTACAGCAACTCTATAGGAAAGTTAACATGTCTGAACCCTAAACTATATAAAACGATATCATATATCGCTGTGATCTGGGGACTCTCCCTGGCAGGAATAACAACACATTTATTCAATCAAAATGTTCAGGCTTCTGAAATGCTCATAAATGTATAATGATGTCATAAAATCATAAAAAGTAACTGAGGGTGCCCACCCCAAAATCTGCTTTGGGCCAGGACAAATCACACACACCAGGAAAGGGGAGGGTGTCCTCTATGAGCTGCCAGTACTTCCCACCTGGCCCACAAATTTATTAATATTTATTTTATTAACAACTTTTGCTGGGCGCAGGGCAGGGATAAGGGCATCTATGTACAACCAAAATGGACAAAAAGATGCAGGGAAAAAAGAAAGAAGGGTGCCCACCCCACAATTTGCTCTGGGCCAGGACAAATCATACTCCCAAAGAAAGGCGAGGATATCTTCTACAAGATGCCAATGCTTCCCACCTGGCGCAGAGTTTCTGTTGGATTCAGGGCATGTATAAGGGCATCTATGCACAACCAAAAGAGACAAAAAGCAAAGCAAATAATAAATATCTGGGGGTATTCACCCCAAAATCTTCTCTGGGCCAAGACAAATCAGACACCCCAGAAAATGATAGGGTGTCCTCTATGCTACGCCAGTGCTTACGGCCAGTGCTTATGATCTATGTGGATTTTAACAAATTTTGTATTGGTCTTCCCTGTTACTTACTTTGCTATAGCTCAATTTTTATTTTTAAAAGCCATTGATGTTGGTGACAGAAGAACTTGTGGCAGGTTCAACATACATTGATTTCTTCAAGAAGATGTAATTTCATAGATGACACTCTAAAGTATGCATTGATGGCATCTCATAGAACACACTCCCATATGCATGGAAGTATGATATGTGGTGCCCCAAATCATCTTTTAGGTAGACACTCCAGTTTCTTACTTTCTTTCCTCTACATATTCTCTATTTTTCTAATACATATATGCCCTTGTCTGTACCATACATGCAAAAAAAGCTCTGAACTGAATGGGAACCCTCTCCTGCATGCATGGATGTATGACTTGTAGTGCCCAAAGCATGTTTTGAGGTGGGAACCCGCAGTTCCTTATATACGTTCTACATTGCTTGTTGTGCATAGATGCACATAACCGTTTCATGGGTCCACAAGAAAATCCATTCCAGGCAGGATGCAGTGGCATCTTGTTGAGGACACTCTCCTCTTTGCTCAGGTGAATGATGTTTCATGGCCCACAGCAGATTTTGGAGTGGTCACCCCAAATTACATATTATTCTCTACTTACTCTTCATTATTTTAGTTCTGCACAGATGATTTTATGAGTGCCCTGCGTCCAGCAGAAACTATAGGCCAAGTGGGAAGTACTGGCATTTTGAAGAGGCCACCCTCCCCCTTACTGGAAAGTATGATTTGTCCTGGCAGCAGGGGTGTAATTGTCCAGGGGCTCAGGGAGTCCTAGACCCCTTACATTTTTGGGAGCAGGGTCCCCATGGCTCCAGCATCATATGAGCTGATCGGCATGAAAGAAGAGTGTGTTTGCCACTGAGAAGAGTCTTCTATTATGCTTGATTGTCCTTTCCTGCTGATTGGAGCCAATCAGAGTGAAAGGAGGTGAGTCACCCACTGAGAAGACTCTTTTCAGTAGCTAATACTCTCCCCTTTCATACTGATCGTCTCCTAGGGACATCAGTTGTTGTGGGAGAAGGCAATAACAAGGACCTCATTCTCAACCCAGGAGCAAAATAAGGAGGGAGGGGGGTCTGGCTGTGGCTGAGACTATCATGAAGGGACCCTGCAGTTCTGAATTTGCTACTACACTACTGTGGACAGTGCAGATTTTTGGGTGGGTATCCCAGTTTCTTACTGTTTTCTGCATATTTTTGTCGCGTTGGTTGTGCATAGATGCCCTTATCCCTGCCCTGCACCCAGCAAAAGTTCTGGGACAGGTGGGACACACTGGCATCTCAAAGAGGACACCCTCCCCTTCCCTGGGGTGTATGAGTTGTCCTGGCTCAGAACAGATTGTGTGGTGGGCACACCCAGTTACTTAATTTGTATATCATTATGCATTTTTGTGCATTTCAGAAGCCTGATAATTTTGATTGAATAAATTTGTTGTTATTCTTGCCAGGGAGAGTCCCCAGATCACAGCAATATATGATATGGGGTACCTCAACATATATTTTGGGGTTCAGAGACATGTTAACTTTGGCTTGGAGTTATTGTAGCTGTGAACCTGTCTTTTTTAGTGTTTTTAACTTTCAAGCAAATAAGGAACTGGGAACTAGGAACCAACTTCAGCGTTGTTATGTTATCTGAGACTGATGGGAGTTGTAGTCCAGCAACATCTGGGGGGTACTATGTTGAAGACCCAATTAGATTAACACAATTCCCTTTCCACCTACCCATCTGTTTCAAACACATCCAGAAAAATATGTCTTTTCAATTCTATGTCTGACAGTGTGTTCCTTTCAGAGGTAAAAATTAATCTGCAATCCTATATACTTATCCATTTGACTCAATGAGGCTTAATTTGGAGTAGACCTGTGTAGGACTGGACTCCACCAGAATACATTTCAGCATTTTGGGTGCTATACTTTATTAATGCTGTACAAACTACAACTACCAACTGCCGCTTACGTACATATTTATTTATTTATTTATTTATTATTTCAATTTATATACCGCCCTTAGCAGAATAGCTCTCTGGGCGGTGAACAAACAAGATAAAATACAATATATCATAGTAAAAAATCACAAAAACATGTACAAACAAACAACAGAAAGCACAACAAAAACGAAATACAACACAAATTAAGAAGGATACATATTAAAAGTAGAAAGATTAAGAAAATTAAAAGATTAAAATGCCTGGGAGCATAAAAAGGTCTTTACCTGGCGCCGGAAAGATAGAAGTGTAGGCGCCAGGCATACCTCTTCGGGGAGGCTGTTCCACAACTCAGGGGCCACCACAGAAAAGGCCCTAGATCTAGTAACCACCCTCCGGGCTTCCCGATGAGCTGGTACCCGGAGGAGGGCCTTAGATTCTGAATGAAGTGAACGGGTAGGTTCATAGCGAGAGAGGTGTTCCACAAGGTATTGAGGTCCCACGCCGTATAAGGCTTTATAGGTCAAAACCAGCACCTTGAATCTCGCCCGGAAGGAAATAGGGAGCCAATGCAGACGCGCCAGAATAGGTGTTATATGCGAAGGCCGACTGGTCCTCGTCAATAGTCTGGCAGCCGCGTTCTGCACCAGCTGAAGCTTCCGAACTGTCTTCAAGGGCAGCCCTACATAGAGCGCATTACAGTAATCCAATCTTGAAGTTACCAGAGCATGAACAACGGAGGCGAGGTCGTCCCTGTCCAGATAGGGGCGTAGTTGGGCTACCAGACGAAGATGGTAAAATGAATTCCGTGCCACCGAGGCCACTTGGGCCTCGAGAGACAAGGAAGAATCGAAAAGAACCCCCAAACTACATACCTGTTCTTTCAGGGGGAGTGTAACCCCATCCAGAACAGGGTGAACATCCACCATCTGAGCAGGGAAGGCGTTCACCAGCAGTGTCTCGGTCTTGTCTGGATTGAGTCTCAGTTTATTAGCTCTCATCCAGTCCATTATCGTGGTCCGGCAACGGTTCAGCACATCAACAGACTCACCTGAAGAAGATGAAAAGGAGAAATAGAGCTGCGTGTCATCAGCATATTGATGGCAACGCACTCCAAAACTCCTGATGACCGCACCCAGCGGCTGCATGTAGATGTTGAAAAGCATGGGGGACAAGTCCGACCCCTGAGGGACTCCACAATGGAGAGTCCATGGTGTCGAGTGATGTTCCCCAAGCACTACCTTCTGGTGACGGTCCGCAAAGTAGGAGCGGAACCACTGCCAAGCAGTGCCCCCGACACCCAACTCCGCGAGTCTCCCCAGAAGGATACCATGGTCGATGGTATCAAACACCGCTGAGAGATCAAGGAGAATCAACAGAGTCACACTCCCCCTGTCCCTCTCCCGACAAAGGTCATCATACAGGGCGACCAAGGCTGTTTCAGTGCCAAAACCGGGCCTAAAACCGGATTGAAACGGATCTAGATAATCGGTTTCATCCAAGAGCGCCTGGAGCTGGCCGGCAACCACCCGTTCCAAAACCTTGCCCAAGAAAGGGACATTCGCCACCGGTCTATAGTTGTTCAAGTTATCTGGGTCCAAGGAGGGTTTCTTTAAAAGAGGTCTCACTACTGCCTCCTTGAGGCTACCAGGGACTACTCCCTCCCTCAAGGAGGCATTAACCACTTCCTTGGCCCAACCGGTGGTCCCAGCCCTGCTAGCTTTCACTAGCCAAGATGGGCAAGGATCCAGAACAGACGTGGTTGCCCGAACCATTCCAAGCACCTTGTCCACTTCCTCGAGCTGCACCAACTGAAACTCATCCAATAATGAAGGACAAGGCCGTACTCCGGACACTTCAGTGGATTCATCTGTCGCAACATCGGAGTCAAGATCCCTGCGGATACATGCGATCTTATCTTGAAAGTGTCCAGCAATTTCGTTGCAGCGGGCTTCCGATGTTTCCGTAGTATCGTGGGGGCCAGAGTGTAAGAGCCCACGCACGACTTTAAAAAGCTCCGCTGGGCGGCATAGGGATGATCTAATAGAGGCAGCAAAATAAAGCTTCTTTGCTGTCCTTACCGCTTTTGTATACAACTTATTGGTGGCACTTACCAAGGCATGATTGTATCCACTGGGAGTTTTCCTCCATCTGCACTCCAGCCTCCTCCTCTCTTGTTTCATCGCTCTCAGCTCCGGAGTATACCACGGAGCGGTATGAGCTCTACACCGGAGGGGGCGCGCGGGAGCGATCGTGTCAATAGCCCGGGTCATTTCCGTATTCCACAGTGTGACCAGGGCCTCGACAGGAGCACCAGTCCTATCAGCAGGAAAATCTCCCAGAGCCCTCTGAAAACCTGCGGGATCCATCCGGCTCCGGGAGCGGATCAACTTAATAGATCCTCCACCTTTGCGGAGGGAAAGAGCTGCTTTAAGTCTAAATCTCAGCAAGCGGTGATCTGTCCATGACAATGGGGTAGATGAAAAACACCCCACCGCCAGATCAACCTAAGCTACCTCACAGGGCTGTTGCAAAGATAAACGGGGGGAGGGAATGGCAATGGTCATGGCATTCACAAATCAAAATTAATCTGGGGAGGGGGGCAAAGACAAGTAATAAGATGTCTGACAGAATGTTAACAGGTGAAGCTTCCCTATAATTGTATTTTCATACAAAAAAGGCTGACTCCATTTAATTTCTACCTGCTCACAGCTGTCTATAAGAGCCTGATCTCCTGCAATGCCACCCCAAACCATGCAAAGAACTAAAAAAAAAAAAAAACCCCACAGAATTTGGACATTTTTTTTTTTAAAAAAAGAACATCTGTAACAGTATGAAATACAACATTGTCAGGCACTTTCTCACACTTGCCTGAGAATAAGTCCCATTAAACCCAATGGGACTTACTTCTGAGTAGACAAGTACTGGATTGCAGGTAGTCCTTATATTACATGCATCAAATTTTACTTGCCTTAACCAGATTGATGCATCTTTATACTATAAAGGGTCATATTTTTTCTCCCCTCCCGCAAATGGGAGTTGTTGTTGTTTTGTGCCTTCAAGTCGATTACGACTTATGGTGACCATATGAATCAGTGACTTCCAAGAGCATCTGTCATGAACCACCCTGTTCAGATCTTGTAAGTTCAGGTCTGTGGCTTCCTTTATGGCATCAATCCATCTCTTGTTTGGCCTTCCTCTTTTTCTACTTCCTTCTGTTTTCCCCAGCATTATTGTCTTAATGGGAGTAAGCTCATTATTGTCTTAATGGGAGCAAGCTCCATTAAACATAAAGAGACTTACTTCTGAGTAGACTCATATATATTGTACTGTAAGTCAGCTGTACAATTATTTTTAACGTGCCTGAACAAGTGCCTGTTTGAAACCCTTTGCATTTGCCATGGGGAGGAGGATTTGCACAAAAGAGCTTCCAGGGAATAGCTTCCTCACAAGAAGGGAAGGGCAGGAAAGAAAACTGGAAGAAGCAGCTCTTTATGACCCTGCTTGCTACTGCAACTTCTGCCTGCCCCTAGCAAACCCTGAAGCCGTGGCTTTTGGCTCATGTCTCTCTCTGCTGGTAAGAAAGGAGAGGTGGGGAGGGAGGCAGAAGCCACCTCGAGCTTTGTGCCCCCCCCACACGTTGTTGTTGTCTCTCACCTCCCTAGCCAGTTCTTCATGTCCATTTGTCTGCTGCCTCCTTGCCCTCCGGCTCTTTTCTTCCTCCACTCCTGTCCATTTTTAAACAATTGTTTTCTCCACCCCGTGTTGCTCTCCACCTCCTCCCTCGTTGCCTCCTAAGCACCCACAGAGCACGAGGGAAGAGTGATGATGCACAGAAGCCCAATTTGAAGCATATGATTTTTATCCACAAATCAGAGGAGCAGAAGACTTCCCCTGCTCCCCCCCCCAGGAACACCCAAAAGTAACTCTGGAAACATTACAGTTACAGCTCAAAAGTAATGAAGTTACTACTCGTTCTATTACCAGTAAAATGTAATGAAGTTACCCACTTGTTACTTTCAAAAGTAATAAATTACAAGTAACTTGATATTTGTAACTAGTTACTTCCAAGCTCTGTCCATACAGGTGGGCAATCCTAATTGAATATGACAATTCCTGGTGGATTCCAGCAGTTTTGACTACAAAACTTTATTTATTTATTTGTCTATCTATCTGCAATGAACATATTCCACACAAACTGTAACAGATGAAACATGTGATTCCTTTGTGATCTTAAGGAAAGCTTTTCACACTTACGCAGAGCTTTTTCAGATTTATATTGATCTTTAGCAAGTTTTGGGATCAACAAAATTTGGAGCAACAAAGGAAAAGGAAATTATTTGCACCACTTTAAGTATTTAGAGAGCCAGTGTAGCGTAGTGGTTAGAGTGTTGGACCTGGGAGTTCAAATCCTCACACAGCCATGAAGCTCACTGGGTGACCTTGGGCCAGTCACTGCCTCTCGGCCTCAGAGGAAGGCACTGGTAAACCACCTCTGAATACTGTTTACCTTGAAAACCCTATTCATAGGGTTGACAGAAGTCGTAATTGACTTGAAGGCGTTCATTTCATTTTCATTTTTTAATAATTTATTTCTACCATTTAACCATTCAGTGACTTAGCTACCTAAGATCCACTTGTCCTCCATGTTGATTTTCTTGGATGATTTACACTATCATCTATTTAACTAATTATTATTTAACACATTATTTTCCTTGTTAAGCAGCTGTCAGTCCTTTGCACAGTCTTCTCCTGCCTTAGCATAGATTAATGCATACATCACTGGAGGATGCTCTTTATCTGACTTCACCTCCCACTTTCTTGCTATTCTTTTTTTAAGTAACAACAATTTTGCCATCATTTAGAGGGAGGTGATTTAAATTACTTATATAACTTGTATCACCAAAAGGTGTGTGTGTAGGGAGAGGATAAAACAGCTGTGATAAGAGCTTGTTGAGTGCAAGCATAAAATTGCTGTGATAGTAACATAAACATAAACATATAGAAATATGACTATGGAAAACTGATCAAAAGACTTCAGGAACAGCGACAGCTCCTTAAGAAGCAGTTACAGCTGACATCCAGGGAACAGCCCAAATAAATTTTGGTGGGTAAACCATTTCTATATACTAAAAGTATCTCACTTCTATTTCTCATGGATATGGCTGCCACATAGGGTGGATAAAAAGCAGTGATTTGTTTTTAAAAAAATAAAAAAGTGAGATGATTTTTATTTAAGCAGATTTTTTAAATTTGTCAGATTTTTTATTTTTAAAAAATCATTAATAAAATAGTACATTTCTCTCTCATTCAATTCTATCTTATTACAAACATGCTAAACCTACACTTTAGTGGCCCAACAATATGTAATCTCAAAACCCACATATTCCATATTTGGCTGGTGGCCTTGAGATCCATACATGTCCTGATTGTGCTTGGATTAATTTTTCACCCATCATGTGGGCAGGGTTTTTTTGGGTCTATTTTGCTTTAGCGTTTTGTCACGCCTCTAAGTCCACCCCTTTAAGGAAATTGGTCCTTAAAGGTCCTTAGCTTTTTGCTCATTTTTCTGTTCTGGCACACCCCTGGAAGAGCATGAAAACATATATCTGGTTTTTTTAATTGATGTGCATGTGTGGGTTTGTATTTATGTAGAAAAAAAGATCCAGAACTCGAGTAGAGAATTAAAGATATAGGGTCAGACAGATGAGGAAGGGTCTGCAAGAATGATTTTAGGAGGAGGACTGAAAGCCTGTTCAGAAATTGGAGGAACAGATATTTTCCATCCTACACCGACAGTAGGCTGCAAAAAACATTTACCTGTAAACTAGAAAAGGCATCAAAACATAAACAGGAAGTGGATGTGCAAAATGGCAAAATTAACAGACCCCACCCAAGTGCAAGATAAATAAATGCCATTCCTAAGCATTAAAAGCCACAAGTCATCTTATATCAAAATGTATGTTTGTATGAAAATGCAAAACTGTGTTTGTAAAGAATTAATTTTTTGATTGAGCACAAAATGCTCAACTCAAAAACCATGGGCTGTTACATACAGCACAGTGCATAGTACTTAAAAGAGTTATTAATAAAATTTAAACCTTTGTAGTGAAGGATAGAGGTGCATTTCATTTTTTCAAGGAATAGCCAATTTTTTTGATTGTTGGCGTAATACAGCAAAATAGCTTTTGATAAGAAAAGCGATACTGTGTTTGACTAAATCTTTGATTGCAAAATACATATTTTAAAAAAGGGAAAACGATGAGCAATGTGATACGGCTGCAGAAGCAAGAAGGAAGTGCCCAGGTTCAGTACTGGAAGCACGGATAAGCTGTAAGGAAGGAGGAAGAGGAGGTGTGGACAGAGGGTAGGATCTACCCTTGTGATCCGCCCATATTGCAAAAAAACAGGGCAAGATGTCCTCGCTACAGATGTTACAGCAGTTAATAATTGGGATAGCAATAACAATCGGTTTATAGCCAGGAAGGGGAAATGCAGATTAAAGTACAAGAAAGCACAAAATGGTGGAGAACATCATATGGATGCTGGTGAATTAATGGATACATAAGGGGCTTTTATCGCAGATTAAGAGGAAGTATGGATGGGCCCCCAGTCTCATTAAAATGAATTAATCGCTCTAGCACACTTGCACACATTGAGTTACCTACCAATCAAACAGTCATTCATTTCAGTTTTTCATCACATGAAAATGGCTGTGCACAGTCTAACTGCCTACAAATTCTTGGTTCTTGGAAGTTCTGGCCTTTCCATTTCTGTTTCTCTGACTAAAGTTACATGTGCAAAGACACAGGCTAGATGGGAATGGGATTGTTGTTGTTCTGAGCTGATGTGGTGGAGCTAGGCCAGACAAGTCAAAGAAAGTAGGGCAGATAGAAAGGAACACTTGGAGGCAGAGTAGAATAGAACAGTCGAGAGGACTGAAAAGAAAAAAGGGAAGACATGACAGTACAGACACAGCTTCTGGTTCCTACACTGTTTTCCCCACGCTGTCATGGCTTCTGGGTGTAAGACAGACCTGTTGAAGAAATTCTTCCCCTGGGCAAAACAAGGAAAATGTGCGAAGTTCAAACAGTGCAAGAAGAAGATGTAGGGCCTAATTGCAAGGACAATGAAACATCATAATGAAATCATAAGAAAATGATGTGGATGAAGATGTGGATATGTCTGAAGAACAATGTGGATCAACTGGTTAGTAAACTGAATAATTCACTTTGTAATGCATTATGGGAATGCATCATTCTCAAGACCCTCTATGCCTTTTAGTATTATTCAACAAGCTGTTTGCTATATTGGATGTTAATAGAAAAAAAGTTTAGCTCCTGATGGCTTGTTTAATCAGTTAACTAGGTTTAAGAATCTATAACCAATATTTATCAGACCGTATCTCCTTGTATGAGCCGGCCCAGGCCCTGAGATCCTCAGGAGAGGCCCTTCTCTCAATACCCACATCTTCTCAAGTACAACTAGTGGGGATGCGTGAGAGGGCCTTCTTGGTGGCTGCCCCTAGGCTTTGGAATTCCCTTCCTAGGGAGGTAAGAATGACCCCCTCTTTGCAGTCCTTCCGCTGACAAGCAAAGTCCTTCCTATTCCAACAAGCCTTTGGAATTGAAGGCTAAGGATAGGGCGTGAAGGGTGCTGCATTGCTAATGTCTATTATATCATTTTTAAACTAGTTTGAACTTTTTTAGCTATATGTGTGTATGGTTTTAATATTGGAAATAGTTTAATCTTATTTTAATGTAGACTTTGTATGTTTTTAATTATTTGTATTTTTTATCTGGAAGCCGCCATGAGTTCCAGTTTTGGAAAAATGGTGGGGTATAAATAAAGATGATAATAATAATAATAATAATAATATTAACCCAAGTTTACAGTTCAGAAAGATGCAGTTAACAGTTGCCACTGGGTGTCCTTTTCTTATCTCATATTATATAACATGCCCTTATTTCAGATCACAGCAGACCATAACGGTGATGCCATAAGACTATTCCATTTTACTTCAGCATAACTTAGCTTCCCTAGGGAACTCCATTCTATACTTGTTTTCTCAAAAAACATGCATCTGCAGGTGACACAAGCAATATTATGTACTATTATGTACTATTATGTACCTTTGTTGGTTTGATTCTATTGTATTATTGTATTTATATATTCCTGATTGCTTTATTTTATGTACACCGCCCAGAGAGCCCTTGGGCTTAGGGTGGTATATAAATTAAATAAAATAAATAAATAAATAAATATTTCCTAAATTAATAAAAATCGTTATTTAAACAATTGCACAAAATGTAATCTCCTTGTAAAATGCTATGGGGAGTTGTAAATTAACATGTTTTAGTAATCAGATTTGCACCATTGTTTTAAGGAATATGTGAAGAACTGTAAGTGACAAACTTGATCTAAATCAGGGGTTTCTCTTGGTGATTTAAATCAATGATTTAAATTGCCTTAATTCAAATCAATCCACCTTGCTGCCACAATCCACTTTCTGGTCAGCTAGACAGCAACACTAGCCTGACCATGTTTCTATTGCAGAGAGTATTGTATCTCTAAAGAGTCTGAAGTAAGATATCTTTTAGCCATGACATAAAAGATGCTGTGCTGTTTTTAATAATCATTCCATAGATAAAATCATCACTCATGGTTCAATCACTTCATAAAACACCATCTATTCATTGTAGCCTTACGCAGCCCATAGACACTGAGTTAAACATTTGTGATACCAGTAGGACTTCGTAACTTAATTGCCAGCAACAGAAACGGAGGGGGAGACCAGCTAGAAGCATATGTTTGGGGCTAGTTGTGCGGGGCTCATCTCTACAAGCAAAAGGGAACCCTAGTAGATGAAGCAACATAATGTGTGTGTGCATGTGTGCGTGTGTGTGTGTAGGACTTGACTCTAGGAAGCTTCACCTGTCAAGGGTTTGCATTGTCAAGTTCAGGAGCAAAGTGTAGCCTTTACAAGAAGAGGTTTTAATTACAGGGAGAGGAGGGACAACTCAAATACTCCTTTCAGTACAGGTTATTAATGGAAAGGGTAGGGGAAAGTAATGCCTGCCCTTGACAAATGTCACATGGCATTCCGTGCCTTTTTTCAAAATTCAGGCATTCCAGTAGGCTCTGTGGCTCCGGTGGGTTTGTACTAGCTAATACAATAGGCTTCATAAGACTAAGAACAAAACATACCAATATTATTTGTACTTCTCACACAGATGCTGGTTTCAAATAAATAGTAACAAGGATATTAATTTCCCTTCTAAGGCAACTATCTGTTTGTAGCATCATCCTTTAATCTAATTGAAGAAACAAATTGCATCAAAATTGTGCCAAGAACTGGATGAAGAAACAGGCTTTAATCTTCAACCATTGTACAAAGTGTAAGGAGCTACCACAGGAAGCCTTTTTCGTAGACTGCAGTTGGAGAATTTCAGGATTTAATGTTTTACACATGACTGAATGAAATATACATCACTCAGCCATGGACAATATTTTAGAATCTATTTGTAAAAGGACAACCATATAATTTTCCTTGTAAAAAGCCTGCGAAGTCTACCATCCAAAATTAAAAATATATTAGACTCTGAAATCCAGATGTCACTAGACATCATGTTCTTTCCAGTCTTTACTTCATACCCCTTTCTCCAAATCTCACCTTTACCTGATTTGCATTCAGAAGGTTCCAGGTTTAGCATGTCCAGTTAAAGAAGAGAAAGACCACTGTCTGACAGCCACTGCCAATCAGTGTAGACAATACTGAGTTAGATGCACCAAGTGGCCTGACTTGGAATAGGCCACATCTGCACCATACACTCGTTAACAGTCATGGCTTGCCCTCCAAAGAATCCTGGGATCTGCAGTTTGTTAAGGGTGCTAGGAATGGTCACTCTGTAAGGGGTATACTACAGTTCCCAGGATTCTTTGTGGTGGGAGGGAGCCATGACTGTTAGTGGTATAAATGTGTTGTAAGTGTATGGTGTGGATGTGACCAGAAAGACGTTTCTATTCCTAATACAGAGATAATATTGCAAACATATGTTCGATAATGGAACGGACCAAGGAATTTCAGAAGAAAATCACCCTGTGCTTTATAGATTACAGCAAAACCTTTGACTGTGTAGATCATGAAAACTCTGGAATGCTTTAAAAGAAATGGGGGTGCCACAGCATCTGGTTGTCCTGATGCACAGCCTATACTCTGGACAAGAGGCTACTGTAAGGACAGAATATGGAGAAACCGATGGGTTCCCCATCGGAAAGGGTGTGAGACAGGGGTGTATTTTATCACCCTATTTATTTAATCTGTACGCAGAACATAGCATACGGAAAGCGAGATTGGACCAAGATGAAGGAGGTGTGAAAACTGAAGGGAGAAATATCAATAATTTAAGATATGCAGACAATACCATACTACTAGCAGAAACCAGTAATGATTTGAATCGAATGCTGGTGAAAGTTAAAGAGGAAAGCACAAAAGCAGGACTACAGCGAATGTCAAGAAGACTAAAGTAACGACAACAGAAGATTTATGTAACTTTACAGTTGACAATGAGGACATTGAACTTGTCAGGCACAGTCATTAACCAAAATGGAGACAATAGTCAAGAAATCAGAAGAAGGCTAGGACTGGCGAGGGCAGCTATGGGAGAACTAGAAAAGATCCTCAAACGCAAAGATGTATCACTGAACACTAAAATCAAGATGATTCAGACCATGGTATTTTCAATCCCTATGTGTGAATGTGAAAGTTGGATAGTGAAAAAAGTGGATAAGAGAAAAATAAACTCATTTGAAATGTGGTGCTGGAGGAGAACTTTGCGCATACTATGGATTGCGAAAAAGACAAATAATTGGGTGTTAGAACAAATTAAACCAGAACTATCACTAGAAGCTAAAATAATGAAACTAAGGACACATCATGAGAAGACATGATTCCCTAGAAAAGACAATAATGCTGGGAAAAACAGCAGGGAGTAGAAAAAGAGGAAGGCCAAACAAGAGATGGATTGATTCCATAAAGGAAGCCATAGACCTGAACTTACAAGATGTGAACAGGGTGGTTCATGACAGATGCTGTTGGAGGTCACTGATTCATAGGGTCGCCATAAGTCGTAGTCGACTTGGAGGCACATAACAACAACAAGAACAAATTAAATCAGAATTATCACTAGAAGCTAAAATGATGAAACTGAGGTTATCATACTTTGGAAGACTGTGAAGTTAAAATCTACCTCAACATAAGGAATCCTGAACTTACAACATCTGAACAGGGTATAACAGATTCTATTGGAGGTTGCTGATTCATAGGGTCACCATAAGTTGTAATCGATTTGAAGGCACATAACAACAACCTCCCTGGTAGACTGTGGAATGCTGTGGATATAATATAGTTCAACTTTAGCAAAGCTTTTGACAATGTGTCCCATGATATTCTGATTAGCAAGATTAGCAATCAGAATGTGGGCTTGGTGGAACAACTATCAGGTGGATCCATAGTTGGCTACAGAATCATACTCAAAGAGTGCCTATCAATGGTTCCTTCTCAAATGCGGGGGGGAGGTAATAAGCTGGGTACCACAGGGTTCAGTCCTGGGCCCAGTGCTCTTCAACATTTTTATTAATGACTTGGATGAGGAGGTGCAGGGAATGCTTATCAAATTTGCAGATGATACAAAATTGGGAGGGATAGCTTATACTCTGGAAGACAGAAACAGGAAGCCAGATTTTGACTGAAAGTGAAGAAAAATGGCATAATAGAGTGATACAACAATGGAACCAATTACCTAGGGAGGTGGTGGGTGTTCCAACACTGGAGGCCTTCAAAAGACAGCTGGACAGCCACCTGTCAGGTATGCTTTAATTTGCATTCCTGCATGGAGCAATGGGTTGGACCTGATGGCCTTAGAGGCCCCTGCCAGCTCTACTGTTCTATGATTCTGCCGGCACCCCTTCCACTGGGCTGTGCTTCCCCGGCAGACCCCCAGCTGAGCCAGCAGGGTCCTGACCCTGCTGTGGTTGAGCCAGAGCTACGGGCTTCTGCTGGGGGTCTGCCAAATCCAACTCCCCTCAACCTGACATAAATATGAGTTGGATTGCACCCTTAAAGTGACACAAAGCTCTTTGTTGTTTTTGCTACATCTAACAGGAATTCTTTGGAACTCAACTGATTTAAACCACATCAGTTCAAACCAATTTGGAGGAAATCACGCTGTGAGTCTTTAATAATAATCCTGTTTTAGGATTTGAAAGTAGGAGGCATTTCTGAAGTCACTTTATACAGCAGGTTTTGCAAAGAACATTCAGAGATAAGTGTGAAGGCCTGCACAGAGCCTCATTATCACTCGTCAGGAACATAAAGAACAACATCATAAGAACACATTTATCAAACTGTCAGGCTGCTGAAAAATGAACACATCCAGGGGATATGTTTGGCAACATGGTAATATATCCCTTCAGATTGTAGATACTGTACTATTACATTACATAGCATATTATTTAATTAAAAAAAATAAGCTGTGTATTTGTAGATGCTATTGTATGCCGCTGATTCATAGGGTCACCATAAGTTGAAATTGAAGGCACACAACAATACAGATATAAGCTCTGTAGAGATTATTTAAATTTTTAAGAGAGCAGAGGGAAGATATTTCATAAGGAATTTTGCAAAGGCGAATTTGAGGTGAATTCCTTTGAGGTCTATTTCTCATCTCATGGTTTCCCTTGACTATTGAGTTTCTGCTCTCATCTAAGAGTATGGTTTCCTCCTGTGTCATCATAATAACTGACATTTTCCCCCTCCTCAAGAATCCCTGCCACCTACCCTGCAACCAGCCTTCCTTGTTAGGTGATGCACCCACATTTCTTTTTTTTATTATTTTTTATCATTAATTTTTATTCAAATTTTCAAAGACAAAAAACAAAACAAAACAAAAATAATTAAACAATAAAATAAAATGTTGACTTCCGATTTGTCGCAGATCAGTTATAGGTCTACAATATATAACAATCCTGTCTCTAAAATTATATTATAAAATCACTTTCCTCCAGTAGTTATCTTAATTAATCATCAAATCTCATAAACATTACTTTATTCTTTCCACAAAAAGTCAAAGAGAGGTTTCAATTCCTTGAGAGATATATCTTTCAATTTTTCTCCAAATAAACATGTCACTTAATCCATCTGATTTAAATCTGTTAGGTCCAATAATTTCAATAGCCATTCTTCCATTATCTATATTAATTCCATCTTCCATCTTCAATAATCCTGTTAAGTCCAGTAATTTCAGTAGCCATTCTTCCATTATCAGTATCCCATAATAATCTTGTTGTCATAGCCATAGTCCAAATAAACATATCAATTAATCCATCTCGTCAAATCTGTTAGGTCCAATAATTTCCATAACCATTCTTCCATTATCAATATTAATTCCATCTTCCATCTTCAATAGTCCTGTTAAATCCAGCGTTTTCAGTATCCATTAATCCATTATCAGTATCCCATGATGATCTTGCTGTCATAGCCATAGTCATCTAACAAGAGTCTGATGGGAATTTCCCCCATCACAAATATGTCCTTGCCATCAATTCTGAATATGTTGTTGAAATATTGTTGTAAAGTCACATCTCTGCTCTTCTTTTTTACAAAATGCACTGGCTCATCTCTTAAGAGTTTTTCCTTTGTCACATATTTGTAGTTAATTCCATAGATTTTTTCTATGTCAAGCCCCATCACATCATTCCAGTCAAGAAAATTATCCAAGACATTGATAACTTTATCACTAATATCTTCATTAATTTCTTCGGAGACAACGTTGAATTCCAAACAGTAAACTTTATTTCTAACATCCGTAAACTCCAGATCTTTTTCCAATTCCATATTTGTTCCAGTCTCCAGGGCTTGTATCGTCCCTTTAATTTTTCTTTTCTCATCTCTAATCCCATCAAACTCCTCTCTCACAGAATCCCCTATTTCTTTAAACTCCTGCGTCATTTTGCTAAATTCAATTTTCATCTCCTGTCTACCCTGTCTCAGGGTTTGTTTCGTTATCTCAATCTCACTCATTATTTTCTGAAACATAATTTCTTCCATGGTCTCAGTCACTTCCCTGGTTGCCAGGGAACCACAAAAACAAAAAATTATTTCAGCCACAATTGGGTTAATATTCCAGGCTTGCTGACATCAGTGTAGACAGTACAGCCTGCCTTATCTCTTATATGTTCAGGAAAACAAAACAAATTTAGTTCTCAGCTTCAAACAGTTAGTGGCGTCGTGAACAAGCAGATTCGTCAAAATGAAATAGACCAAAAAAAAAATAGTCCCAGACATATAATACTCCAAAATTCATAAATCAAATTTATTTATTTTTCCCCTCCTCGAAATAGAAATCTCTCTTCCGTTAGTATCTTTAGAATGCACCTCCAGGCCAGCTTTTTGCAATAAAAACAAAGATAAGCTTTTTTCGATTTCTTTCCTCCTTAATTTCGTGAGTAAAAGAGAAGAGTTATAACTCACCAGATGTTCTTTATAGCTGATTCATTGACAAATCTATTTTTTGCTGCAACAATTTAAACCAAATAAAAAAAAAATAGAAAGAAGGATGCTTGCCTGTTAAGTTCCGTTTTTCTTTGAAGAAAAGATAAACGTGTCGCTTAATCAGAAAGAGCTTGATGGAAGTCCGTCCGCATTGCTGGCTGAACTTTCTCTCATAAATTAATGAAATCCAGTCCTCCCAACAAAAACAGGCTTTGTGGTTAATCTCTACGTTTCTCCCTGCTCGGGAGAAAATCTTTACCAATCAAAAATAACGTTCTGACTTATTTTAGAACTGAAAAAGCTTCTTCTGAGACGAGAGCTCGACTCAGAGGCAGCACAGGCTAAGCCACCCTTCCCGGAAGTGTGATGCACCCACATTTCGAGGGGGGGCATTGGAGGGAGGAGAGGTGCATAGTGCCAGCCAATCCCCTCCCCCACTGGTGGAGAGTCTGTGAGGGCCAGGCCAAGAGGAATGATAATGATAAACTATGATTATGAGAATAGTGAGTGCTTTAAAGAGTAAGGGGTAACTTAGAGTGGCCATTTTTCAGATCACTTTAAGTTATCTTGGTATTTCACCCTTTAGCAATAAACACCCAATCCTGCTCTACTCATTATAATAACTGCAGAATAATCAAACTCTTACTTTTTACTGCAGGCAAACAAGTATGCTTCTTTATTGCAGACTGGTAGAGAACAAAAACTGAAACTGAAAAGCAGAGCAAAGTTAAGTCCAAGGGGTGGAGTCTAAGGGCTCATGCAGATGACTGTAAAATGTGTGACATGGTCGCTTTGTGTTTTCATTATTTTTCGGTCGTCCATATGATGCCGCGAGCTTTTGCGCATTTTCGCACGGTTAAATCCGTTCCTGCAATACCGCAAATCGTGCAATTTGCTTTTTTAAACCAGGAATCATCTGCTGTACCTTCAGGCGCTTGGATGCAATACCATGGACTTTACAGCTGTGGGCGTTTGATGGGCGGTTCTTGGGCAGTTCCCCATATCTCTTCCCTCATTCTCAGCCAATCATGTATTTCCACTGTTGAGCATGTGTGTGAATGTCCAGGGAAAGCCCGGGAAAAAGGAACCTATCAGAGCAATGGTGTGGTGTTGGGCGCCCCCCCTGCAACTTCTACTGCGCAGATGCAAAAAAGCTCATTTGCACAGAAGCAGCAACAGTGGTTAATTTTTAGCCAGCCTGCAAACTGGGCAGCCGCTCAGGGTGAGATCTGCAATTGTGGTTGTTTGTAAACTTTTTCAAGGGAGAAAATATTTATCTTTGCCTAACCTCCACCTCCCACCCCTCACCCCCACATCAAATGCCCTTCTTGAATGTATTGGTCTTTGCTTCCAGGCATCCAGAGTCGAGGGAGGGGGGGGAGAAGAGAAATAGAGGCTTTCCTCTTGGATTACAGACACTCAAGCACTCTTAGTCAATTTCGTTGGGCAGCATTCCTGCTGCCAAGCCGCATAACGGTCCGGGGCTGAACTCTGCAGTGAATGAGCCCAAGGGTTACGGGGGGATTCGCCCCGCGATTACAAGCGCTGATCCCTTGCACTGCCCCCAATCCCCCTGGATGGTCAGGGGCACCTGGAGACACCCCCCCTGCTGGTGCTGCTTCAGAGTGGTGAGCGACAAGGAACTCCATTACAGCCACTACTACCAAACCATCAGGAAATTCAACCTTTCGCACTCGTATGTTCAAGTGCATGCGCCTTGTTGTGCTTTGTTGCAAAGGGGGAGAGGAGCATACGTCATATTTTTGCGGACCAATTGGCTGATATGGGGGAGTGTTATGGGCGGAGCTGGGAAAAAGCGAGAAGTAAGGGTCTTCTCTCAGCGTGTGTGGGTGCAAAAAAAGCGGGGTTTTTTATTGGGAAAGAACGAACAAAAAGGAAAAGTGAGGACTGTCAGATGACGAACCGGATATGGAAAACGTGGATTATCCCGCTCTGTTTGGATGAGCCCTAATTCTAGCCCATAATACAAAGTTCTAATATTTAACTCTTCAAGGGTCATCTTACTACATAGGCTGCTTTTTCCCAGGATCACTTAAGTAATTATAGGATGATTGTGATCATGAAAAATCCACCCTCTGTCAGGGAATGTCTTGAGTGAGCAGACTTTGGGGGCTGTTCCACATGACCCTTTTGCTGTGCATTCACCCTACCTTATTCACTGATTTTTTCAGAGGCTGCTATTCTTACATTGTTCCTGTTCTTAAAACAATATATAATCCTTTAAATGGAGGTTATCATTGTCTGTCCTGTCACAAATTGAAAAGACAATTTCCCCCCAAAACCCTAGGGGGAGCCAAGCACAGCTATGGAGGTGCTGCCCCATTTGCCCTTCACCCCAGCTATAGGCCTGCCCCCCACTTCACTGATAGAAATAGAATTTCTGTTGCTTATACTTAAACGGGTTGAGATAACATTTCAATGCAACCTGGAAAAAAATCTTCCAAAAGTTATTTGCTGGCCTGTCACCATGATGAGACAGGGGTTAGTCACTATTTTAATATACTGGGAGGAAGGGCAGGACATAAATTTAATAAATAAATAAAATAAAATAAACAGTTACAGGACCTGGTGATATTTGCAACACCACTGAAAACAATGTATTCATTTTAACATTTTTTCCCAAAGTTTATTGTGTGATTTGGCTGTGGACAGTGTGGAAGGAAGAAATTATATGAGCCCACAAGGAAGGAACTGATAGCCATGCGGGGTTCAGGAGAACTAAACTCTAAATCCTTTGTCTTCAAAGTTAAAAAAGAAAGAAAATGAGGATTTTTTAAAAATCCACATTCTGTGTGGAATTTAGTCACAAACAATCACAGAAGAGCAATAGCACTATATGCAGTAGCACTGGCTCTCCAGGATTCCAGGCTATAGTCTTTTCCAGAAATTGAATTACATGCAAAGCGTGTGCCCTGCCACTAGGGTTGCCAGGTTCATGGCCTGAGACTGATCCTGTATCTTTAGGAGAAGAGAAAGTCAGCCAAGTGCAGGTGTTCTTGCAGCACTGTAATGAGAAAAACCACAAGGTGGAATTCTCCCTTCCCCCTCCACAACTTTTACAGATAAAGAAGGCCTCTTGGAGGCCCGGCCTGGCAACCAAGAGGTCTTCTGTATCTTTAAAAGTTGTGCAGGGGGGAGGGAGAATTCCACCTTGTGGTTTTTCCCATTACAGTGTTGCAAGAACACCTGCATATTTGTTATTTACACAATATAGATATTTATAGTGCAATCCTATGCATGTTTACTTAGAAACAAGTCCCAATGTACTCAATGGGGCTTACTCAGACACCGAAGTGTGCACAGGACTGCAACCTCAAATGAAGGAACTTCACTCACCCAACCCAAAATTCAGAATCATGCCTCTTTAAGCTGTTTTGCAACTGTTTGTACTTGTTTTTATGGTTATTGGATTTTAAAGGGATTTATTTCTTATTGTGAGCTGCCTTGGTTTCCAGTCAGCAACCCCACCTCACAGGGTTGTTGAAAAGACTCCATATACACACACATACTGGAGATGTAAAAATACATAGACCCCATATAATAGTTTATTTTCAAAGCCAGTTGGTCATTGCAGAACATTAAAAAAATATAAAATCAGTATTATTTTTCTACATAATAAAAGCAGTGATACGTAAGTAAGCCCTGCCTAACTTTAAAAATAGGATTGGAGGGGGAGAGAAAGTTTTACAACACAAACACATTTCTTTGCTATGTTCACTCAAAAGTCCCATTAATTTACAACACAATCCTAACCATGTCTACTCAAAAGTAAGTCCTACTGAATTCAATGGGGTTTACTCTGGGTATATGAGATTAGCATTGCAGCTTTACTACCAGAAAAGTGAGTATAGGATTAAAGCTTCATATTGGGGAGGTTTTCAAAACACAGTCCTCTTCAACAGCCCAGGAAAATTTAAATTTGTTTGACTCCTGCACACAAGTGAGAAAAAGGCTGAAAGCTATATATTTACTCAATTTATGAGATTTTCAGATAAGCAGGAAGAAAAAACAGTTTTCTGACCTTACAATGGGGTCTGGGTACTGCATTGTCAATCACAAGATTAAGGTTCAGAGTCTCTGGGTGAAAACCGGAGACTTGGCAACCCTATATCAAATGTTTCCACTGGATTTGCACAAATACATGCTCTCTTTCCCTCTGTCCTTCCACCACAATGAAGGCACAAAATTGCCCTGGAAAAAAATTGATCCAAGAAGGGGGCCTAGCTTATCTCTTAAAACCAAGTTGTGCAGGCTACGTTGTTCTACCATGGAACTGAAACTCCTCGGAGAAACCCCTCACATAGATCCAGAATGTCTCTTTTGTTTGGTCTACTTGCTGGCTATTTAGTGAGTGCAGAAGGAAAGGTATGGCGTAACGTGTTTTTAAAAAATGATATTGCTGTCACAGAGATCAGGAAGGATTGTGGGAGTCTTCAGTTCCTGCTATCATGATAAAAAGCTGGCTAGCTAGCAAATCTGCCCTAATGACATTCTGGAGAGCAGAAGAAAGAATTGGTTTCCTTTGCCTCCTTTCTCGCTTCCTTGGGTACAAGGTAGCTGGAAAAAAACATTCATAAGGGCTCTCTACAATGAAATGCTTGTTTCTGTTTTAGAAACAGTCTCTTACAATCTGCTGTCAGGTTTTACCTGTCATCTTCTGAGGGATGAGCTACGCGATAGGGTTTCCTGTACTCCCAGACCTGCCAATTCTAAGCTTCTTCTGAGGGTCAGGGCTATTATGATGAGTGTGTTGCAAGCTGGGTGACTCCTCCAGATTGCCCATTTGGCAAAAGAAGAGGGAAGCTCATATACATTATAACTGAATAACTGCCAGTTAATGTGCAGGCATACCAAAAACTATTGCAGTGAGTGGCATTTTGGTGCAGCTTTGCAGATTTGCTGTCATATTGTGGGTGAAAAGATATTTGAAAAATGCTGTGTGTATTAACTAAGGTTTCTACAGCATTTTAAAAGAATTGGCATTGTGCTGTTCTGAATTGTGCTCTCTGTTGCAAAACCACTTTTGACTGGAACTATAATCTACATCATCTGATGCAGTATGAAATTTAAAAAAGAAAAGAAATACCAATATATCTGCAAATGTGCAAAGAAATGGCCAACTGATTTTAATGTATGCAGATTAACAATGAGCATAGCAGAGTAGCTGAACTTCCCAAGAAAAACAGCTGGTTGCCTACAAGCCAATGAGAGAGGTAGTAACTTAACACTGACTTTGAAGGGTGGTCATGTAAGGAGACACAGTAGTCTGTCGTTCTGCTCTGGGTCCCCACTTAATGGAGGGGAGGTGTCTTCAGCTATGCTGCATGATTCCTGGGGAATGAGGCCTTGGGGATGTCTCTGTGGTGAGATCTCACATATGCTCCAGTTCTGAAAAGTTACAGCCCAGAAGGCCAGATTTGCTATTGCTAGGCTTTAGCCTATAAAAGTAGTTTGGTTTCTTTGTTCTATGACTCCCATTTTGTTGCCTCACATCTTGTTCCAGACACCTGTGGGCATTCCTATGCTACTTGTGGCTCTTTGGTGGGGTCAAGTGCTCAGTTTGGTTTGTATTTAGAGTTAGGCAAATTAGCTTTGTTATTTTTCTGTCTTGTCTTGTAATTCCCTAAATGTACTTCTGTACGTCAAGTACTAAAGAAAAAGAAGAAAAGATAGCCACTATGATTGGGAGTATAGTGAATGCTTTAAAAGAGTAAAGGGTAACTTAAGTTGGTATTTTTTCATATCACTTTATCTCTTTATTATAGCCTTTAGCAACAGGCGCCCAATTCTGCTTTACTTATCAAAATAACTGTAGAATAAACAAATTCTTATTTCTTGCTGCAGGCAAACTTCTTTATTGCTGGCTGGATTAGAGAACCCAACTGAAACTGAAATGCAGTGCAAAGGAAAGTCCAAGGGATGGAGTCTAACTCTAACCCATAATACAAAGTTCTAATATTTACCTCTTCAAGAGTCATGCTGTTTTTTTCCAGGATCACTAAAGTTAAGTATAGGGTAATTGTGATTAGGGCTGGCACCAGGCATGTCTGGGCCCTTGGGCACCAGACTACCCCAGGCCTGCATCATAATACTCCCCAGCACCCCCTCCTGATGTCCCCACCTATCTCCCATATTGCTGCATCAGTATGCTAGCGCGCACTCCTGCCATCACCCAAAATAGTGGCAAGGTCATCAACCCCTTAGGGACACCCCCACCATCATATTGGGTGATGATAAACATGTGATGCAGTAACCTGGGAGGTAGGCGAGGCAGGTGGGTCTATTTAAGCCTGCACTACCCACATGGGGGAAGTTTCCTGGAAGGGTGGAGCTCCTGCTTCACAATCCACAATCTGACGCTGGAGCAGATCATGGAGCAGGAGCTCCACCCTCCAAGCCTAAGGAGGGGCCCTTCTGGCCCCCTGAGCCAGTGCCCATTGGCGCCTGGCCTGATTCATAATGAAAAATCCACCCGCAGTCAGGGAAAGTCTTGGGTGAGGAGACATTTGGAGGCTCCTCCACATGAGGTTTTTGTTGTGCACTTGCCCTGCCTTATTCACTGCATTTTTCAGAGGGTCCTATTCTTAAATTGCACCTTAAAATAAGCTATCATTCTTTACACAGAGGCTGTCATTGTCTGTCATGTCAAAAATTAAGAAGACAATTTTCCAAAAAAATCCTAGGGGTGAAGTGGAGCACAGCTCAAGAGGGTGGTTGTGGTGCACCCATTTGCCCTACTGTGGCTACAGGGCTGGGTCCCAGGGTCGGGAGGACCAGCAGTTCTTGACACTTATCAGATAGTCAGCGCTGTTTATTTTCACAGCATCAGTCACTTACTTGGATAGGTCAAAGAATGACTGCATTTAGCCTCTCTTTTCTCCATCCGGGAAGAATGACGTTCCTGCCTATTTGGTAAGGGACGGGTTTGCCACACCCTATTAGTTGGAAGGCTCGGGAAGGTTCGAGAAAGGTTTGTAATAGGTCAGGTGGTGCACCTTGTCCAATTGGGCAAGGGTTTGAGCAGCTATATATAGACTGCTCCTCCCTAGGCACGCACCTTTTTTGCCTTGCGGCACCCACCCTCCCTTCCCTTGTCAGTATGGGCTTTGCTAGTCGCCTGAAGGGGCTGAGTAGGAATTTTTTTTTGGAGATTCTGATTTCAGAATGTCTTTGGTTTTGCCTACTCCATACTGCTTGGGTTTGATTCAATTGGCTTCTTCTAGGGGGGTTGTGGTGTTTCCGGTTTGGCTGGTGTTGAATTCGGGCAGGTGAGGTAATTGGGGTTAAAATTGAGGTGGATGAGGCATTTTGGTAAAGGGCACCTCCTGGTGGAACATCAAGGCGTAAGGTCTGGTGTGGATTTGGGGGGTGTCCACGTGGGACCGGCTTGCGCATCATGGTGAACGCCTGTACGGTGGGGCCAGGGTGTGGAGGTTGGAACCACATACCTGACTCCAATTGCAAGGAGGGAGAAGTTTTCCCACATCCTTGTCTGGGGAGTTGCAGTTCAATGTGACTGACTTGCCTCCTGGTCTGGAGGGTCTAGACCCTCATAGATAGGTGGAGCCTCACCTGCCTGATGTGAGGCCCAGGATGTGACTCAGGAAGCAGACCAGAGGTTGTAGTTAATTCATGTTTTATTAGGGTAATGTCCAAACAAAGACTGCGCTTTCTCATGAAGCAATACAAGGATACAGGTCCTGCGACATTGGGAGAAAGTTGACAGAGCAAGGGGCTGCTTCCCGCCTGTTCTTTAAGAAGGGGCTAAACGGGCGCGCAACCTTTCGCTCCTCCTTAACTCCCCCTCAGGTACTGCCCGCCTTCCCCCCCTTCTCTCCTGTCTTTTCAACCGTCTGCGTGTGCGTGGTGAGGGGGGAGGCATCACCTCCTCCTCTTCTGAAGTGTCCGATTCCACTATGGGTGATAAAGAAGGAACTGAGGGTAAACCATCTCTCCGCCTTTCTGCTGTGATCAGCCCTCCCTCTTGCTCTGAGCTGCGGAGAAGGGAGGGCCTGGGAATGTCTGGGGGGGATTCTAAAACTTCAAGGCTCTCAGGCTCCCCGTTGCTAGGCGACCCTATCTCTGGCATGTCCTCTGTTTCGGCTTCGCTCCACAGAGGGTGAGTTCCTCCCTCCTCCCTCTGCCAGCCATCTGAATCTTCTTCCAACCCCCCAGGAGCCCAGCTCATCCTCCCGACACCATCCCCATTCTCAAGCTGTGCCCCCCTCCCCCTGTCTGGTTTGGGGCGTTGAGGACAACGTTGATGGAAAAGTTTTACTAACTCTGGAGCATGCACATCATCTGCATTTTCCCATGATCTGTCAGCCACCCCATAGCCCTTCCAGTGAATCAAATACTGCAGCTTGTGGCGTCGGATCCTGGAATCCAAGATTTCCTCAACTTCAAACTCAAGCTGCTCATTTATCAGGAGTGGGGATCCAGGAGGCTCCTCCGGCCGCAGCTCACTGGGAGGGGCAGCTTTCGTCAAGAGGGATCGATGGAACACAGGATGTATTTTAAACGTGTCAGGTAGCTTCAGCCGGTACGCCACGGGATTAATTTGAGTTTCTATTTCGAAAGGACCCACCCTTTTGTCTTGTAATTTTCTACATTTGCCCGGCATCTGGAGGAAACGGGTGGACAGCCATACCTGGTCTCCTGGTTGAAGGGGGGGGCCCTCCTTCCTGTGCAGGTCAGCAACTCGCTTGTACTCTGTTTTGGCTTCATTTAACTGCTGTTTCAGTGTTTGTTGCACCGCTTGCAATTCTTTTAGGAAGTCCTCAGCTGCCGGCACCAGCATTCCTTCTGAGCTGCTTGGAAAGACTTTAGGATGGAATCCATAATTCGTGAAGAATGGGGTTTGTTGAGTGCTGGAGTGTAGAGAATTGTTGTAGGCGAACTCTGCAAAATGCAAATAAGATACCCAGTCAGTCTGTTGATAGGACACATAACTTCTTAGATATTTTTCCAAAACGGCGTTCAAGCGTTCCGTTTGCCCATCTGTCTGGGGGTGATGGGCGGAGGAGAGTTTTAATTCCATCTGCAACTGTTTCCACATTGCTCTCCAAAATTTGGCTGTGAACTGAGTTCCTCGGTCTGAGACGACACTGTTTGGCAACCCATGCAGTCGGTAGACTTCTTTGATGAATAACTTGGCCGTTTCCTTAGCCTCTAAGGCCCCTGCACAAGGGAGGAAATGCGCCATTTTGGTGAGTAGATCTACCACGACTAAAACGGCTGTCATTCCTTGGGATTTGGGCAGATCAGTTATAAAATCCATGGAGAGATCCTTCCAGGGTTCATGTGGGACAGGTAGCGGTTGTAACAGTCCTGCTGGTTTCCCTGTTTGTGTTTTTGTCCGCAGACAGACAGAGCAGGACTTTACATAGCTTTCAATATCCCGACGCATTTTAGGCCACCAGAAGTCCTTGGCCACGTTCTGAATGGTCTTGTAAATCCCAAAGTGTCCCGCTGTGATGGAATCATGGCACTGGCGTAGGATTCTGAGCCTTAATTCTCCTTCTGGCACATATCTGGCTGTTTTGAACCATAATAGTCCATTCCTCCAGTGAAAAGTTACTTCTGAGTCTTGACTTTGTCCCGTCTCCTGCCCATATTTGAGTACATCTGCATCTTCTTGTTGTGCCTTTCTGAGTTCCTCTTCCACGAAGACTGGCATGACCCCAACATTAATTTCTCTGGCGGGATCACGTACTGAGGCTGGTCCTCGGATTCACTTTCTTTGTACTGTGGCTGTCTGGATAAGGCATCAGCTCTCTGGTTTTTGGCTTGGGCTTGGTAAGTGATCTTGACGTTAAACCTGGTGAAGAACTGGGACCATCTTATTTGTCTCTGGTTCAGCTTTCTGGCAGTTTGGAGGCTTTCCAGGTTCTTGTGGTCGGAGCGCACTTTGATCTGATGAGGGGCCCCCTCTAGGTATTGTCTCCAGTTTTCAAAAGAGTCCTTGATGGCCAGCAGCTCCTTCTCCCAAACTGTGTAATTCTTCTCTGCAGGCTTTAACTTCCGAGAGAAGTACGCACAGGGGTGCAGCTCCTTTCCTTCTTGGTCTAATTGCAGAAGGACCCCCCCGATAGCAAAATCTGAAGCATCTGCTTCCACGATGAAAGGGCGGGTCGGGTCAGCAAAGTGCAGAATGGGCTCGGAAGCGAACCTTCTCTTCAGCTCCTCAAAGGCCTGGGTGGCGTTCTCTGTCCATTGAAACTTCTTCTTTCCCCTTAAACAGTCAGTCAGAGGAGCTGTCAATTTGGAAAACCCTGGAATGAACTTTCTGTAATAATTGGCAAACCCCAAAAACCGTTGTACATCCTTTTTGGTGACAGGTTGGCCCCAGTCCAATATACAGCTTACTTTCCCTGGGTCCATCTCCACGCCTTCCGCTGAGATTCGATATCCAAGGAAGTCTAGAGACTTGAGGTCAAATCCACATTTCTCTAATTTAGCATACAGGTGATTTTCTCTCAGTCTCTTCAACAACGTCTTCACATGCTGGTCGTGGTCTTCCTGGTTCTTTGAGAACACCAGGATATCATCTAAGTAACAGATTACATACGTGTCCAACAAGTCTCTAAACACGTCGTTCATGAATTTTTGAAAAATTCCTGGACTTCCACAAAGTCCGAACGGCATGACCAGGTATTCATACTGTCCGTAAGTGGTCAAGAACCCTGTTTTCCATTCATCTCCCTGCTTCATCCTGATCAGATTGTACGCTCCTCTCAAATCCAACTTCGTGAAGATTTTTGCAGAGCGCAGTCGGTCCAACAACTCTGAGATCAGGGGCAGCGGGTAGCTGTTGGGGATGGTGATCTGGTTCAATGCGCGATAGTCGTTACAGGGTCTGAGTTCTCCCCCCTTCTTTTTCACAAACAATAGCGGCGCTCCAGCAGGGGATTGTGAGGGGCGTATGAATCCTCGTCTCAGGTTTTTATCCAGGAATTCCTTCAGGGCCTCCCTCTCAACCTCTGTGAGAGAGTAGATTCTCCCTGATGGAATGCTGGCTCCTGGCACTAGATCAATCGCACAGTCGTAAGGGCAGTGGGGGGGTAAAGTCTCTGCCTCCTTTTCATCAAACACATCTTTGAATTCTTCATACTTTGACGGCAGGGTCACTTGCTCGATCTCTTGCACTGCCCCCGCTAAGGTGTTCTTGATTCCTTCAGGTTGACAGTTCTCCTGGCAATACTGTGAGGTGAACCACACCACCGCCTCCTTCCAACTTATTTTGGGTTCATGTTTTGCTAGCCAGGGCATTCCCAGAATCACCTCAAAGTTCGAGAGATCTGACACGTATAGCGAAATGAACTCTTCGTGCCCGGGGATTTGAAGTTTCACTTCCTCCGTGGCTTGTGTCACCCCTCCTGACTTCAGGGGTCTCCCATCGATAGTCTCCACAGCTAGGGGAGTGTTCAGTTTCCACCAGGAAATTCCATGACGCTTGACTAACTTTGCATCAATAAAATTTGTGGAGGCTCCACTGTCAATTAAGGCAGTGGAATTAAACACCACTCCTCTGGAAGTTGTAATCCGAATAGGCAAGACCAACACCCCCTTTGAGGGAGGTTGGATCGTTGGGGGGCCTTTATACAACGCTGCCCCCAGTCGACCGGCCTGCACGTGGACTGGGTGTTCTAGTTTCCTGACGGCTCAGCTTTCCCCCCTTTTAGTCCACAGTCCCTGGCCACGTGGCCCGGCTTTGAACAATAAAAGCATAAACGTTCTCGGCGGCGTCTTTCCTTTTCTTCTTCCGACAGTCTTGGCCTAGCCCCTCCCTGTCCCTCAGCCGCATTACCTGCCATTCCTGCAGAGGGAAGGGTCTTGCTGCGAGATGCCGAGGCTGAGTATCTCGGGACCTCCTGCTTCCTTTCCAGGCGCCTTCCTTCCATCCGGTGATCTATCTGTAGGCATAGCCGGATGAGCCCTGGTAGGTCAGCGGGGGGGAGGTCCTGGCCAACTCATCCAGGATTTCAGCATTTAATCCACTCCGGTACATAAACATCAGGGCGGCGTCATTGTAACCCGTTTCCTGGGACAGAATTTTAAAAGTGTTAGTGTACTCAGAAACAGTCCCTTTAGCTTGCTTCAGAGCGCCTAGTTGCCGCGCTACTGTTTCAGCTCTTTGCGGGTCTTGGAACATCTCGGTCATCTCCTGTATAAATCCTCTGTACCTTCTTAAGACAGTATCTTTCCTCATGAGATACGGAGTCACCCATTTTGCAGCTTCTCCCTCCAGGAGGCTAATCACGAAGGCCACTTTAGCCCCATCGTCTGGAAATTCCATGTGCCTGACATCCAGATATAAATCACATTGAGCCACGAAAGTTGCCAACTGATCACTTTGTCCCGCGTATTTTGGGGGCAATCCAATGGGAACCTTTACTGCGGCAGCTGGAGGGGCTGTTTGCATCTGGACTATCGTGGCCTTCAAGGTTTGATTATCCGTCTTCAACGCCTTGACTGCTGCTAGCAGGGCTTGGACATCCGTCTGCAAATCAGCTACCTTAGTCCTCAAGAGTTTCACTTCTTCCATCTCAGAAGTGGGGTTTGTCCCCCCCACTGCTCCCTTTGACATCTTGTCCTGGTCAAGTGAAGAGAGCGTTGAGGGTGATTTAGGTGGCTCTGTCAAGCTGTCAGGCCCAGGATGTGACTCAGGAAGCAGACCAGAGGTTGTAGTTAATTCAAGTTTTATTAGGGTAATGTCCAAACAAAGACTGCGCTTTCTCATGAAGCAATACAAGGATACAGGTCCTGCGACATTGGGAGAAAGTTGACAGAGCAAGGGGCTGCTTCCCGCCTGTTCTTTAAGAAGGGGCTAAACGGGCGCGCAACCTTTCGCTCCTCCTTAACTCCCCCTCAGGTACTGCCCGCCTTCCCCCCCTTCTCTCCTGTCTTTTCAACCGTCTGCGTGTGCGTGGTGAGGGGGGAGGCATCACCTCCTCCTCTTCTGAAGTGTCCGATTCCACTATGGGTGATAAAGAAGGAACTGAGGGTAAACCATCTCTCCGCCTTTCTGCTGTGATCAGCCCTCCTTCTTGCTCTGAGCTGCGGAGAAGGGAGGGCCTGGGAATGTCTGGGGGGGATTCTAAAACTTCAAGGCTCTCAGGCTCCCCGTTGCTAGGCGACCCTATCTCTGGCATGTCCTCTGTTTCGGCTTCGCTCCACAGAGGGTGAGTTCCTCCCTCCTCCCTCTGCCAGCCATCTGAATCTTCTTCCAACCCCCCAGGAGCCCAGCTCATCCTCCCGACACCCGAAGGATTTGATATTTATTAATTGGCGAATTGGAATTTGATTTGTTTACGTGTTATATTTTAATAAATGTAACATTTCAACCATATATGTGTCACAAGTCTTCCTTGGTGTGTTGGCAAAGACAGGGAGATTCAGCCACCCATTTTGCCATCCTTAATAGTTGGTAAGCTCTGTCACATCTAACTGTTGGGTGGTCAAGCTCTGTCTGTTCTACATTCACAACCAACTATTGCAAGAATGAGGAATTTGGGACTCTTCAGATGTTACTGGATTCCAAGTCCCATCAAGCCCAGCCAGTGTACCCATTGGTCAGGCATAATGGCAGCTGGTCCAGCAACATTTGAAAGGCCATGGGTTCCCTGCCTCTGTTTTATAGTGACAGCAGTTTTAATAGCAGAGAAGTGTTTCATAGTCCTTATCTCATTCACTGCCACAGTAGCCCATCCAATATTGGTAGGAACAGAATAGCAGAGGCTGAAAGAGATGGCAAGTTGTCATAGGCTACCTACAATCCCTGCACTATTGGATTAGAAAAGTAGATTTTTTATTTACAGTATGGGAAACAATCTGAATTTAGTAATTACTGTGGATGTTGTCATCCAATATTGGTAGGAACAGAATAGCAGAGGCTGAAAGAGATGGCAAGTTGTCATAGGCTACCTACAATCCCTGCACTATTGGATTAGAAAAGTAGATTTTTTATTTACAGTATGGGAAACAATCTGAATTTAGTAATTACTGTGGATGTTGTCTTTTTACAACAGTTGTCTGCTACTTTTTTTTTGCTTGATAAATGGTTTTAAATTGACCTGAAGCTTTACAGTTTGATTTTTACAGCTCATCTGCAAAGTTTGTTGCAGTTCAGTATTCTGTGCACTTCCTTTGCCAGCTCACAGTCAGTCCTTCTCTGTTTGTTCAGGATGTGTGAACAATCTGTGTGACTCTTTTGCTATTAGTACTGCCATGTTTTTCACTGTCATGACTTGTGTTAAAATGCCCTCAGAAGATATATTTACAGTGAAAAGGGTACTTCTTTTTTTAAAAAACTCAAACCATAACAACCTCAAGAGAAAACATAAGGAAGTCATTTTAGAATTCTTTTCTCTTCTCTGATGAACTATTTAAAATGCTGCTATCCTTCAAATATTTACATGTGGCAGGTGTGTGAGGTAATCAATTGGAATAGGGGAAGGACATTCACACAACATATTAATTCCTCCCCAAGAAACAAAGCACAATGGACATGGGGAAGTGCCTCACTTTATGATCTTGCTCTCAAATTGTTTAGCGCTCCTCCACTTGCAGATGCACTTGAGACAGCTGGGGGCCATCATCAGGAGATTTGGGCTGCGGTGCCACCATTATGCGGATGACACTCAGCTCTATCTCTTGTTTAAGTCCTCACCAGAGTTGGCTGTGGATACCATGTCCAAGTGCCTGGAATCTGTAAGTGGATGGATGGGAAGGAATAGGCTGAAACTAAATCCCGACAAGACCGAGGTGTTGCTCGTGGGAGATAGGAGCAGATTGGGGGATATGGACCTGGTGTTTAATGGGGTAAGATTACCCTTAAAAGACCAGGTCCGCAGCCTCGGGGTCATTCTTGACTCCCAGCTGTCCATGGAGGCTCAGGTTTCGGCAGTGAGCCGGGCAGCTTGGTATCAATTACATCTGATAAGGAGGCTGCAACCCTACCTTCCTGCCCATTTGCTCCCACAGGTGATACATGCCCTGGTCTTCTCCCGCTTAGACTACTGTAATGTGCTCTACGTGGGGTTACCCTTGAAAATGGTCCGGAAATTACAACTGATACAGAATGCGGCGGCACGTTTGATTAAGAACAGCCGTTGCTGTGATCATAATAGATCTACACTGGCTACCAGTTGTCTTCCGGGCCCAATTCAAGGTGTTGGTGCTGACCTTTAAAGCCCTACACGGTTTCGGCCCAGTTTATCTGAAGGAGTGCCTCCAGCATCACCAATTATGCCGCCTAACGAGATCAGCCACACAAGACCTTCTCTCAGTCCCACCAGTTAAGATAGCGAAGCTGGTGCGGACCAGAGAGAGGGCATTTTCGATTGTGGCCCCCACCCTCTGGAACTCCCTTCCTTTTGACCTTCGTCATGCCCCTTCCTTGATAGGTTTCCGCTGGGCCTTAAAGACCTGGCTGTTCAGGCAGGCCTACGGGACCTCTGGGGTGGGTTAGCTTTTAATAGTGGTATTATTATTGCTAGGTCCTCATTGGCTTTTATTGTATTTTTATTGTATTTTACTGTGTAATTGTACGTCGCCTAGAGTGGCCGTTAATTCGGCCAGACAGGCGACTCACAAATAAAATTTTATTATTTTATTATTATTATTATTATTATTATTATTATTATTATTATTATTATTATTATTATTATTATTGCTCGAGTTGAGTTTTCCATACACCACCTCCATGCAGATCCCATACACCATGTCTTTGCTATGCTGGACGGCAAAGGAGAGCTCCATGTCCTTCTCATGAGCTTCAATGCAAGACTTTGTGTGGAAAGATCACTGTGCAGCATCAGCAGGATGGAGGACTTGCAAGCCACACATATCACATACATCTAAATGGAAATATACGCAGTTTTCTCCGTAATGGCATTCTTCTACTGCAGCGTAGGGACATAGTTGTTACTTCATCTCCACGTTGGTTTGCTATTTTTCATAATCCTCTTCAATTACCATTCCTTGTATGGGTGCTTCAGTGCAGGATGGAGCAGCACGGTCCCAATATGGCTGTCCAGGAACAAACTCCACAGCATTCACCCAGTCTTCAGCACTGGCTCCTGCAACTGCCAAGTCTTTGTTTTCAACTTCAGTCTTATTATTTATTTATTTATTTATTTATTTATTTATTAAATTTATTAGTTGCCCATCTGGCTGGTTGTCCAGCCACTCTGGGCGACGTACAAGATAAAAAACAATACATTAAAACGTTAAAATTTAAAACCATAACAGTAAAAACCTAACCCACCCCAAAAGCCTGCCTGAACAGTCAGGTCTTCAAGGCCCGGCGGAAGCTCATCATAGAAGGGGCATGGCGGAGATCATTTGGGAGAGAGTTCCACAGGGTGGGGGCCACTATTGAAAAAGCCCTCTCTCTAGTCCTCACCAGTCTAGCTGTTTTAACCGGTGGGATTGAGAGAAGGTCTTCTGAGGCTGATCTTGTTGAGCGGCATCCCTGACGATGCTGGAGGCACTCCTTCAGATAGACTGGGCTAAAACCGTGTAGGGTTTTAAAGGTCAAAACCAACACCTTGAATTGGGCCCGGTAAACAACCGGTAGCCAGTGCAACTCCTTCAGCACTGGAGTGATGTGATCTTGCCGGCGGCTGCCTTTAATCAGATGAGCCTCCACATTCTGTACCAGTTGCAGCAAGTGCTCACTTCAAGTGTTCCAGCGGATGGGCTCACATCTATGGAAGCTGAAGGATAGGACTCACAGTAGTCACTTCTTCCCTTTTCAATGGCTTGGTATGTTCATATCTGCAACGATCTCCATAAGCACAGCATCCTTGCTGAAAATACCTGCACACCATGGCAGACTGACTAGTGTAGAGATCATGGGAGTAATGGCAATTGTCCCCCTCCTTGCAAACACCATGCATGAAATACCTGCAGGCAACTTGCTTAGTCCAACAGCCACTGCTTCCCCTCTGGTTTTGGCCAGTGATGGCTGAGTTTCAGTGGTGGAGAAGCTGGAGGCCGTGGTGGCGATGATGGTGGTGGCAGAGGCACCAGCGGTGGAGGGGTTGGAAGCCGTGACAGCTGCTGCTCCAGCTACCGTGGCTGTTGCTTCTGCTGTGCCGCCACCACAGCCTCTGCGATTACTGTTTACCCCACACAGCGATGGCCCTGCCGGAGCTTCCAGCAGCTCATCCTGCCGGCTCCCTGGACAGAGGGGCATGGCCAGGGATGGCTATGTCATGAAACCAATTCTGGAATGTTACCTTCTTCCCTATGTTTGTGGCACAGCATGCTTTAAATGTTATGGCCTAATGATGTGCCATGGGATGGAAAATTTTGCCTGCAGGGGAGGAATGTGACTAGATTGCCTTCAGGCCATCTTTCAACAAATAACAGTTAAAAGCACCACAATACATATATGTTGCTGTTATGGTCAGGGGAAAAAAATTCCTTGCTCCCACCCTTCTGCCATGGCACCTGCTTCATTCAATTCTAGATATGAAGAGCGATCAGAAGGAGGTTACTACATAAGAACATAAGAAGATCCTGCTGGATCAGGCCAGTGGCCCATCTAGTCCAGCATCCTGTTCTCACAGTGGCCAACCAGGTGCCTGGGGGAAGCCCACAAGCAGGACCCAAGTGCAAGAACACTCTCCCCTCCTGAGGCTTCCGGCAACTGGTTTTCAGAAGCATGCTGCCTCTGACTAGGGTGGCAGAGCACAGCCATCATGGCTAGTAGCCATTGATAGCCCTGTCCTCCATGAATTTGTCTAATCTTCTTTTAAAGCCGTCCAAGCTGGTGGCCATTACTGCATCTTGTGGGAGCAAATTCCATAGTTTAACTATGCACTGAGTAAAGAAGTACTTCCTTTTGTCTGTCCTGAATCTTCCAACATTCAGCTTCTTTGAATGTCCACGAGTCCTAGTATTATGAGAGAGGGAGAAGAACTTTTCTCTATCCACTTTCTCAATGCCATGCATAATTTTATACACTTCTATCATGTCTCCTCTGACCCGCCTTTTCTCTAAACTAAAAAGCCCCAAATGCTGCAACCTTTCCTCATAAGGGAGTCGCTCCATCCCCTTGATCATTCTGGTTGCCCTCTTCTGAACCTTTTCCAACTCTAGAATATCCTTTTTGAGATGAGGCGACCAGAACTGTACACAGTATTCCAAATGCGGCCGCACCATAGATTTATACAACGGCATTATGATATCGGCTGTTTTATTTTCAATACCTTTCCTAATGATCGCTAGCATGGAATTTGTCTTTTTCACAGCTGCCGCACACTGGGTCGACATTTTCATCGTGCTGTCCACTACAACCCCGAGGTCTCTCTCCTGGTCGGTCACCGCCAGTTCAGACCCCATGAGCGTATATGTGAAATTCAGATTTTTTGCTCCAATATGCATAATTTTACACTTGTTTATATTGAATTGCATTTGCCATTTTTCCGCCCATTCACTCAGTTTGGAGAGGTCTTTTTGGAGCTCTTCGCAATCCCTTTTTGTTTTAACAACCCTGCACAATTTAGTGTCGTCAGCAAACTTGGCCACTTCACTGCTCACTCCTAATTCTAGGTCATTAATGAACAAGTTGAAAAGTACAGGTCCCAATACCGATCCTTGAGGGACTCCACTTTCTACAGCCCTCCATTGGGAGAACTGTCCGTTTATTCCTACTCTCTGCTTTCTGCTTCTTAACCAATTTCTTATCCACAAGAGGACCTCTCCTCTTATTCCATGACTGCTAAGCTTCCTCAGAAGCCTTTGGTGAGGTACCTTGTCAAACGCTTTTTGAAAGTCTAAGTACACTATGTCCACTGGATCACCTCTATCTATATGCTTGTTGACACTCTCAAAGAATTCTAATAGGTTACTGAGACAGGACTTTCCTTTGCAGAAGCCATGCTGGCTCTGCTTCAGCAAGGCTTGTTCTTCTATGTGCTTAGTTAATCTAGCTTTAATCATACTTTCTACCAGTTTTCCAGGGACAGAAGTTAAGCTAACTGGCCTGTAATTTCCGGGATCCCCTCTGGATCCCTTTTTGAAGATTGGCGTTACATTTGCCACTTTCCAGTCCTCAGGCACGGAGGAGGACCTGAGGGACAAGTTACATATTTTAGTTAGCAGATCAGCAATTTCACATTTGAGTTCTTTGAGAACTCTCGTGTGGATGCCATCCGGGCCCGGTGATTTGTCAGTTTTTATATTGTCCATTAAGCTTAGAACTTCCTCTCTCGTTACCACTATTTGTCTCAGTTCCTCAGAATCCCTTCCTGCAAATGTTAGTTCAGGTTCAGGGATCTGCCCTATATCTTCCACTGTGAAGACAGATGCAAAGAATTCATTTAGCTTCTCTGCAATCTCCTTATCGTTCTTTAGTACACCTTTGACTCCCTTATCATCCAAGGGTCCAATTGTCTCCCTAGATGGTCTCCTGCTTTGAATGTATTTATAGAATTTTTTGTTGTTGGTTTTTATGTTCTTAGCAATGTGCTCCTCAAATTCTTTTTTAGCATCCCTTATTGTCTTCTTGCATTTCTTTTGCCAGAGTTTGTGTTCTTTTTTATTTTCTTCATTTGGACAAGACTTCCATTTTTTGAAGGAAGACTTTTTGCCTCTGAGAGCTTCCTTGACTTTGCTCATTAACCATGCTGGCATCTTCTTGGCCCTGGCGGTACCTTTTCTGATCTGCGGTATGCACTCCAGTTCTAATATAGTATTTTTAAACAACTTCCAAGCATTTTCGAGTGATGTGACCCTCTGGACTTTGTTTTTCAGCTTTCTTTTTACCAATCCCCTCATTTTTGTGAAGTTTCCTCTTTTGAAGTCAAATGTGACCGTGTTGGATTTTCTTGGCAATTGGCCAGTTACATGTATGTTTAATTTAATAGCACTGTGGTCACTGCTCCCAATCGGTTCAACAACACTTACATCTTGCACCAGGTCCCGGTCCCCACTGAGGATTAAGTCCAGGGTTGCCGTCCCTCTGGTCGGTTCCATGACCAACTGGTCTAGGGAATAGTCATTTAGAATATCTAGAAACTTTGCTTCTTTGTCATGACTGGAACACATATGCAGCCAGTCTATGTCCGGGTAGTTGAAGTCACCCATTACTACCACATTTCCTAGTTTGGATGCTTCCTCAATTTCATATCTCATCTCAAGGTCTCCCTGAGCATTTTGATCAGGGGGACGATAGATCGTTCCCAGTATTAAGTCCCTCCTGGGGCACGGTATCACCACCCACAACGATTCTGTGGAGGAGTCTGCCTCTTTTGGGGTTTTGAGCTTGCTGGATTCAATGCCTTCTTTCACGTATAGAGCGACTCTGCCACCAATACGTCCTTCCCTGTCCTTCCGATATAGTTTATATCCAGGGATAACCGTATCCCACTGGTTTTCTCCATTCCACCAGGTCTCCGTTATGCTCACTATATCAATGCTCTCCTCTAAGACCAAGCACTCCAGTTCTCCCATCTTGGTTCGCAGGCTCCTAGCATTAGCGTACAGGCACTTGTAAGCAGTGTCTCTCTTCAAGTGTCTTTGGCACTTGTGGTTAGGCCTGTGGTAATTTTGCTCTTCTGAATTTATATCCTGTGCCCCTGCTCTCACAATGCCTACTTCTAGGCCTACCCCTTTTAAAATTTCATCATTTCTTTGGTTTTTATCCCAGGGGGGAGGTTTATTCCGAACCGGACCTTTCTCAGCTCCTGTCGGATTTCCCCCCTCAGTCAGTTCAAAAGCTGCTCTGCCACCTTTTTAATTTTAAGTGCCAGCAGTCTGGTTCCATTCTGGTTCAAGTGGAGCCCGTCCCTTTTGTACAGGCCCGGCTTGTCCCAAAATGTTCCCCAGTGCCTAACAAATCCAAACCCTTCCACCCGACACCATCGTCTCATCCACGCATTGAGACTGTGAAGCTGGGCCTGTCTGGCTGGTCCTGCGCGTGGAACCGGTAGCATTTCAGAGAAAGCCACCTTGGAGGTCCTGGCTTTCAGCATCCTACCTAGCAACCTAAATTTTGCTTCCAGGACCTCACGGCTGCATTTCCCCATGTCGTTGGTGCCAACGTGCACCACGACCACTGACTCCTTCCCAGCACTGTCTACCAAACTATCTAAACGATGGGCAATATCTGCAACCTTCGCACCAGGCAGGCAAAACACCTTGCGGTCTACACGCCCATCACACACCCCACTGTCTATGTTCCTAATGATCAAATCACCCACTACAAGGATCCCTCCACCCCCTGGAGATATATCCTCGGCATGAGAGAATAGCTGCTCATCCCCCAAGGAATGGCTCCCTTCTAAGGGATCGTTTCCCTCTTCCTCAGCTGGATGCTCTCCTTCCCCGAGACCATCGTTGTCCATGATAGCAGGAGAGCTATCATCGTTGGAGTGGGACACAGCTATATCGTCCCTGAAGGCCTCCTCCACACACCTCTCTGTCTCTCTCAGCTTTTCCAGGTCCGCCACCTTGGCCTCAAGGAAATGAAGTCGTTCCCGGAGAGCCAGGAGCTCATTGCACCGAGAGCATACCCACGACTTCTGTCCAACAGGCAGATAGTCGTACATGCTGCAGGCGGTGCAAAACACTGGAAAGCCCCCACATGCCTGCTGGCTTCTTACCTGCATAGTTTTGTTTGAGGTTTATTACGTCAATAGGTTGGAGACTGTGGTTTACTTGAGGTCAGGGAACAGACGGGCAGAGTGGGGGGCCCTGGCCTCCTCGCCCTGCTGCCGAACTCGCTCTGCTGCTTAACTCGCCTTGACGCTTTGTCAGCTGGGGCCTTGACGCTTTGTCAGCTGGGGCCTTGACGCTTTGTCAGCTGGGGCCTTGACGCTTTGTCAGCTGGGGCCTTGACGCTTTGTCAGCTGGGGCCTTGACGCTTTGTCAGCTGGGGCCTTGACGCTTTGTCAGCTGGGGCCTTGACGCTTTGTCAGCTGGGGCCTTGACGCTTTGTCAGCTGGGGCCTTGACGCTTTGTCAGCTGGGGCCTTGACGCTTTGTCAGCTGGGGCCTTGACGCTTTGTCAGCTGGGGCCTTGACGCTTTGTCAGCTGGGGCCTTGACGCTTTGTCAGCTGGGGCCTTGACGCTTTGTCAGCTGGGGCCTTGACGCTTTGTCAGCTGGGGCCTTGACGCTTTGTCAGCTGGGGCCTTGACGCTTTGTCAGCTGGGGCCTTGACGCTTTGTCAGCTGGGGCCTTGACGCTTTGTCAGCTGGGGCCTTGACGCTTTGTCAGCTGGGGCCTTGACGCTTTGTCAGCTGGGGCCTTGACGCTTTGTCAGCTGGGGCCTTGACGCTTTGTCAGCTGGGGCCTTGACGCTTTGTCAGCTGGGGCCTTGACGCTTTGTCAGCTGGGGCCTTGACGCTTTGTCAGCTGGGGCCTTGACGCTTTGTCAGCTGGGGCCTTGACGCTTTGTCAGCTGGGGCCTTGACGCTTTGTCAGCTGGGGCCTTGACGCTTTGTCAGCTGGGGCCTTGACGCTTTGTCAGCTGGGGCCTTGACGCTTTGTCAGCTGGGGCCTTGACGCTTTGTCAGCTGGGGCCTTGACGCTTTGTCAGCTGGGGCTCCCTCTAGCTCGTGGAGCAGGCTCCCTCGCTAGGGTGCTCTGACTTTATATGTGTGGCTGGTTCCTCCCAGCTACTGCTGCCAGCCAATGATGTGTTACTTGAGGCTGATGGCTATCAGCTGGGGCTTAACTCTTTAGTATTCTCTCAGGCTTCCTTCCTGAGCGAGGGGCGGGGCTGTTTAAGCTTTTGGCTGCTTTTAATCTCAGCAAGGGGCTGCACCTTCCAGGCAAGTCTTTTGTGTTTGTTGTTTTCCCACCTAGAACAGCCTGACCTTTCTTTAACCTAGGGAAACAGAGCTTGTGGTTGTGTTTCAGGAAGGCTGAAGCTGCCCTTTTTAGCAAGGACTGAGCTGACTCTCTCCCTGTATGTGTCGGTGGAGTTTCCTTTTCTCCCTTCTCTCCGACTGGAATTTAGCCTTGTTTACAGTGTCCCCTGAAGCTTTCCTGCTAGGGTGGTGTTGAAAACTAGCTTTCTATACGCTTCCTTCTCCTAGGATCTGTCTCCTAAGATATAGGTTCTTTCAGGATTTGGCTCCTAGCTCAGGGTGACCTTGGGCTGCCCTTATTAGTTATTGCTCTGAGCTGTTTTACTTCAATTAAATAATGGAATAAATGGGAGCTACTTACTCCCAGTACACTACAGCTAGGAACTATGCTAACGGCACCCTCCTCTTTGTTATACTTAAGAAATGCTATGATTCTGACAATAGATGAGGCACAAGTCCTTTATCCTGATATCTCTTCTACCATTTTCTACTACACTCAGTAAAACTGATGGTGCTTTTGAGCCTCTGCAGCTATCTATATGGGCAGAAAGTAAACCTAGATGGCACCAGTTCTGATATGAAGGTTCCTTTAATCAGCATCACTGTCATTTCTGTACGTGATACTGAGCGTGTCATATGATTAACAATAATTGATATATGGATTGTCCCCTTTCTGTGTCTCTCACCATAATTTCCACAGCTTGATGCAAGGGAAAAATTAACATCCCATGAAAAGTTTTATTCTGTGTTTTTCATGCAAAAACAACGCTGAACCTAAACAGGTGTTCTCCTGACTAATTCATAAATTAAAGCAATTCCCAGAAGAACCTTTACACTCTAGAGGAAAACAGATTTAATTTTATACAATTTCTTCATTGAATTGCAAATAAATACAATCTGTTTTAAATCAACGAAAGAAGATAGGGAGGGGAAGGGGAAGAGAAAGAAATGGGTTGGGTCATTGCTTGTTAATGGACAGAACAGGAATGAGGAACCAGCAACAGTCTCAAGTACTCTTGGATGAAACAGATTATCTTAACCCATTCCAGTCTGGGTTCAGGCCTGGTTATGGGACTGAATCAGCCTTGGTCACCCTGATTCATGATGACCTTTATCAAAAGGACAGGGGGAGTGTGACCCTATTATTCTTACGTGATCTCTCAGTGGCTTTTGATACCATTGACCATGGTATCCTTCCTGGCAGACTTGATGAGATGGGTATTGGAGGCACTGTTTTACAAGAGGAGGCGAGACTGCTCACTGGGGCAGGGTATTGCCAACATGTCAGCCTGCTGCTGAAAGAATTGTACTGGCTACCTATTAGCTATCGGGCTAAGTTCAAGGTTCTGGTTTTGGTGTACAAAGCCCTATACAGCTTGGGACCAGCATACCTGAAAGACCATCTTACACCTTATATACCCAGTTGATCTTTGCACTCTGCAGGTGAGGGCCTCCTGCATATACCATCTTATCAGGAGGTCTTTTCTGCACAACATAGGAAGCGGACCTTTAGTGTAGTGGCACCTGCTCTTTGGAATTCCCTCCCCTTAAATATTATACAGGCACCATCTCTGTTATCTTTTTGCTACCTATTGAAGACCTTCCTCTTTCAACAAGCCTTTTAAGTAGAGACCTTATCCCAGTCTGCATCTATATTGGAATTGCTTTTTAATAGATTTTAAAGCTTTTTTAAAAAAGATGTTTTTAAAGATGTTTTGTTTTAATATGTTTTGATAGATGTTTTGTGGTAATATATTTTAAAGTCTGTTTTAATGATGTTTTAGAGAGTGCTTTTGTTTGCTGCCCTGGGTTCCTACTGGGAGGAAGGGTGGGATATAACTCAAATAATAAATAAATAAATTTTGTATAACAAAGTTTTGGTGATGTGTGTCTTTTTGTTTGTTCGTAAAAGCATTTACATGCTACTTAATATTTTAAAAATCTCCAAATTAAAAACAATAATAATCAAATAATGTAAAAACTCACCCCCAAACTTAATTGTTTCTCCAGTGCTTACAGAATAGCGAGAAACAATCACTTGAAAATATGTGGCATAATGGAGCTGCAGTCCTTTGGGGCAGGAGAGTCATTGTACTA
Organism: Rhineura floridana; assembly: GCF_030035675.1. Taxonomy (NCBI): domain Eukaryota; kingdom Metazoa; phylum Chordata; class Lepidosauria; order Squamata; family Rhineuridae; genus Rhineura; species Rhineura floridana. The sequence goes on from NC_084482.1 coordinate 77,286,347, forward strand.
CTTCTTTCAGAGGGGTTTCAGTGTTCGTGTGTTGTGCTTTGTGGGACTTCTTGCCAATGTAACACAGACATGGAAACAGCAAGCCTGGACCCTAATTGGATGCCCCCATGAAACCTCTGTTGCCCTGATAAAATGGAAAAATCAACAAGGCATACTGGCTCTAGCACAGGGACCGTACTGGACCTGTCCTTCCTTGGTTTCCCTGCAACTAACTCACTACTGGCGATGGAGAGGGGCGTGGGTAGTTCCTCCCATACATGCACAGGGACCGTACTGGACCTGTCCTTCCTTGGTTTCCCTGCAACTAACTCACTACTGGAGATGGAGAGGGGCGTGGGTAGTTCCTCCCATACATGCACAGGGACTGTACTGGACGTGTCCTTCCTTGGTTTCCCTGCAACTAACTCACTACTGGAGATGGAGAGGGGTGTGGGTAGTTCCTCCCATACATGCACCAAATGTGGAAATAGACCAGGAAAATCTTCCATGTACTGCCTTGTTAGAACCTTGGTATTTTCTAGGTCCTGGGTATCTGTATGACATAATGCACATGGTTCCATATCTGTGCTGTACTTTTTGTTAACATAATTCTTTTCCTTTGTATATGAGCAATTACAATGAATCAGATCTGGATGCGAGTCCTGATGTCTGCCTGTGTACCCTTTGGATGCTGCCAGCTCGTGATTTGGCCAAGAACACCAATCCCCTGCTGTCTGCAGTGCTACAGCTGTCTCAAGAAGGAAGAGATGCAACAATTTTAGCTTTATGTGAATAATTGTTGATGTACTGTGTTTTGGGGACCCAGGGCAATTGTATGAATGTAACAGGGAAAGGGGAAAAATTGTGTAAAGGGATGATTATAGTTTCTTCTACTGTTGTAAGAGATACAGATATTAATGGAATTCAATGTCTGGTTGCTATTATAATCCTGTTAGTGATAAACTGCTTTTTGTATATCCAGATACAGCATGTGTATAAAAAGTGCAAACCCTCATCTGATGGAGTGGGGAGGGGGATTGAGGCATAAGGATGGGAAAGGAATGGCACATGCCAGAGGTGGAATGTATGGGCAAATAAATCCGCAAGACATCTAGATATACTGAGGAGGTTTAGAGTGGCATGCCCCATTCCCCCGTACCATAGTCTTGTCTCACACCTCTGTTTTTCCTGATTTTTAGGACAATAAGCTCAATTTGCAGGCTCTCTGCATATGTTGACAAAAATCTGTGAAGAAGCATTTACTTTGCCTATGCTGAAAACAAAAGCTGGGAAAGGCTGCTTAATTAGCCAAAACAGGGAATGAGCTAATCACCTACACTGACAAGGGCTGGGAATGAGCTTCACAGCTGTTTTCTCAACCCTGGCTGGCACAAATCCAAGGCCACTGAGGGATAAACAAAGGGCAGAGAAGTGAGATTCAAGTAAATTGGCCACTGGGAAAGATAAAAATCTCACAGGTATAGGTGCCATCTGTGCCCCCTCCCAGAGGGTCTTTTTGGTATAAATAAAGGGCCCTAGATCTGGGGTGATAAGCCTCAACACTAGCCTAAAGAAAAGTGTGGCGTGGTGTAAATCCAAACAGGGCCATAAAGGGGATTTCTTCACTGTTGCTGAGGCTTCCAACAGGAGAATGTAAGATCTGTGCTCATCATTAGCTGCTTTAAGTGTTTTAGTGCCTGCCTGCCAAAAAACAACAGCTTTGCTTCAATAAAGCACTACATTTTCTTTCTTCACAAGTGTGTTTCATGGTCTTTGAGATACTGAACTTTCTTGCCTCTGACAAAGCTTCGTTTGGCAAATCATCAGGTAGCATGGCCAACGGTCAGGGATGATGGGAACTGTAGCCCAGCAACATCTGAAGGGCCATAGGTTCCCCACAGTAGCTGTCAGGGGGTCAGGTCAAGGTGGCACTGAGTTGCTTGCCTGGCTTCCTAATGCCACAATTGCTGCCAGTTACTGAGAAGGAGGGGGGAGGGGCGAGGCAGTGCAGCAGATTGGTTCCACCACTGCACCTGCACAGTTCTGACCTCTCTGCCACCTCATCCCTTCCCCTCTCAGTGACCCCAGCACTGGGAAGCCAGTTAAGCAGTGCAGCCCCACCCTGCGCCACAACCCTCTCAATCACCTTGCCTAAAAAGGGGGTACTTGTGACAGTGCGGTAGTTGTCACAAACCAATGCGTCCAGCGTGGGTTTTCTCAGGAGTGGTTGGATCACTGCCTCTTTCAGTGTGGCTGGAACCACTCTCTCCCACAACAATGCATTGACCACACCCTGGATCCACTCAATCAAACCTTCTCAGCAAGTTTTAATAAGCCAAGAAGGGCAAGGGTCAAGAGGACACATTGCTGGCCGCATTGTCACAAGCACCTTGTCCATGTCATCAGGCTGCATCAAGTGAAACTGATTCCAAGAAATTGTAGCAGACTTTGCGCTGGACACTCACTGAGGACTACAGTAGGTGTGGATGTGGCATCAAGATTGCTATGGAGGCAAGCAACTTTACCCTCAAAGTGCCTTGCAAACAATTCACAGTGGGCCTCTGAAGGGTCTAAAACTCCATTTCCTGGAGTTGATGTCAACAGACCCCTGACAATATGGAAAAGCTCCACTGGACGGCTACTTGGGGATGCAATGTTGGCAGAGAAGTGGGCCTTCTTCACTGCCCTCACTGCCACACAGCAGGCACGGTTATGATGTTTTTCTCATGCCCAATCAGCCTCACAGCACCTTTTGCCACTTGTGCTCTAGCCGTCATCCAGCCTGTTTCATTGCCCTTAGCTAACTGGTGTACCAAGGTGCAAACTGAGCTTCACAATGCCGGAGAAGGCACTCAGGGGCAACCGTGTTAAGAGCCCGACGCGCCTCGCTGTTCCACAGCATGACAAGGGCTTCAACAGGGCATTCAGAAATTTAGTAGATTCCATTAGTCTCCAGGAGAGGACCATCTTAATCTGTCCACCACCCCTGCAGGGGAGGATTAGCGCCATAAGTCTCAACTTCACCAGGAAGTGGTCTGACCATGCCAATGACATCCACCCCCCCATCTCCAGACCATCCCTTCCTCCATCTGGAGCAAAAACCAAGTTGAGGGTGTCCCCTGCTCTGTGTGCAGGCCAGTGACAACTTGAGACAGCCCCATGGTTGTCATGGAGGCCTCCTCCTTCCAACAGGAGAAAGTAGAAAGTTAGATCGGTGCCCATCATTAGCTGCATTTTAGTGCCTGCCTGCCAAAAAACAAGAGCTTTGCTTCAACAAAGCACTAAATTTTCTTTCTTCACAAGTGTGTTTCATGCTCTTTGAGATCCCGAACTTTCTTGCCTCTGGTAAAGCTACCTTTGGCAAAACACCTGGACATAAGAAGAGCCCTGCATCAGGCCAAAAGCACAGCTAGTCCAGTCTCCTGTTCTCACAGTGGTCAATCAATGCCTATGGGAAGCCCACAAGCAGGACCTGAGTGTGACAGAACTCTTCCCACTTGTGCTCACCAGCAACTGGCCACCATACCTAGTAGCCAATGAAAGCTTTATCCTCCATGAATTTGTTTAATTCTCTTGAAAATCTATCAAGTTGGTGGCAATCATTGCATCCTGTCAGAGTGAATTCTATAGTTTAACTATGTGCTGTTTGAAGAATTCAGCTTCATTGGATGACTCCAGGCTCTAATATTATGAGAGGGAGAACAACTTTTTCCTATCCACTTTCTCCACTTTTTGATGAGAGCTGGAGTCCAATAACATCTGGAGGGCCACAAGTTCCTTATCCTTGCTACAGAGTATTCTGACATCTGGAAGAAAAGTATGCAAAAGCCATTATTTTTATTATTTAAAATATTCAATAACATGGGGCAATTTAATATAAGAATGCAAGAAGAGGCCTGTTGTATCAGACTAAAGGCCTATCTAGTCCAGCATCCAATTTCCACAATGGCCAGCCAGATGTCTATGAGAACATATGAAGAGCCTGCTGGAACAGGCCAATAGCCTATCTAGTCCAACATCTTGTTCTCACAGTGGCCAACCAGTGAACTATGAGAAGCCCCAATGCAGGACCTGAGAGTAACAGCACTCTCAGTGATTCCCAGCGACTTGTATTCAGCAGAGCTTGGAAGTATTTATTTATTTATTATTTTATTATTTCAATTTATATACCGCCCTTAGCGAAATAGCTCTCAGGGCGGTGAACAAACAAAATAAAATACAATATATCATAATAAAAATACAAAAACATATACAAACAAACAACGAAAAGCACAGCAAAAACAAAATAAATACTACAAAAATTAAAATACAGATTAAAAGATTAAAAAAGTTAAGAAGATTAAAATGCCTGGGAGCATAAAAAGGTCTTTACCTGGCGCCGAAAAGATGGAAGTGTAGGCGCCAGGCATACCTCTTCGGGGAGGCTGTTCCACAACTCAGGGGCCACCACAGAAAAGGCCCTAGATCTCGTAACCACCCTCCGGGCTTCCCGATGGGTTGGTACCTGGAGGAGGGCCTTAGATTCTGAACGAAGTGAACGGGTAGGTTCATAGCGAGAGAGGCGTTCCACAAGGTATTGAGGTCCCACGCCGTGTAAGGCTTTATAGGTCAAAACCAGCACCTTGAATCTCGCCCGGAAGCAAATAGGAAGCCAGTGCAGATGCGCCAGGACAGGTGTTATATGCGAAGACCGACTGGTCCTCGTCAATAATCTGGCAGCTGCGTTCTGCACCAGCTGAAGCTTCCGAACTGTCTTCAAGGGCAGCCCTACATAGAGCGCATTACAGTAATCCAATCTTGAAGTTACCAGAGCGTGGACAACGGAGGCGAGGTCGTCCCTGTCCAGATAGGGGCGTAGTTGGGCTACCAGACGAAGATGGTAAAATGCATTCCGTGCCACCGAGGCCACTTGGGCCTCGAGAGACAAGGAAGAGTCAAGAAGAACCCCCAAACTACGTACCTGTTCTTTCAGGGGGAGTGTAACCCCATCCAGAACAGGGTAAGCATCCACCATCTGAGCAGGGAAGGCGTTCACCAACAATGTCTCGGTCTTGTCTGGATTGAGTCTCAGTTTATTAGCTCTCATCCAGTCCATTATCGCGGTCAGGCAACGGTTCAGCACATCAACAGACTCACCTGAGGAAGATGAAAAGGAGAAATAGAGCTGCGTGTCATCAGCGTACTGATGGCAACGCACTCCAAAACTCCTGATGACCGCACCCAGCGGCTGCATGTAGATGTTGAAAAGCATGGGGGACAAGACCGATCCCTGGGGGACTCCACAATGGAGAGTCCATGGTGTCGAGTGATGTTCCCCAAGCACTACCTTCTGGTGACGATCCACGAAGTAGGAGCGGAACCACTGCCAAGCAGTGCCCCTGACACCCAACTCCGCGAGTCTCCCCAGAAGGATACCATGGTCGATGGTATCAAACGCCGCTGAGAGATCAAGGAGAATCAACAGAATCACACTCCCCCTGTCCCTCTCCCGACAAAGGTCATCATACAGGGCGACCAAGGCTGTTTCAGTGCCAAAACCGGGCCTGAAACTGGATTGAAACGGATCTAGATAATCGGTTTCATCCAAGAGCGCTTGGAGTTGGCCGGCAACCACCCGCTCCAAAACCTTGCCCCAAAAAGGGACATTCGCCACCGGTCTATAGTTATTCAGATTATCTGGGTCCAAGGAGGGTTTCTTTAAAAGAGGTCTCACTACTGCCTCCTTGAGGCTACCAGGGACTACTCCCTCCTTCAAGGAGGCGTTAACCACTTCCTTGGCCCAACCGGTGGTCCCAGCCCTGCTAGCTTTCACTAGCCAAGATGGGCAAGGATCCAGAACAGATGTGGTTGCCCGAACCATTCCAAGCACCTTGTCCACTTCCTCGAGCTGCACCAACTGAAACTCATCCAATAATGAAGGACAAGGCCGTGCTCCGGACACTTCAATGGATTCATCTGTCACATCATCAGAGTCAAGGTCCCTGCGGATACATGCGATCTTATCTTGAAAGTGTCCAGCAATTTCGTTGCAGCAGGTCTCAGATGCTTCCATAGTATCGTGGGGGCCAGAGTGTAAGAGCCCTCGCACGACTTTAAAAAGCTCCGCTGGGCGGCATAAAGATGATCTAATAGAGGCAGCAAAATAAAGCTTCTTTGCTGTCCTTACCGCTTTTGTATACAACTTATTGGTGGCACTTACCAAAGCATAGTTGTATCCACTGGGAGTTTTCCTCCATCTGCACTCCAGCCTCCTCCTCTCTTGTTTCATCGCTCTCAGCTCCGGAGTATACCACGGAGCGGTATGAGCTCTACACCGGAGGGGGCGCGCGGGAGCGATCATGTCAATCACCCGGGTCATTTCTTGTAACTAGTTACAAGTAACAAATTACTTGTAGTTCATTACTTTTTTGAGTAACAAGTGGGTAATTCCTTTACATTTTGATTGTAATAGAACTAGGAGTAATTTTACTACTTTTGTGGAGTAATTGTAACATTTCTAGAATTACTTTTGGGCATTGCTTGGGGGGAGCAGGGGAAGTCTTCTGCTCCTCTGATTTGTGGATGAAAATCATGTGCCTCATAAGAGAGAGAGAGAGAGAGAGAGAGAGAGAGAATGAATACTGTGTTTGCACTTGGCACACAAAGTGGCCTCCACCACCCTCTCTGGCTACTGTGCTACATTTGCAGTATTTTAACTTTTTTGCATCTCAGGGGAAAATGTTTGCTTGGGTGAGTGTCCCTTAGTTGGTGGCAGAGCAGGGTTTGGGAGGTGGTTTAGTGAGAGAGATTATGCTGGCTGGCTGAGTGGGGGGGGGTTGCACTTGGTCTGATGTGCAAAGATCTCAGTTGTGGCCTCAGCCTCCCTGCCCACCACCCTTACCAGCGGAGAGACCACCATTGCTATCTTACGGATAAAAAGGATTATTCTACTACCTCTGTATGTGTGTATTTATTTTTAATGTTGTTTTAGGCTACTTAGATGTGCAGCAGCCAAGGCCAGCACCTTGTAGACTTTTTTAAAAGTAACTGAAATGTAATTGTAGTGATTACTTTGGAGGAAAAGTAAAGTAACCAGTTACTTTCAGAGCAATTGTAATTGTAAAGGTAATTACTACTTTTTTGGGCCATGTAACTGTATCTGTAATTTATTACTTTTTAAAAGTAATCTTCCAAGCTCTGGTATTCAGGAGCATACTGCTTCTGACAGTGGAGGTGGAACATACAAGGCTAGTAGCCATTGATAGACTTATCCTCCATGAATATGTCTAACACAAGCAGGACATGCTTTCCAGCAACTAGCATTCAAAGATTTGACCTTAGATGCCTCTGGCCTTGGGTGTACCATACAGTGACCATGGCTGGTGGCCATTGATAGCCTTTTTGCTCTCTGCACTTGTTTAATCACCTTATAAGTTGGTGGCCATCACCACGTATTGTCATAGCAAATTCCAGTATGTGCTGTGTGAAGTATTTTCTTTTGTCTGTCCTGATTTTACCATATTCAGCTTCATTGGATGACCCCAGATTCCAGTAATATGGGGGAAGAAGAAAAACTTCCAAGTCCACTTTACTTGTTTTTTTCCCTAAATTAAAAAGGCCAAGGCTGTTACAACTTTTCCTTATAGGCCAGTTCCAATCCCCTGATCCTTTAGCTGTTGTAGAGTTCAGCAATAGGATTATATAATAAGCATCTTATGAAGAACTTACATAACCAAAGACACTAGAAAGGTTCTTCTAGAAAGCAAACAAAGGTATAATAGGCATCTCTTTCTGCTGTAAGGAAAGTTCAGGTCTCATGAAGATGCACCACTTTTTATCATTTAAAAAGTGCATCATATGAAAATAGGAGCTAAGAACTATTCCCCATATTGGAACTCCATCATAAATACTGTATCAGATAGTGGGATGTGAGAGTCTATTAAAAGGTTTTACTGTCTGCCTAGAAGCTTCAGATGCTGGGGGCGGCACAAGGCAGAATGCAAACACATTCCACTAATACTGTATTAAAGTTTGGTTTCTACAATTGACATGACCGTATCAATATGCATATCCCAGTATATCTTGACAGTTTGATAGGAAACTGCCTTATATCAAATCACACCACTGGCCCATTAGTTCATTATTATTGACACTGACTGGCAGCGTTTCAGGCCACATCTGTACCATACATTTAAAGCAGTATTATACCACTTTAACAATCATGACTTCTCCCAAAGAATCTTGGGAACTGTAGTTTAAGGGTGCTGAGAGCTGTTAGGAGATCTAACAGTGGAGAGAGATGCACAATAACTACAAAGAGATGTGAATTAACCAGGGCAGGCCATATATGTAGGGAAGGAAAAGTTTGCCATATATAGTTTCGCCTTTTACGGTTTTGTGATACCAGAGCCTTCAGCATACATTGAACATCTCCTCATCATGAAGTGTATTTTAAGGCACTTTGCCGGTTACCGTTGGATAGCTATAAATATTATTTGGGAGAAAAACTAAGGAGCAAAAAAAAAGACAAAGTTTCAGACTGACAATGAACAGAAATGAGCTTGTGAAACAATAAATTGGGATAAATCTTACATGGCTTGGGACCACAATACCTGATGGAACGCCTCTCCCGATACGAACCCACCTGTACACTACATTCAAGATCAAAGGCCCTCCTCCGGGTGCCTACTCCAAGGGAAGCTCGGAGGATGGCAACAAGGGAGAGGGCCTTCTCAGTGGTGGCCCCCAAATTATGGAATGATTTTTCTGACGAAGTGCGCCTGGCGCCAACACTGTTATTTTTTTGGCGCCAGGTCAAGACTTTCCTCTTCTCCCAGGCATTTTAGCATGTGTTTTATATTGTTTTAAATTTTTAAATTGTGTTTTAAATTGTGTTTTAAAAGATGTATTTTAAATTGTATTTGTTTTTAGTTACTGTAAACCGCCCAGAGAGCTTCGGCTATCGGGCGGTATACAAGTATAATAAAATAAATAAATACATAAATAAATCTAACATATCCCCTTCCCTGCTCTGTGCTACAAGCTCAGTTCCTGCTTTTGCAGTCAAGCTCTATGAAGACCTTGAACCCTGGGCTACTGTATCAAAATGATGTGTATGTAAGAAACCACCACTTGCTTGCCTTGACGCATCCCAGAGCTTTGTTGTTAAGAGATTTATGCAGCTTTGCCCAATAGGATATCAGCATATTTTCCTTTCTTAACTCAGCACACAAGCCAGCCTCTGCAGCATATGCAACTCATCATGCCCTGCTGAATCTCAGAGCAGGAGGTGGTGAGGAGTGAGTGGTAGTGGGGATAGGTGAGGAAAGCTGTAGTGGGGTTTTGAATGTCAGCAAAGTCCTGGCAGTATCCAAGGTTCAGTGTACTTTCTAACTGCAAAATCCTCAAGAACAGAGGAAGATATATATATTTTTAAAGGACAAGAATTTAGACTTAATCAAGCTACCTTAAAGGCAAATGCTTTTCAGAAACTTCTGCCCATCATCTAATGCCTTTGGAAAAAGAATCGTTGGCTAAAGGTATTTGCTTTTGCTTTACAACCTGGGGGTGAATGTTTCAGCCAGATGGTGGTGTGATATTCTCATATTTCCATTTATCCTACATATTATTTATATAGAGCTATAGGGATAGATGTATTCTAGACCAAGGGTATAGACTAACATTGAAGGGCAGTTGCCCCTATGTTTACCAGCTACCAGGCACATGCGGTGCCAGCTTGGTTCAAAAGCCAAAGGATCTCTTTGTGCTGCTGACCAAAAGCCAAGTGCGGGTCTGCTAGGACAGGGAAAATAGAGGCAAAAGCACCATGTCAGTCAGTGAAAGTACACAAATGGCAGGGACACAAGAAGCTGTTGGTGCTTGCCAGATAACTAATAGTTGAACTGGTGTCTGCTGGGAAGCCAACTGTCTACCCAGGCTTCCAGATGGAAATAAAAAGGTAAATAGTATAAAAGATACACGGGCCAAGTTGAACAAGCACAGTATATGCGGAGCAGCTTTGTCTAATTAGGCCAATTCTACCCATGGGTGAGAAACGTAATTTAAGATATCAAGGTAAGTGACCCTTAGAAACTAAGCTATGGGGAAAAGCAGATCAGTGAGGTTAAACTAATACCCAGGAATAATATACTATAAGACAGATCTAGAAGTTGTCATCTATATTTTCCAGCTGAAACACTTCAATGTATCATCAATGATCTATAGCCCATCCTGGATACTGATTATTCTCTTAGCAGGCTTTAGGTGGTAGGCCTATCTTTGCGTATAGATAGTCCCCTAAGTTGAAAGAGGTACTCACTGGTAATAACAGGCCACCTAGCAGAGACACCAACATAGGGATCAGACCCTGCAACCAACTCACATGCTAACCCAGCCTCTGTTCTGTTCCAAGCATCACAGAACCTAATAAATAGCCAGCCACATTGTCAAGAATTCCTTCAGTTGCTCATTTTCCAGTGTGATATACTCTATCATTTGTCAGCAATGCCCTTTTGCATTCTACATAGCACAAACAGGCCAATCCATCCACAAAAAAATAAAATGAAAAATAGACACAAATATGAAAGCAGAAAGTGCAATATTCAGAAACTAGTGGGATAACATTTTAATCTCAGGACACTGTGTTATTGATCCTAAAGTGGCCATTCTTGAACAACAGACCTTCAAACAGAGACTCCAGTGTGAACCTGTTAAATTACACCTGTGCACTGAATCCAGATAAACTGATTTTTAACCAACATCATGTGTTAATTAGTTTACCAATCTCAGGATGTTTGTGTTATCCTGAGCCGTTACTGTAATTATTTTACAGTAATTATCACAGTTTGTATTTTTGTGTTTAATTTCCCTCTGATCTCACTTGCTTACATCTTTTACTCTCTCTTCACCTATGTGTACATGTACCTGCCTCCTTAGGATAAGATTTCATACATCTGATGAAGTGGACACTAGTCTACAAAGCTTATGCCATAATAAATGTGTTAGTGCCACAAAGACTCTTGTTTTTGTAGCAACACATGAACATTGATACCCCTCTGTTGCACCGAGAATCCAGGTGGGCAAAGCTGGGTCAGATCAACTCCTCCTGATGCAACCAGGAGCTAATGCAAGAGGCTGCAAGATTGATTGCAGCCTCTCTAAGGCATCAGGATCAGCCAGAGGGTCCCAGTTCTTGCAGCACTTACCTGGGACCTCAGCTGCAACCTAGAGGAGTGAGCGAGCAAGCACCCAGATGCTCAGGTACTCACTCTCAGGGCAGGTCTTCTCCAGTCCCCCAGTGCTGCAGCTGTTCCTATTAACATGTTTGTAAGAATATGAGAGAAGCTATTCAGCTTTGGGAGATGCAATCCTGGTATTCTGAGGTCCTCCAAAGCCCTGAAGAGGGTTGGATTCACTGTCTTTGCCTATGTAAACACTGTTGTAAGCTAGTTCATGGACACTCATTGTGATTGTGTAAAAAGGTGAACTACCCATGCTACGTATCCAAGATAAATATTAAAGGGTGGTTTTGAGGAAGGTTCTGGGTCCAGCTCAGTGCTCTACAACTGAAGTTCCTAAATCCCTAACTTCTTGTGGCTTTTCCTAGTGTTTCCTTTATCTTGCCACCACAAGAGCATTTCCCTTCACTGCACAACACGCTTCAACTGTTCAGCTACGGTTCTACTCATTTTGTTGGGCGTTTTCTGAGCTCTGGGCTCTTCAGTAATTTATATTGTCAACTGAATGTTGAGTCTAAAGACAGCTCTTCACTGGGCCTCAACAGCACAGCAGAAAATGTCAGGGTGCAGGGCTTTAGAACAGCCAAGGCACTGATTTGTCTAACCAGTCCTATTGGACATCATAGTATGAAGCTAATTTAGGCAGACCTTTGTCAAAAACTGAACTCCCCTTGGTAGTTTTTAGGATGTCTGGATATGGTGGCATCTTGACTGAGGTTTGGAGTGACTGCTCATACAGTAGGGCCCCGCTTATATGGCAGGTTAGGGACAAGGCCCCCGCCATAAAGCGGAAATCGCCGTAAAGCGGAACCTATTGACTATAATGGGCTGCGTCGCATGGAAATGACGCAAAAATGTCGCAAAATGCCATAAAACCGCAAAATCGGCTTTAAAACGGGGAATTTCCCCGAATTGAAAGCCGCCGCATCAGCGGAACACCGCAAAACAGAACGCCGGTAAGCGGGGCCCTACTGTACCTGAGTTCATTGCTTATCAAAGAGTGATCACTATCAGCTTATATATAGTACTGGGATAACAAATTCGGATTTCAGTAGCAGACATATGTGCCAACAATGGCATCTTCAAGGCCATAACTCCATAGTTGATGACCTTGCATAGCAACAGAGGTTAATATGACCCATAACTTCTTATCTTATCTAACACAAATGTTAGGGCATCACAGTTTTACAGATGATTTTGTGATGCTTGAAAGTAGAGTAAATAATTGCCCAATTCTGCTTCCTATAATTATCAGAGCTCTGACGTTAGAACATCTCCTGTAGCTTTTCCACCTGATGCTGCTTTAGCTGCATTCCATCTATTGCCAGATACAGCAGATGGCCAGGTTCATGCCCCTCTTTCCTGTTAAAAGACCATCAGGTTCTTCAATAGATTAGATGACAAAGTATATCATGCATTTGCATTTCAGGTTTCAGAGATATTTTACTCCATGTGTGCAAAAATGTTATTAATTGCAGTTAAAATGTCAAGGACTAATGATATGTTACAGATCTGATGCTTGCCCTCTTTCTGCTTTGGAAAGGGGTGACTGTTAACAGAAAAGACTAAGGTATGGGGTGGAAATTGTTTTTTAGAAAAGTGTATGGTTCTAATAAGTGCATCAATTGTGCATAATGGGTATTTAGCCCCTCAGCTCAGATATAACAAAGCAGTTCTCAGTAGCTTGCAAAGCTAGTTGTCTTTGTCCCTTTCATCATGGCCACCCATTTCATTTTCAGTAGAGGAGTGGCTGGTGTGGAAGGGTGGTGTTGTGCTACTGCCCTCCCAGCAGCGGTGTCAGAGTGCCTGCAGTCTTGGCCTCACCACTGCTCGGCCTCACCACTGCCCTGTCCTGGTAAACATTCATTCCTGCTCCAGTAGAAAGACTGCCCCTGGGAAGGAAAACAGCAGCAGCAGCTAGTACTACAACCACTATCACCACCAGCAGCACTGCTACAGAGCAGGAGACTCCCTTTCCCACACATGCAAAGAGAGAACTGAAGCAGCAGATCATCCTGCTCCATTGTCTCTTTGAGGGACACCAACCCTGCAAGTAACTGCAGCACCCGCCTTCCTGTGCAGATGGTGGGGGAGGAAGCCTGAGATGAGGGATATGCCGCAGTGCCTCATCAGCTGGCCTAGCAGTTTCTCCTCCACACTTGTCCCATCCACTCATGCCCCAGACATCCAGCCAGGGTTCACTTTCGTGTTGGAGTGTGCTGGAGGAGATGGGCATGAGCAGCCTCAAGGAGTATGGAGGTATGAGCCCCGTGCCTAGTCCTGGCTCCGTCAGATTTCACAAACCACTGCAGAAAAGGCAAAGAGCTGTTGAAGACTTCAATCAGTTCTGCACTTCTTTGGTGGCTTATGCAGGCTACATCCTATATCCAAAGGAGAATGAGACCTGGCTCACTAGAGGCAACATGAGCCCCCCTCAATAGAGGAATCAGGAACACTACATGCAAAATGACTGGGGACCTACTCCTCAACTACCCTGACATTTCCAACAGCTTCTGTACAGGGTGACCCCTGCAAACCAAGAAGAAGAAGCAGTCAGCAAAGGACTGAGAGGTAGATAAGAGGGTAATGCCAATGAACACAAATGACATTAAGAAGGAAAGAACTGAGCCAAGAGAAGAGGTCCTTGCATTCAATTCTACCAAAAAATTAAAAAGTTGTCATTCAATACTGTCCAATGGAAAAAAAACCTCATAACCTTTTTTTAAAAAAAATTGTGCATAATAGTGAATGAGGGAAACACAAGTTTCGTTTTTCCAAAATCAGGATTCAGATTCAGACCTGAGCTGAATATGGCAGCCTACTAAGTCCATTTGACTGAATAAAACTGTTTAATGAAGCACCAAATTGGGGTCTTCCTAACAGTCCTGTTGTGACAGATTGCTCTGTTTGGGTTAAAGGCTAAAAAGGGCAACTATGTAGCAGGCCGTGAGCTTGGCAGTTAAGCTGCCCCTTAGCTCTCCCTGAAACATGCCATATGAAAAGAGAAAGAGAATTAGCCCTCCTCTTCTCGTATCGGCACACAGAAAATTTAGGATTCAGGAAATGAGTTTTCAAACAGATAAGTTCAGTAAACCAAGTTTCCTTCACTTAAGACTATAGAAGAAATAAACGTGGTTAAGATAATGACATACCATGCAAATCATAAGCATAGATATTATAGATTGGTGCAGAGCTGAGAATTACCTTTTAATTACCTGAATCTTCAAGGCTATCTGGGCAAGCAAGCAAGGTATGAGCCTTCTCATGGAAAACTGAATTGGTGCTAAAATGAAGGAATATTTATACTAAATTTTCCTTTGAAGACCACAAATTTATGAGATATTCCTAGCTTAACTGCTGCTTATTGCAATTGTCAGAGAAAAATTAACTATCCTAAAATATAACAAGATGATAACAGTCCATGATATATCTGAACACATGAAAGAAAAACTATGTATTCCAGCTACAGAATAACATACATTAATTCTCTTAGACATGAACTTTACTCGGTATGCATCTGGACATTCTAAAAACTGTCGATTAAGGAATGTTTTTCTATATTTCTACAAATAAGGAGCCAGCTAGGGATTTATGATAGAAATAGTTAATGGCTTATTATCAGTGTAATTTTATTGCTTATAATTGATAGTGGTCAAGTTTTTATGGCTTTGAGGTAAGTGTAAAGGTTATGGTTTTATGACTGAAGACACTAGGTCAGGGATAACAAGCCTTAGAATGTGAATCTGTCAAATGTTATGACGGTGAGGTGGTTACAAATAGACAAAGAGCTATCTATTCACTGTGTGCTAGATTCAATTGGACTGTATTTAGTTGAGGAAAGTTATTAGTATGAATATTATCTCTGAATCCTCCATTGTCTCTGAGGTCAGCTGGGTTAGAAGTGGGAATATTTGCCATACTGTGATCAGTGCATAGCCCTAGTTATCATGCTATTAAAACTATAATATAATAGTGCACTTTTTGTATAATGTTCTGGTCACCACCATTTTAGCAACAATGGTCAATAGGCATGATCAGAAAGGACCTCCCTCCTCCAAAAAAGTCATTGTTTCCAAAATTAACAGTGTGAAAGTACTTCAGATGTAAATGTTCAAAAATATTGTTATGTGAGATGACAACTGAGATCCTCAGGTTGACTCTTCTGCTAGATTCCAACTGCATTATATCAGCTCCCAGCACTTACCCACCTCTACCTGTGATGGCCCCAAGTGCACTGGCATAATGGGTTTTTATTGGAGTTGTCATGGGCAGTGTTGTACTGCTGTTCCTTAGCAGTAAGAAACTTTTTGTGAGGCAACAAGTGTATAGTGAAATATAAGCTCGCTATAAGAAACTAATAGATAATAGTCACTGAATTGAGCTGTCAACCAGAGTGTTCAATGGTTACAAGATTTTGCTCTCTATATTAGTACTCTGATTGCAGAAAGTCTGAGTTGTACACATGGAGTACTACCCATTTTAAGCTATAGCCTGCTACACTCAGAGGGTGCAAGCCACAAACTGCTCCCTCCTCCTTCATGAGGAGGGAGCCCCAGCCTCTTGCCTTCCCCCAAATGGAGTCAGGGTCATGAGGAAACATCATGTTGCTGACGAGCCCAGTGAGTTTTCCATAGGTGGAAGCCAGAACCTCTTGGAGATCTGAGACAGCTGGGAATCTAGACGGCTTGGACACTCCCTGAGAACATGCAGCCACCATCCACAGAAGGAGCCTGGGCCCTGCCCTGTTCCCTAACCACAGACTCTGCACCAGAAGATCTATCTTGGACTTACCAACACAAATCCCAGAAAAGGACTTGCATGCTAGATGCTTCCACAGCATCCTACCACCTACCTATCAAAAATATAGTATTTTCTCTTTTCTTTGCTTATTGTATGTAACCTTGCATTCTGGGAACTGCAGTCTGTGACATTGTTACATGCCTTACACCGTCATGTCATCTGAATACGCTGGACACACCAGCAACCATCACAGAGAGAGAGAGGCGCAGAGAGTAGCAACACAAGAACAGGCCTTCTCAGTGGTGGCTCCCCATTTGTGAAATGTTCTCTCCAGGGAGGACTGCCTGGTGCCATCAGTGTCTGTCTTTAGGTGCCAGGTAAAAACATTTTTATTCACCCAGGCCTTTGGAGTTTAATTTTCTGTTTGTTTTTAGTCAGATGTGGAGGAGTTGGATTTTGTTTTTATGTAGTCTGAGTATTTTAGGATGTTTTTATTCTTGTTTTCATATCTGTTTTTAAAGTTGTAAGTCACATTGAATTTGGAACAAAGCAACTATTAATAATAATACAAAATTTCAGAAGGATAGCTGCAATGGTTTTCCTGCAGGGCCTTTACAGTTCTGAGGGTAGTTTAAAAAGATTTTGCTTAATCTCACCTGTTTTACGGGCAATTTATATGAAAATAGAAGACATGAAGAGGTGTGGGTAATAAACCTGCCAAATTACCGAAAATAGGTCCAGGGGTTTTTATGCTAGACATCTTTAAGGTTGATTTGGGGGGAGAACTAAAACAAATTTGCTTCCCTCCCTGTGCTTTTGTGAGCAAATACTTTACTATAAAAATGTCATGTATCATAGAAGTGCCCCTAGGAAAGTAAGCTGCAAACTTTCAGAAGAATGAGTGCAGGTAGTTATGATGAATGGGGGAAAAAACAGCTCTTGGCTCAATTGGCACAAAAAGTCACTGCAGCTAAGTGCAAAGCTGATTTGACAGGAGTGGATGTGTTGGCTTCTGACACAGAGGCAAAAGGATTTGAATATCCAATATTTTCCAAGGACGTGCCATTGGCAGAACTAGCAAAGGGTATAGAATAGGCAACAACAAGGGTGATATATTACTTCAGCATCCTTTCCCCAAAGCAATGTGATTGGAGCATCTTGGTAAAACCATTCCCTCTGATTAGAAGCTAGTCCTGAAAGTCACAAAAGGTTCTTCTCCCTCCCTCTTCCTATCTTGGAGTTTTTCTTATATGGTAACCCTGGGAAGAAATCAGTAGTAGGCAGTGCAGTGGGGCAATGGCACTCAACTGACCTGGCAGCAGAGGCTCTGCTGCTAACTTGGAGAGAAAGTGGGAGGGTCAAATCAGCAAGGAGGCTCCTGTAGTGTAATGGACCAACAGGAGGTCCATGTTGGCTCTGCCAGTGCATTTGCACAGTCCCAACTTCTCTACCGGCTTGCTCTGCCTACTCTTCCTCTTGGTAAGCAGCAGTGACTCACTTGCCAGGAGGTCAGGAGGTCAAGTGTAGCCACCCCACCCTCCTGTCCACTACTGGAAGAAACATTTAATTTTTGGAAATACACTGCCTGCACAGTTGTTGTCCCCCCCCCCCCAATGCTTCTGGATCACTCCAAAGTGCTGTTGAGGTCACCGCATTATTTTGGGGTGTTTTGAAGAGATCCTGCTTTGGCTTCACTAAGCCCCAAATCTGTTCAAAACATCCCATTTCAGTTTGGGATTCATGATTTATCTGAATCTGATGCACACCTTTAATTATAACTCCATAATACAGAAAATTAACAATAGCAGCATGGTGTTATAGCACTATACCTCTGTTTCATTAAAAACATTTGAGCACTAATTAAAAGACTGATTATAAAACACAAGGTGATAAAATGATGCCTGCCACAAGGGGTATGGTGAATGTTTGCTGAGCTTCAAAAGCCCCATCCACAGCAGCTGCGTCCCTGATGTGGCTGAAATTTAGTGAGTTGTATGCATAGAGTAAGAGCAATAGCATGGAAAGTAAATTGCAGTTCTGCTCATAGTACTAGGAGCGCCACCTGTTTGGAAGCAGTCTTGGGTGGTATAAGTTGGCAACTTTCTCATTTAGAGGCTTATCGGATTGGAGATTAAGGCCGTTGCTTGTGCTGTTGTCTTGTAGACTGGCAAATCTTTGAATGCAATCCAACCAAAATGAGTCATACAAAATTAATACCAGCCTAAAGCATGAACATTAACATGTTACCCTCTGCTTTTGTGTCATGTCTTTTCTAGATTTTTAAATTGTTTTTTAAAATGTGTTTTTAAATTTGTATATTTATATATTTGTTTTTAATGTTTTTAATTGTTGTAAATCGCCCAGAGAGCTTCGGCTATGAGGCGGTATATAATAATAATAATAATAATAATAATAATAATAGTGAAATAAAAAAAAAGAAAGAAACCCAACCTAAATAAACCTAGAAGAATTCATTTGGGCTAGATGATCTATCCATTCAAACATTAAATATAATTTTATTCTGTTTCAAATGGCTATCAGTCGAAAGACATAATTAAAAACTTCCATCAGTACAATTACTTCTGCTAGGTATTTCTAACAAATATATATTTAATATACATAAAATGGCTAGCATTCATGAAACCATGTATAAAACAATCATATATAACAATAAAATGTCATTGTGCTGAACAAATCCCAAACACGTTTCAGCCTATACAGGTCTTCTTCAGTGGGAACTGTAAATTTTTATCAGTTAAATGCTGTTGTGCTCCTTTAGCATTCCAAGATCCTGTAGACAATAAGTGTGACCTACAAACAAAGTAGAGAATATAGCCAACTATAGCTCAACATTATGCATATAAAAAGTACAAAAGGTATAGATAAGTCCCCTGTATACACAGAACACTCACTCGCCTACAGCTTTTCTATACAGATGTGTATCTTGTGCAGTCAATTGAGATTGAAGAATAAATATTAAGGATAAAAGTAAATCATAAAAGCATACAGTTAGAATGTATCACAATCAAATTAAAATTGTCTCTTTGGATACATAATTCTGCATCATTCACCCATAGTAATGTAGGCCTCTCCAATTCCATGAAATTGCTTGTTATCTCAACCAGCTTGTTTGTTCTGACTGTTGTCTGAAATGTATACCTAAACTGCTTTCTATACAGATATTATTACTTAGTCATTCTTAAAGAGGTACCACAGGATTGTGATGAACTTTCCAACTGTATCCTGTTGGACTCACTTCTTATATGAGACCCACATGAGATTATGGTAAAATCCACTATAGGCATGACCCAAACCAGAGAGTAGGGAGAAACAGGGGATAAGAGTTTTATAGTATCACAGTCCAGTTTACATCTTCATTCAAGCCCCTAGGGGCTACTGTATCTAAAGAATAAACCCAAAATTATTCTCTCTCTTGGTTTCCAGTATAGCTGTGTCCCTTGAAAATGAATCTTTTCCACACAACAAAACTTGATATCCTCTGAACTGTGACCATACTTGCTAAAATGTTGTACCACAGGGGCTTGTATTTTCTTGGTTTTGATGCACTTGTTCTATTTTTTATATAATGTCTAGCACATAAATAATAAATGAGGATGACACTGATTTTTTGAAATATATAGCTAATCCCTAAAACTGTGTAGACCAGTACTTAGTGACAGAGTATGATGCAAACCACCCCCTAGTGCATTGAACTCTTCAGTGCTGGATAGAAATAGGGAAAATGGCAAGTTTCAGCTAGTTTCACTGGCAGCAGTCCCTGATTCACCGCAATACCTTGGTAGTGTAATAGGCTCAGCCCATATAGGTTTAAAATATGTTTAACATTGCTGGTATTGCTATGTAGTCTGCTTAAATCAATAGTATGTATATTGCAAAAGAGCAAAAAAGTTTTCTTTTAGAAAGGGTTTCTCTACCTCTCCTCCTTTATATAACAGTGAGCTTACTAACAGAGAGCTGGGAGATAACATATCTGGGAAGACAGCCAAATGTTCAGAGAAGAATCATCAACATTGATAACTACCAGAACACTATGTAACACCATATAAGGCATTCTGGTTTTTGGTGAATCTGAGTGAGACACAGCAGTCAGAATCACCAGAAAGGCACACCTAGTTAAGCCAACTAGTTGTTGACAAAAAGTGTAGCTAGTCACACTTGCTGTCTCTGGCAGAGGGCACAGAAAGATAGCACAGAGAGATAGCATGGCCAGGCAGTACAGCTGATAAAGTCATGGGAAATCTCCCCCCTCTGATAAGGAAGTGTATAAAAGGCCGAATCATTTCATACTCAGTACCCACCTCCACCTGGAGGTGGGACTAAGAATGCAGGAGTGCTATCTATGTCATCTGATGGGTGAGATATATTTCCATGTACTTTGTACCTTTGGCTCTGTAACAAGACTTTGAGTTTTTACTCAGTCTTTTCATCTATTGTAACTTAACCAAGTAAGTTGTACCTTCAAGGTCTTATACTTTGATGTTTAATGAATGAATGATTTGTATTCTCATGCTGTTTCTGCTATGATGGCTAAGCCACGAAGAATGCATTTTAATAGTTGTAGTGTGCAAGATATGAATAAATAGTATATATCATAAGACTGTTCTGCTGTCTGAAGTCTGACTCTCAAATAGAAAATTTATGGTACCTCCCAAGACCCAAGAATCCTTGGGTGGGATCTCTATTTAAAATCTGCCTACTGTTATGACAACTACTATTGGAAACCTGTGAGCTTAGGTGAACTTATGTTCAACATATGAGGACTCTGAGTGGATACGGATAAAGGGAGAAAGCAAGAACCCTCAACCCTGTGCATTCATGAGTCCTTGCCGGTAACAGTAGAAATGCAAGCACTCATAATGTTTAAAAATACTATTCAGTAAACAATACACAGAGTTGTGTATCATTCGCATATTGATAACAGCTCAGCTTAAATCTCTGGATGACTTCTCCTAACTGTTTCACAAAGATGTTAAAAAGCATGGAGGACAAGATAGAACCCTGAGGCACTGCAAATATCAATAGCCAATGGGTCCCCCAGCACCACCTTCTCAATCCATCCTCTAGGATGGAGTGTAACCACTGTAATACTCTGCCTCCAAGTTCCACTCAGGAGAAATGGTCTGGAAGGATATCATGGTCAACGATCATGATCATGGTAACGAGAGAGGAAGTTCTAAGCTTAATGGACAATATAAAAACTGACAAATCACCGGGCCCAGATGGCATCCACACGAGAGTTCTCAATGAACTCAAATGTGAAATTGCTGATCTGCTAACTAAAATATGTAACTTGTCCCTTGGGTCCTCCTCCGTGCCTGAGGACTGGAAAGTGGTAAATGTAACGCCAATCTTCAAAAAGGGTTCCAGAGGGGATCCCGGAAATTACAGGCCAGTTAGCTTAACTTCTGTCCCTGGAAAACTGGTAGAAAGTATGATTAAAGCTAGATTAACTAAGCACATAGAAGAACAAGCCTTGCTGAAGCAGAGCCAGCATGGCTTCTGCAAGGGAAAGTCCTGTCTCAGTAACCTATTAGAATTCTTTGAGAGTGTCAACAAGCATATAGATAGAGGTGATCCAGTGGACATAGTGTACTTAGACTTTCAAAAAGCGTTTGACAAGGTACCTCACCAAAGGCTTCTGAGGAAGCTTAGCAGTCATGGAATAAGAGGAGAGGTCCTCTTGTGGATAAGGAATTGGTTAAGAAGCAGAAAGCAGAGAGTAGGAATAAACGGACACTTCTCCCAATGGAGGGCTGTAGAAAGTGGAGTCCCTCAAGGATCGGTATTGGGACCTGTACTTTTCAACTTGTTCATTAATGACCTAGAATTAGGAGTGAGCAGTGAAGTGGCCAAGTTTGCTGACGACACTAAATTGTGCAGGGTTGTTAAAACAAAAAGGGATTGCGAAGAGCTCCAAAAAGACCTCTCCAAACTGAGTGAATGGGCGGAAAAATGGCAAATGCAATTCAATATAAACAAGTGTAAAATTATGCATATTGGAGCAAAAAATCTGAATTTCACATATACGCTCATGGGGTCTGAACTGGCGGTGACCGACCAGGAGAGAGACCTCGGGGTTGTAGTGGACAGCACGATGAAAATGTCGACCCAGTGTGCGGCAGCTGTGAAAAAGGCAAATTCCATGCTAGCAATAATTAGGAAAGGTATTGAAAATAAAACAGCCGATATCATAATGCCGTTGTATAAATCTATGGTGCGGCCGCATTTGGAATACTGTGTACAGTTCTGGTTGCCTCATCTCAAAAAGGATATTATAGAGTTGGAAAAGGTTCAGAAGAGGGCAACCAGAATGATCAAGGGGATGGAGCGACTCCCTTACGAGGAAAGGTTGCAGCATTTGGGGCTTTTTAGTTTAGAGAAAAGGCGGGTCAGAGGAGACATGATAGAAGTGTATAAAATTATGCATGGCATTGAGAAAGTGGATAGAGAAAAGTTCTTCTCCCTCTCTCATAATACTAGAACTCGTGGACATTCAAAGAAGCTGAATGTTGGAAGATTCAGGACAGACAAAAGGAAGTACTTCTTTACTCAGCGCATAGTTAAACTATGGAATTTGCTCCCACAAGATGCAGTAATGGCCACCAGCTTGGATGGCTTTAAAAGAAGATTAGACAAATTCATGGAGGACAGGGCTATCAATGGCTACTAGCCATGATGGCTGTGCTCTGCCACCCTAGTCAGAGGCAGCATGCTTCTGAAAACCAGTTGCCGGAAGCCTCAGGAGGGGAGAGTGTTCTTGAACTCGGGTCCTGCTTGCGGGCTTCCCCCAGGCACCTGGTTGGCCACTGTGAGAACAGGATGCTGGACTAGATGGGCCACTGGCCTGATCCAGCAGGCTCTTCTTATTTTCTTATGTTCTTATGTTCTTAATTTATTTTGCTTTTGTAAACCACCTAGAAGCTCTGAAAGGCAGTGTACTATTTTTCTAAATGATATAAATAAGCAAGCAAGCAAAATAATCAAAATCAAAATCTGTGGGATCAATTAGATCATTCTTGTGTTCAATACCACCCCCCAGATATTTTATTTTTATGACTTTTTATGGCTTTTGGAGGGTATGTTTGACCCCTAAGATGGACTGATACAGTATTTTCTGCTATTAACCAGAACGATTCAAGCCAATTTAGCTGTCCAGTTGCAGCTGTGTCTTTTCCCAGCCTCACACTTACTGAGCAACTTTCAATGCTCTGTAAGTGGACACTTAGTACAAATAAGGTTTCTGACTTCCTTTATTTGATAGTCTGTCTCAACACGCAATGTGCTTTCAACTCTGTCAACCAAGGCGAATAAAACTTTTCCTTTATAGTCTCCACATGACATTTCTAACCTTTTCTCAACATGAAGATACCAAGCATGTTGAAAAGCACTGCAAGCTTTTAATTGAGCCAATGACCTTGAATGAAATGTTATGTTGTGTTTTGGGCTGCATGTAGATGTTTCACATTTCACCCATTCCAGCAAACGGTGTTCCTTCCTTTATAAAATGCCGACCCCATGTCGTATACGCGACCCCATGTCATGTATGTGAGACATATTGTTGTGTGCTACCCCAATCTCTGAGTGGTGCGAGACTTCCAGGGGTTCCTGTGCTTACCCAGGGTTTGGTTTCCTTGGAAAGAAGATCAGTGGAGACTATAATGCCTTATAGGATATATGGTTGTTATTTACACACATTCCAACCTGAGGTTAAGATGAAGAGGTTCACAGATTAACAGTCCATCAGATCTTGCTCCCCATTGCCCTTCGCTTTGGGGGTTCAGAGAGCAAGCACGCCTCTCTCTCTGTCTCTAGTTCCCAGCCTTTTTTCCCACTAGACTAAAAACACAAGGCTCTCTTTGGCTCCAGAATGGGGAGAGAGGAGGACTTCTTTCCTGAAATGAGTTCCAATAGGTCCCTTTGGATATGCAGATTGACCATTCAATAAATCCGTTAACTCACAGCCTAGTTTAACAAAGGAAATTAGTCTGACCAGTACAGCAGGTTTCTTGCTTGCGATCCCAACTTCAGATACAAGATCACAGGGTTGAAGGGGACACAAAGAAATCATCTGTCTCATCCCTCAATCCCACAACAGTATGTTGAGACAGCTTTGTTTGTTTAATGTGGCAAGCTAGTGAATAATACCAGGCCAAGTGGGGGAGATGTCAATAGAGGGAGGAGGAAATAGAGAGGCAAAGGCAACAAATAGCAGAGAGAGATAGGGGACAGCAAAGAACTGAGATGACCAAATTTGGGCTTCATTTTGACTGGGGAGCCAGTGTAGTGTCGTGGTAAGAGAGGTGGGACAAGGCTCAGGGAAACTCAGGTTCTACTCCCCACTCAGCCATAACACACACTGGGTGAACCTGGCCCAATCTCTTAGCTTACCCGCCTCAGAGGACTATTGTGAATAGGGTTACCAGATCTCAGTTTTTTGGTGGGATATTCCAGTTTTTGGGGGTCCTCTCTGGGTCTATGGGTGACTCACCTTAATCTCCAGACTTTCAGCTTTCACTTTAAAAAAGTTAAGTTCCTAGGTGGTCTGGTTCCCGAGATATACACCAAAACGTCAGCCCCCCCGCCACGGCTTAGGTGCTGTAAATTCTGCTATAATCCCTGCCCTTTCAGGTTTGCAGCCAATAACAAGTCAGGGTTGTGATTGACAAGGACGTAACTATAGAGCAAAAAAATTATAGAGTCACAAAACTTGCATTTTTCTTGCAACTCAGAAAGTTGCTTTTCCCTGCATTTCTGAAAGTCTCACTTGAAAAAGTAAGCTTTCAGTCTTTTTCTCTCTTGTGTGTAGGAGTCAGACAGGTTTAAATTTTGAAGAGGGCAGTGTTTTGCAAATGTTCCCAATATGAAGCTTTAATCCAGTACTTGCTTTTCCAGAGTAAACATACCCAGAGTAAACCCCATTGAATTCAATAGGACTTCCTTTTGAGTAGACATGGTTAGGATTGTGCAGTAAATTCATGGGACTTTTGAGTGAACATAGCAAAGAAGTGTGTTTGTGTTGTATATCTTTCTATCCCCCTCCAATCCTATTTTTAAAGCAATTAGGCAGGGCTTACTTAGGTGTCACTGTTTTTATTATGTAGGAAACTAATACTGATTTTTTAAAAATGTTCTGCAATGATTAACTGGTTTTGACAATAAACTATTATATAGGGTGTATGAATTTTCGCATCTCCAGTCTGTGTGTATATGGGAATCTTTACAACAACCCTGTGAGGTAGGGTTGCAATCTGGAAACCAAGGCAGCTCACAATAAGAAATAAAGCCATTTAAAATCCCATAACCATAAAAACAAATATAAATAGTTGCAAAACAGCTTAAAGTGGCATGATTCTGAATTTTGGGTTGTGTGAATGAAGTTACTTATCACTTGAGGTTGTAGTTCTGTCTCTGTTTGAGTAAGCCCCACTGAATACATTGGAACTTGCTTCTGAGTAAATAAACATAGGCTTGCACTATAAATATCTTTACGGGTTGTGTAAATAATAAACATATTTGATAGTCATGCTTATATAAATATTTCTTCATACTATGTTCTGATAGGTATCTGATTTCACACTATAGTTTACAATACTTCCCCTACATTTTAAATGTGCCCTTCTTCCTTGGGGTGTTCATAGTTCCCCTCTGTTGTTTTCATTCTGAGGGGCAGATTAAGCTGAGAGATGGTGAGTAGCCGATGGTCACCCAGTAAACTTTATAGCTCATTTCCATTAAAAAAAAATAATTAAAACAATTTACATGCAGGCATAGCCCTGTATAGAAGCAAGAAAATCGGGATCACGAGCCTTGTTTGCCCAACCGGCTACATTCCAGGACAATACAGATACCTGGGCAGGCCCGTGGTAGATGTTTGATGGATAAGGAGGGACAAGCAGGGGACATAGTCAGATGGTCTCTTCAATTTTGTCAAGTGCAATCTGTGGAGACTTCAGAACACAACAATTCATAGGAAAATCACAAATGTTCGTAGACTGAACCAACGAAGCCATGGTACTGTCCTTGCGTGTTGGAGGGCTACACTCATGAGGTTCCAAACACCGTACAGCTAGCCAATCATAGGGTCTTGGCTCAGAGTGGCTGTAATCATAATACATCGGTGGGTGTAATGGTTCCTCATGTAGAAAGGACGATGAATTCTCTCCTTTCGGTGGATGTATTATGGTTATCTCAGGATTTAGCACTTGCTGCCCCAAGAAAGTAGTAGAGAAGCATACGGAGGAGGGGTGGATCCTCTGAGCTGGGGAGCTATGTTGGTTTGTACCTGAGGGCCTGAGTTCTTGCAGCGGGGAGTTCTCAGATGGAAAGGGGTGAAGCGTAGCCATAGGGTCAGGTTCTGCCCTGTTGGGATCATTCTGCTTAAGCTTGTTATTACTGTTGGACAAATTCATGAGAATATTTTTCAAAGATGTCAAACGAGTCAAAATCTCATGTTGTTCCTGTGCAGGTAACGCCCCAAAACTATTAACAAGTAAAACTTCTTCAGGGCAGAAATTCTCGATGGACGGTGCCATATCTCTCCAAGGAAGGTTCATCTGTTCCAGCTTGTCCCTTGGATTTAGTACCCCTGGAGTGGATGGCTCAAGATTGTCAGTTGTTGGAATTTTAGGGAGGTTGGGGCAATTGAGGGTTACTCTAATTTCAGATTCCTCCCTCTCCGGAATTGAGGGAGCAAAACATGGCCCCTTCCCGTGTATAATCAATGGGAAAGGAGGAGAAGAATCTCTGAAGTATCTTTTAACCCCAATGTCTTTATGTTGAAACTCCTCCTTATATGAATAAACTAGATCCATGAGTGAGGGTGAAGTAAAAGACACAAGAGCTCTAGCTATTATCGAATTATGATAGAGATATTCAACCTTCTCTATTGAGCCTAGGTCCAAAGAGGTCTTAATCTCGACTGGTAAAAGCTTCAACAGATGGATTTTTCGGTCCCATTGCGACTGCCAACCATATGGTTTGGGATAATTGGTAAAGACCAGCACCCTGTCCTCTAACAAGAGATGCCACTTCTTTTGCCCCAAAGATGATAACCAGAGGCACTCACACCAAACTCGGGCCTCAAGTCCAAAAGTGGTTAAAGAGAATTCACATACTGGGCAGTGTGGCTGCAGTTGTTGTTCCTAAGCTGCTGCATATGAAGGTAGACCAAATCATGTGTGCTTTCTCTCTGTCAACTATATTCACTAGAATTGGATTGGCTGATGAAGTGAGTTTATAGCAGCCCACAGGGGAAACAGAAAAGGGTAGAGAATCTTCTTACTCATTTCTCAGACCTCTGTCTGAAGTGAAGGGTCAAACCTGTAAAGAAATTTGGATGTTAACAAGTAGGGGCAGGGCATTCCAGGGAGGCGGTTGTCAACCCTACTTCAATATGGATATCTTTGCAGAGGGTCCCTAGTCAAACTTTACCAACAACACAATCCAAACCATATCTACTGAGAAGTCAGTCCTATTGGGTTCTATGGGGCTTAGTCCCTTAGTAAGTGTGTTTAGAATTGCAGCTCTTCGGGAGTATCCATCTTTACTCCTGAGTGCTCCCATCTAACATCTCCACAACACTAGGCTCCTTTCTTCCTACAATGGCCTTCTGGTGACTGGACTGGCCTTAGGGCGCTTAAACCCTTTTTGCCAGAAGCAAGTTGGCTAGATTAAATGTTCCCTACGCAGGCTCTATCTTTTAGCTAAGATTTCTATCGCAATTTCCAATCAGATAAATGTTTTTGTATGAATTGTATGTGCCAAACCACAGTGATTGATGCTTAATGTATCATGCTTAATGAAGTCACTTGGACCCACCCCGTGACGTCACTCGGGCATGCCCGCAAAATCTCAGGGTTAGGGATGCTTCTGACCTGGCAACCCTAGTTTTGAAGTTAAAATAGGATGATGAGAACATGAATCCCTCCCCTCGAGCTCCGTAGAGGAAAGGTTGAGGACTATGGGTATGGTGCATCACATGATGGCCCTCTGTGGGCACTCTTGGCCTGCTGTTACTTCTCATGCATTCCTGAGTGTGACTCCTATGGGTTAGAGTGTTCAAGTGTGCAATGGGCAATAGCCAAAGAATTAAAAAACTGCTAAAAGTGGATTTTTACAGGTGGTGGTAATCATGAATGCTCTTTTTTATGTAAATTATTGTGGCTGAGATGGGAACTGTTGGTAAACATCACCCTTCCTGAAGGTTATTTTTCAATGGGAAGTGCTATAATCTTTTTTTTAAAAGGTTATTGTTTTTTTTCTGGAGAGGGTGGGATCAGGTCATGGGGCAGGGGGTATGTGCAGCAGATCAGATCTCACTCTACACCGGCCAGAACAAACTCCAGAAGGCCTAACAAGACTGAGGTAGTGAGTTGCTTATATGTGTAGGCACAGGGAGGGAGGGGGCTGTGGGAGGTCATCACCCTCTGCCCATTGTAACCAGCTACCTCTGGTCCAGGTGCTAACTGCTGATGGGCAACTTTAAGGCCCTGCTTTCCCTCCTTAGGATTGTCTTTAAAGCAGATGTGGACCAGACAACCCTTCAAAAAGAGGAGTGTTCTCTGTAAAGTAGGACATACGGCCATCCTAATCATCAGTTTAGACCAGAGATTTTACTGAAAGGGTGAGTTTTGAGGAAGGATTTGAGGGAAAAGAGAACAGTGAAACTGGGAGTATTTTGGGAGGGAGTTCTGGGCAAAAGAGGCAACAAGGGTGGGTACTGAAATGGTTCTAGTTTCTAAAGAAAAAAAAGGAACATTTTATATAGGGAAAGAGCCTGCTGTAATGATCAGAGGCTCATAGCAGGAACTGTCAGCCAACTTCATCTTTTGTCTATTGAAATTAAATGCTGAATTGAATATGATCATTAACAGGAAACCAATACAATTTACTGAAAAAGAAGTGTAAAGGGCTCACAAAAAGAACTTCTTTATAGTAGATTGTGCTGCTACTGAGGTTCTTTACTAATTGATCATTATAATAATTCATGTGGTGAATGAATGAATGGATATATTGGCCTTTAATGTTGAGCAGGACTTGTGAACTTGTGACTTTCCAGATTTGTTGGACTCCACTGGTCAAAACTATGACCATTGGTCAGGGATGACAGGAATTGTAGTGCAACAACATCTGGAGGGCCACAGGCTCCCCATCCTTGGTGGAGAGGAATGGTTGGCCTTTTGTGATTTAATCATAGATGAAAGTTACGTCTGGACACCGCTCCCTCCAACTTCACGTCCCCCGCTTGTCCATATTCACTAATAGGCAAAAAAACCCAAAACACCTTGCAGTTTAAGAACGTACCTATATCCAACAGATATTTGCATCAAACTTTAAAAAGCAGGGAAATTGGGCAGCTATAGTGAATGCACCACAGGAGCAGGAGACCTGACCTCCTCGAAAAATTGTACTGCCCTAAAAAATGGTAAAAATGCAAACACAATTTGAGTTGGTCTTTCACAGTCCAATCCACTTCCTGTGTAGCTTGGAAGAATTTGGTAACATGTGCCTCTGAGCACAGGGATGGGGGAGGAGAGGAAAGAGGAGAGAAGGGGAGAAAGGGTAGGGGTAGGGAGGAAGGTGGGGGAGAGGGAGGGGGAGGAGGAGGGGAAGAGATTGGGTGGGTGAGAACTGGGCAGAGGGAAAGTCCTTTTCCTTTCCAAAAGGAAAACATTGTGAACAATATCATGGTTTTTCAGGGTTTCCCCCAACTTTTTATTCTACAGCAGGCACATGTAGTCTCCCATCCAAATTTAAACCAAAGCTGTCCCTCGCCCCATCCACACCAGACCTTTATTTCACTTGAGATAGTCATGACTTTGTTGTCTCAATATGCTGAGTCATTCCCCGTGTTGGGAATGGGTTAATTATTGCACTGTAAATGTGTGAAGGACACACAGCTGCACCGGATCAAAGGGCTTGGCTATAAAACACAAGCTCAGAGAGCCAGGCTGTGTGGGGGGATGAAAGTAGGAAAGAAGTATATGTTGGTGACTGTTTCATATTTGCAATCTGATAAAGTTTGTTTTGCTTGCACAAAGCCGAAGAGTGTTGGAGTGCTTTCTTATCGTTTTACTGACCAGACGCGCTGGTAACACGCACATCTCTGTGTTCTCCAAGCAACAAGCCACGAGTAACCTGTTGGTTCAGGACACAGAGGCCAACAGAGGGTTATGGGCCCAGCCATATCAGCACTTTCGGAGCAGTGGAACGGACGCAGAAACAACACAAGCCGAAAGAAGCCGAGGGGTAAAAGGATGGCAGCGTTTGGAGGTGCGTCCATTCCCTTGGAGCGGCTGGGAAGCACCAACTACACCTACTGGAAGGTAAAGACTGAGATGCTTCTGGTGAAGGAGGGCGTTTGGCACACAGTTGCAGAAGACGACCCCCCTGCACCCCCACCACCAGAGTGGATAAGAGCTGAGGAGAAAGCAAAAGCTCTAATAATCCTAGCTCTGGAGAATGAACAATTAATACATGTAAGGGGAATACAAACTGCGAAGGGAGTGTGGGCTGCTTTAAGAAATGTGCACGTGAGGAATACAGCAGGATGCAAGGTCCTACTTGCAAAAAGACTGTATCAAACACGTTACCAGGAAGGAGAGTCCATGCAGAGGCATTTACAGAACTTACAATGTTTGTTTGCTGACCTGCAAGAAATGGACGTACAGCATACACAAGAACAAATGGCACACCTATAAATGAGGCAGTCCGTGCAAGGCTACAGGATGGCATATGGATAAGGGAAAAATGGCAGGAAAATGAATGGGACTGATGAAATGTATGTACACTGTTTGTATGTATAAACTGTTGTAAATAAAATTGTAACATGAACAACAAATGTAACAGCGGAGCAACAGAAGCACCCAACATCGTGGAATGAGGTGGGGGCTGTTGGCTTGATACGCTGAGTCATTCCCCGTGTTGGGGGTTAATTATTGCACTGTAAATGTGTGAAGGACACACAGCTACACCGGATCAAAGGGCTTGGCTATAAAACACAAGCTCAGAGAGCCAGGCTGTGTGGGGGGATGAAAGTAGGAAAGAAGTATATGTTGGTGACCGTTTCATATTTGCACTCTGATAAAGTTTGTTTTGCTTGCACAAAGCCGAAGAGTGTTGGAGTGCTTTCTTATCGTTTTACTGACCAGATGCGCTGGTAACACGCACATCTCTGTGTTCTCCGAGCAACAAGCCACAAGTAACCTGTTGGTTCGGGACACAGAGTCCAACAGACTTCCCCAAAGAGTCCTGGGAAGTAGAGTTTGTGAAGGGTGCTCAGAGTTATTAGGAGATGCCTTTTTCACCTGACAGAGCTCCAGTGGCCAGAGTGGTTTAACAGTCAGCCCCTCTTCTGGGGATTGTAACTCTGTGAAGGGACCAAGGTCCCCTCCAATTCTGTGATTCAGTAAGAGATGTAGAAGTCAGGTGCTTTGTCACAAGGCTAATTTGTTTAAGTCAATCCAGATGCAAATGATGGACACCTACAGTTTATATCCCACCACATGGTCTTTATTTTTTTCACTGATGGTAGCCCTGGTGTTTTCATATCTCACCAGCTGCAGCCACTTCACACCATATATAAACCTATATACTATGTCATCATCTTGACAGGAAAGAAATAAACAATAAGAGAGGGAGGGATTTCTTAGTTTCTGCAATGCCATGCTGCAATCATGCTCATAATATCAGTCAAGAGTATTTAGGAGTCTTAAAATACAGACAGCTGGCCTTTGCGCACAGGATATAATCCACCACATTCACCAGTATATTACTTATACTTTGAAACAGTTATTCTTCTGTCAAAGAGTTCCTTACGTATTGAGACGGTTGTACAAAGAGCTGTAAATTAGCAAATTACTTCCGATAAAATATTTTCAAAACTTATGCAATGCAACCATATTCATGTTTACTTAGAAGTAAGTCTAATTGACCTAAATAGGACTTCTTTCTCCTATGTAAATGAGTATATGTTAGGAGCCTTTAATATTTTCAGGCTTTTCAAAATATATGTGATCAAGATGTCACACATGGAAATAGAGTCATTCATTATTATTATTATTCAATACAACCACCACCACGTGATATGATTAAAACTGTATTAAAGGATGGTAAATGGAATATGTTAAATTACACAGTTAGATCTCCCCTACTGTTGAATTAACCCCTAGCTGCTCACGTAACAATAACAATAACCTGACCTCCTCTCTGAGATATTGTACTGCCCTACAAATTTGTAAAAATGCAAACACAATTTGGGTTGTGCAGAAAGCAAGACACTTGTTTCTGTAATGACTGGGGCTACATATGATATATATTATACTTAGATACAGATAGGATGGTTGGATCTGTAAATTTCAGTTCTCTCAGTTTCTCATTTTTCCCCCAGCCTTGAATTCAGTTCTCCACATTTCTGTAGCAATTTGTGATTTTTTTTATTTTAAAAACTTAATGAAAATTCACCAGCTGTTTTTGTGTGTGCAAATTTCTCTTACTAAACACATTTTTGTATGCACACTTTCGTGTAACAAATTATTTTTGTAAACATTATTTGGTTGGAGCACTGCATCATGAAATTCAAATAACTATGAATTCTGAAAGATGGCTGTGTTTTGGTTTAAGTCTCTCTCTCTCTCTCTCTCTGTGTGTGTGTGTGTGTGTGTGTGTTCTAAACTGAGTTTAGAAGGTGGACTGGAGTTCAAAAATATATAAAAAAACCACTGCCTCAACACTTCACTGTAACAGGGAGGAGAATATTACCTCACAGTCTCATTCAACCTCTCCTACACCTGCGTCTTATGTTGAACTTCTGGCTGCATTAGGTGTGAGATAAAACAAGTGGGTGTCATCTACAAATGGTAGGGGATGAAGAGGGAGAAGCCTCTTCATGCCTCTCCTGACACTTCTGTCCCGCCCTTCTACCCTACAACAGGGCACTCAGGGCAGCTCACAATAAAATTGTATACAATAAAATCACAAAAACATTAAAACAGATAAAAATATATAAAATACAGTCAAGAGCTACAGTATAGGGGAGTGATATTAAAAGGGACTAAAGAGGTAAAAACTAAAAAGTGGGGAAATAAAATTAGTTACAGGCTTTACCTTCATTCTCTCCCAAAAGGCTCTGTGGAACAAGATGGTTTTCAGAAGTCTCCAGAAAGCCATCAGGGAGGGAGCAGAACGGGCTTCTTGGGGTAGGGTATTCCAGACCTTGGGGGCCATGGCTGAAAAGGCTCTCTTTTGTGTGCCTTCCAGTCTGGCATCTTTCACTCCAGGCACACAGAGGAAACCAGGCAACCGATCTTAAATCACGGACAAGTACATATGGGTGTAAGCAGTCCCTCAGTTACATTGGTCCAAGGCTGTATAGGGATTTAAAGGTCAGAACCAGCACTTTGAATTGGGCCCAGAAACAAATTGGGAGCCAGTGGAGTCAATAAAGGGGTGATATGCTTCCTGTGCCGCAATCCAGTTAACATTCTGGCTGCCGCATTTTGAATCAATTGCAATTTCTGAACTATTTTCAAAGGCAGTCTCACATACAGTGTGTTACAGCAATCAAGACTCAATGTCATCAATGCATGTGTCACTATGGCCAGGTCAACTGCTTCCAGGAATGGGTGCAGCTGGTAGACCAGTTTGAGTTGGCCAAAAATACTCCTGGCTACTGCAGCCACCTGATATTCAAGCAGCAGGGCAGGATCCAGGAGGACTCCCAAACTGTGGACCTGCTCCTTCAAGGGAAGTGCAACCCTGCCCAGAACAGGTTGCAGCCTTATCTCTGGCACAATTTCCCCCTTGACCTGCAACACTTCCGTCTTGTCTGGATTAAGTTTCAGTTTGTTAGCCCACATCCAGCCCTTCACAGCCTCAAGGCACCGATTTAGAATGAGCACTCCCTCTCTGCATTCAGGTGGTAGGGAGAGATAGAGCTGAGTGTCATTAGCATATTGATGACATTGAACTCCTAATTTCTGGATGACCTCTTCCAGTGATTTCATATAGATATTGAAGAGCATGGGAGACAAAATGGAATCCTACGGGACCCTGTAGGCCAGCAGCCAGGGGGTTGAGCAGTAGTCTCTCATCACCACTTTCTGGGAACTGTCAGTCAGGTCGGACTGGAGCCACCTTAAAATGGTGCCTCCTAATTCTGTTCCAGCTTGACTGTCCAGAAGGATACTATGGTCAATGGTATTGAAAGCCACCAAGAGGTCCAGCAGCACCAACAGGGATGCACTCCCCCTGTCTGATGCCCAGCATAAGTCATCAAGCAGGGTGACCAAGGCAGTCTTTGTCCCATGACATGAAACAGCCTGGACCCTGCAGTATCATCAGAGCTCCTGCCCTGTGTGTTCCCTCCAAAGGATGTGAGAACAAGCATTCTCAGTGGTCCCAATTTGTGGAATGTTTTTCCCAGGGAAACATGCCTGACACTATGATTGTCAGCTTTCAGGTGCCAGACTAGGACATTTCTATTTGCCCAGGCTTTGGGTTGTTGATTTGGATCATACCATCCTATGATTCATACCTCTTTCATGGTGCTCATCTTTTAATGAGGTGGGGTACAATATGTTTTTAAGGGATTGCTTGATGAGCATTTTAGGAAATGTTGTTTATTGTATTTTCTTGTTCTTTGTTATCTGTTTTTAAACTGGTTTGTAGCAGTTTTTGTATTTTATGGAGTTCTAAGTCACTTTGAGAAATCATTTTGTATAAAGAGATGAATAAATGCTAACGACAATAACAACAACATAAAGATCAAGGCAGACTTTTAACACTGTATTGTAAGTGTATTTACACTATGTTTGGAACTATATTGTTCAGGAGGCAGTGGGGAGGAATGGGAGGAATGTGCTTTGCTCACCAAAAGTGTCTCCTGTGCAGATCAGTAGTGTAGTGGTAAATTCAGAAGTGCAGGGCCACTTCATGTTAATTACAGGCATGCCCCCTCCCTGCTTTTTTCCTATGGGGTTGAGAATGAGATCCTTGTTAATGCTTAGGAACCAAAAAGCATGAAAGAGGAGACTCTTCTCAGTGTTTGACTCACCTCCTTTCACTCTGATTGACTCCTGTCATCAGGAAAGGACAAGGCAGCATGTTAGAAGATTCTTCACAGTGGCTAACACCCCCCCCTTTCACGCTGATTGGCTTGTAAGATGCTGGAGACATAGGGACCCTGCTGGGACCCTGCTCTCAAAAAACTAAAGGGTCTAAGACTCCCCGAGACCCTGCACGACTACACCCCTGGTGCAAACTCAGAAGAATGAATGAGAGTTAGACTTGCCCAAGCTTCCATTCAAAACAACTTTGTAGACGACCATAGCAAGCATCTTTATATACCATCCATCTAGCTCAGGATAGACTACTCCAGGGGTTCCAAACTGTGGCCTGTGAGCTTCATTCAGGGGGTACATGGCATTAAATATTCATATTGATTTTCAATTGTGTTTTTATTGCTTCTTTTATTTTTTAAATTCTATTTTATTATATTCAATTTGAATTTTACAGAGTGAATATAGTAACAGAATAAAATATAATACCATATAAGAAATAAAAGAAGCGCCAAAATACAATTAAACACCACAGAGCATCTAGCACAGTGCATTACAGTTGCCACAACAGGCAGAAAAACCGTTAAGTGGTGTGCTATGGCCATCAGCAATTTTCGAGAGGTCCATAGGGGGAAAAAGCTTGAGAATGACTGGTCTACACTGCTAAGCAGTTTCAGATTGGGGGAGGTCTTTCCTAGATATACATAGAGATGCTGGGGAATGAACCTGGGACCTTGTGCATGCAAAACATACACTCAGGGCAGGTTCTAAAGGGCGGCCAGGTGGGGCACTGGCTGAGAGGCCCCTGCGCTCCCCTTCAGCAATCCACGGCAGGATTGCTGCCGCGGATAGCAGGACAGGAGATTCAGAGCCGCCTGCCATTCCCCTACTTCACCTACCTTTCTCTCTGCTGTTTTTTGCGGCTGCCTGCACTGCGCACACAGGTTTGCCATCAATCAAGATGGCAGCCGAGGTTTCCCTTGAGGGAAACCACAGCCCCCTTCTTGATTGATGGCAAACCTGCGCATGCAGGGCGTGCAGCTGAAAATTCAGCGCAAAGGTAAGTAGAGCAGGGGAATGGCGGGCAGTTTGGGATCTCCCGCCCTGCCATTTGCGGCAGCAATCCTGCTGCTAATCGCAGAAGGGGAGTGCCGGGGCCTGTGGCAGGCTGGTGCCCAAGGGCCCCGGCATGCCTGGGGCTGACCCTGTCATACACTACTGCTGAGCTACAGACCTTCTGGTAAGCTCTGTATTTTTGCCAGGAGTTAGATGTGAAACTAGAAATTATGTGTGTAAATAGTGGCATAAAAATTCATGAAAAAAGAAGACTCTTAATGCACAGATGAGTGGCCTACAACACTATATTTGTTAGTTAAAAAATAATGAATGCTTGTAAATCTCTGAAACACTGCCTCTGCTTGCTTTCTTTTTTTCAAAATGATGGCTTTTCTTTAGTAGTATCTTAAAAGAGCAAAAATGTGTCACTCTGATGACCTGTCAGGGCAATCATGGGTTTTGTTGAGTGGCTCCCTTAATAGTCACAAGCTGTCCACAAAAGAATTAGACCTCTTAAATACACAAAGGAGTAAAAACTGACCCCTCCAGTGACAATGATTGCCTGCTCTTCTGAGATAACTGAGACAAGTGATTGAGTAACAGAGGCCAGGGCAGAGAATCAATTCTGTGCTAATAAGCATTCGAGGCTATCAGGAAAGCATATAGCCTACAAGATTGTTTAGGTTAAAGGCAATATTCATCGGCTGACAAAGAAAAAGGGTACTTTTGTCTCTGTAAATGGTGGATCTGTTGTGCATAGATAAAGTTGTTTGGCAGGGTTTCATTCCTCTTCAGATTGCCAGTGGCTTGATCCTGTGAGCTGCTGCACTAACACATGAGAGCCAAGTAACTGGGAGGAGAGGCCATTTCACAATTCCACCCATAGCTTCACAGGTTCTTCTTTAGTGACCAGCACACATAGAGCATCTCCATTTCACTGGTCCACTACCATTACACAAGGTTTGTGACAGTGTGAGTACAGGATGCTGCTTTGCATAGGAGTTCCTCCATATGATTGTTTTGCTGCATGGTGGGACCTGAGATCAGGAGAAATTCAAAGGACCCTGGAGCGACATTTGTTTTCTATATTTTGGGAACCTCCTCTTATATTTTGGTAGTGTACACAAGAAGGAAGATGCTGCCAGAAATGAAATACATCAATAAAAGTTTATTAGTCCTGTGCTGTTTGGTGGGACTCTCTTGTGCTCCTGGCATGGTGATCTAGGGGGATGGGCAGGCTGCCTCAATGGTTAGTATAGACTGATGTCCCAGGCTGGTCCTATCCCAGGAACCAATCAGCAGACTTGGTTGTTTCCCTAGGTTATAGAGCCTGTGGCACAGACCAGAGGTAGAACCTGCTCCCTCTGGTCCATGCCCAGGCTATTAATTCAAGCCGAGGCTGCAGCTTTGGCAGCTAGTGCCATCACTAACTTTGTTGAGAATGCAGAAGATCATTGGTAACAACAAAGAGCAGTGGCAATGAAAGAAGTGACCACTAGGAAGCAGCTGAAAGAAGGAAGTGCCACTTGAAGCAGCCATGTGAAGCAGCCTGAAGGAGGAAGAGCACAGCAACCACTTGAATTGGCCTAGAGAGAGTCTGTGAGGTGGGACTGAAGCCTTAAGGACGTGGTGCCTGGGATGTCAGTTTAATAAACTATTCAATCAACCAAGATGGATGTGATTTGTTGTTAGGGGGTTGGCAGGCATTCAGGGGGTGAGGTGGGGAGAGTGTTCATAGTAATGTCTCTGCCGGTGTGATTGCTCCTTGATGACCTCTCTGCTGCCTCAACCCTCCCCCTCCCAGTAAACAGCAGTGACTCAGCTTTTGGGAGGTCAAGTAAGTGCCACTGCCCACCCACCAGGCCATCTACTACTGACAGTTGCATTTTCATCTCATTTTTAGGGAATTTGATTGACTGTTGTGTTTTTATTGCTTTCATGTAAACCACTTACAGTTTTATTAAGCAGCATACATTTATTATAAATAAATAAATACATCTTCCACAGAAGCCTGGTAGGATTCCTTGTACTAGTGCAGGGAGAGAGACCTCTGGATGAACCAATACAAGGTGGAGAGAGCACCTTTGTACCAACGCAAGGCCACTCAGTGGGCATCCTGTTCAACTCAGTTACTCTTGAACATGAGATAAGAATGGTGCCTCAGTGTTAGAGGATGATGTAAAATATATACAGCACCAGGACAATGTCAGAACCTCTATAATAATAATAATAAAATTTTATTTAGCAGACGTCCATCTGTCCGACTGAACGGACACTCTGGGCGACTTACAATATAAAATACAATATAAAATACAGTCTACTCATATACATAATCATCACATTATTAATATCATAACATCTCATCTGAAGACCATCTTACATTAATACAGTGTAAAACCTAACCCACCCCAGAGATCCCATAGGCCTGCCTGAAGAGCCAGGTCTTCAAGGCTTGGCGAAAAGTCAGCAGGGAGGGGGCTTGCCGAAGGTCAAAGGGAAGTAAGTTCCAGAGGGTGGGGGCCACGATCGAAAAGGCCCTCTCCCTGGTCCGCACCAACCTAGCTGTCTTAGTCGGTGGGACCGAGAGAAGGTCCTGTGAGGCTGATCTTGTTTGGCGGCATATTTGGTGATACTGGAGGCGCTCCTTCAGATAAACTGGGCCGGAACCGTATAGAGTTTTAAAGGTTAAAACCAACACCTTGAATTGGGCCCGGTATACAACTGGTAACCAGTGTAATTCAATCAACACTGGGGTGATATGATCGTGGCGGCGGGTCTGCTTTATTAAGCGTGCCGCTGCGTTTTGTACCACTGCATGGGCATTATGCTTCTATTAAGGACATTGTACTACTGCAGCAGCGTTGATTGATGTTCCTTTCTACACTAGCACAAGTTGCCTGCACTACTAGTGTGATTCCACAAGGGTCTGGAGAGAAGAGGTGTGCCACACTGATGATGGGGGCTAGTGGTGAGCTGTTGTATCTTAAAGACATTTTGCACTGTACAAATTGACTGGATAGCACATTTATCCAGAGCTTGGAAGATTACTTTTAAAAAGTAATAAATTACAGTTACAGTTACATGGCCCAAAAAGTAGTAATTACCGTTACAATTACAATTGCTCTGAAAGTAACTGATTACTTTACTTTTACTCAAAAGTAATCACTACAATTACATTTCAGTTACTTAAAAAAACCGCCTACAAGGTCTGGCCTTGGCTGCTGCACATCTAAGTAGCCTAAAACAACTTTAAAAATAAACAAACATGTGTGCCAAGTGCAAACACAGTATTCTCTCTCTCTCTCTCTCTCCCTCTCACACACACACACTCACTCACACACACACACACACACACACACACACAGTTCTTTATCCATTCTCCTGCTGCCTCCTTCTCTTTTATCCATGTTCTTGACCTCCGGATCCTTTTTCCCTCCACTCCATTCTTCACCAGCACTATCCGTTTTTTTAAATAATTGTTTTCTCCACTCCACCCCATCTCAATCTCTGCCTCCTCCCTCGTCGCCTCCTGCCCATCCACAGAGTACAAGGAAAGAGTGACACTGCACAGAAGCCCAGTTTGAGGCACATGATTTTCATCCACAAATCAGAGAAGCAGAAGACTTCCCCTGCTCCCTCCCCCAAGTAATGCCCAAAAGTAATTCTGGAAACGTTACAATTACTCCACAAAAGTAGTAAAATTACTCCTAGTTCTATTACAATCAAAATGTAAAGGAATTACACACTCGTTACTCAACAAAGTAATGAATTACAAGTAATTCGTTACTTGTAACTAGTTACTTCCCAGCGCTGCATTTATCACTCATGCTCTTGAAGGACTTGGAAACTTGGATGACATTTGTTGAACTGCGCTACCTTTCTCTCACTATAACTGTGCTGTCTGCCTTTTCTGACTTAAAATAAATCTTTACCGAGTATGAAGTTTAATTGCAGGAAACAAACCTGGATGTTTCACATGTGACTTTCATGGCTATATCCTGTCAGATTGAAAGAACACTATGTAATCCACAGCTGTTTGAAAATCTTCCAGACTATGACAAAAAAGGATGTCAGACTCCTGGGTGCCAGACCCGTTTGTGAGTTACTGAGCAGGTGTGGATTGAACATTTGCTAATTGCCTCCTCTTCAAATCCATGCTGTCAGCAAATGTGTGACACCTGAAATAATTGGGGGAGGGGAGACTGGGCCAGGCTCCAGAGCTCCTCGTAGTTAATGTCTGCAGCCATGATAATCAAAATGATCTACTTCCATGATCACTATTTAGTTTGATAGTACTTTGGACTGAGGTGATAGGGCTCTCAACCATAAGCTGTTGCTTACCCATGGTATCAAGCAGGAAAGACTGAGACCGATGAAAATGAACAAGCTGAATATTATATATCAATCACTTCGGAAAAGGAAAGACGCAACATTTGGAAGAGGACCCATAGCAGAGTGGCAGAGCACATGCTTTGTATGCAAAAAGTCCCACTTACTTCTTCCTGTGACCATGGGAAATTGCTATGAGTCAGAGTAGTCAGTGCTGAACTGAATGGACAAATACTATGACCTGGTTTAAGGCAGCTTCCTGTGGGCTGTATTCAATGTAGCACTAAAGCGAATGTTCTGTCAGTGCACTGTTCTTCCTCCCCCTAAATCTGCTCTGTGGGTTCCCCCAACCGTCTGGAGCAGATATGGGGATGCCATGGGGGGGAGAGGAGAGGGGGGAAGTTCCATTGCACTATTGGTAATCCTTGTGCACACACAATTTAGTTGAATACCACCACATATTTCTAGGACATAAAAATAATTTGTAATCATGCATCTTTGTAATATAATGCTTACCCAATTTTGATTCCTTTAGAACTATAGGAAATAAATCCACACATTTTTCTTGAGAAAGGTCTATGTTTCCACATGGCAATAACAATATTTAAGCCTCTCCTATCTAACAAATTCACACTTTTCAAAACAATATGAGAAGTGAAACACAGCCATCCTTTGAAATCTGTACTTACCCAAATTTTGTGATGCAGTTCCCAACCAACCAATGTTTACAAAAATGCATATATTAGGGGAAAGTGTATATAAAAATGAATATATTCCTGAAAATAACATACAAAAATGCACTATATTAGGAGAAAAAGTTGCAAAAATGTGTTAGTTAAAACTGCATACAAAAATGTGTGCATTAGCAGAAACTCACACTAAAATGCTGAAGAACTTTCAAAAGCATTTTTTTTAAAAAATGTGCCAATTGCTGCAGAAATGTGGAGAACCAAATTTAAGATTAGAAAAATGAGAGAGAACCAAAACTGACAGATCCTTCCATCTCTAGTTGTTATTGGTCATTAACAGGCAGTGACCTAATAAAAGACCTTGGCTGTAATTCACAAACAAGTTAAGCAGGATGAATTTAAACCATATTAGGCTACAGTCATAAGCACCTTTACTTGGAAGTAA
Source organism: Rhineura floridana (assembly GCF_030035675.1). NCBI lineage: Eukaryota > Metazoa > Chordata > Lepidosauria > Squamata > Rhineuridae > Rhineura > Rhineura floridana. Next base: position 77,327,877 of record NC_084482.1, read on the forward strand.
AGTCTACTCCCCTCATTTTTAAATAGGTACCCTTAAAAACTGGAGCACATCTTACCCTTATTTTATTTATTTATTTATTTATTTGATTTTTATACCGCCCGACTAGCGATAGCTCTCTGGGCGGTGTACAACAGAAAATACAAAATACATCTCATAAAAGTGCATAATAAATATTACAAAAACATATAAAGTGCAGAAAATCAGATTACATAATTTTTAAAATTTTAAATTAAATTAAAACGCCATAGAAAAGAGGCAGGTCTTAAGCTGGTGCCGAAAAGACAGCAGCGTCGGGGCCATACGCACCTCAATGGGGAGACTATTCCAGAGTTCGGGGGCTACCACTGAGAAGGCCCTAGTTCTTGTCACCACCCTCCGAGCCTCTCTATGGGACGGGACTCGAAGGAAGGCCTTCGATGTAGAGCGCAGTGTCCGGGCAGGTTCATATTGGGAGAGGCGTTCCGACAGGTATTGTGGTCCCGCGCCGTATAGGGCTTTGTAGGTTAAAACCAACACTTTGAATCTGGCCCGGAAGCATATTGGCAGCCAATGTAAGCGAGCCAGAACAGGTGTTATATGTTCCGACCGCTTAGTCCTCATTATTAATCTGGCCGCTGCATTTTGGACAAGCTGTAGCTTCTGAACTGTCTTCAAAGGCAGCCCAACGTAGAGCGCATTGCAGTAGTCTAATTGCGAGGTTACCAGAGCATGTACAACTGATGTAAGGCCCTCTCTGCTCAGGTAGGGACGTAGCTGGGCTACCAACTGAAGTTGGTAGAACGCATTGCGAGCCACCGAGGCCACTTGAGCCTCAAGTGACAAGGAAGGATCTAAAAAAACTCCCAGACTACGAACCCGCTCCTTTAGGGGGAGTGTAACCCCATCCAGGACAGGGTAGGTATCCACCACCTGGTCAGTGAAACCATCCATGAGCAGCATCTCAGTCTTGTCTGGATTAAGCCTCAGTTTGTTAGCTCCCATCCAGTCCATTATTGCGGCCAGGCAACGGTTCAGCACATTGACAGCCTCACCTGAAGAGGATGAAAAGGAGAAGTAGAGCTGCGTGTCATCAGCGTACTGATGACAACGCACTCAGAAACTCCTGATGACAGCACCCAACGGCTTCATGTAGATGTTGAAAAGCATGGGGGACAGAACCGACCCCTGCGGGACTCCACATTGGAGATCCCACGGTGTCAAGCAATGTTTCCCAAGCACTACCTTCTGGAGACGACCCGCCAAGTAGGAGCAGAACCACTGCCAAGCAGTGCCTCCAACTCCCAACTCCGCGAGCCTCTCCAGAAGGATACCATGGTCGATGGTACCATAGGGATACTGCTGAAAACAGAATTCTCCAAGGTGACTTTCCCACCCCCACTATAATAGAGATCTCGCTGCACAGACCAGCCCCATCCTGTTTTTGTGTTTAATGGCTCCTAGGCCATATTCCTGGAAGCTGCTGGTAGCATTAGCATGGCTACATTATTATTATTTATTACATTTATACTCCTCCTTTCTTTTCATCATAGAAACCCAAGGTGGCTTACATATGGTTCCGAGGAGGTCCCCCATCCAGGCACTGACCAGACTTGACCCTTCTTAACTTCAGCAGGTGCTGGCCTCATGTGCCTTCAAACCATAGCCTGTGAGATGATGAGGCAGATCTGCATAATAAAAGCCTCTGAACATTTCAGCCTGGGCAGGAACATAAAACTTGGCACAGGGATGTGATTCTGAGCTGCGTCCCCGTGACAAGGGTAATGCATGTGGCCACACTGAGATTTTGAAGCGCTAGTCAGATTGATTTCAGAGAGGCTCGGGTGATGTAACCTAAATGAGCTTCCTGTTTATTAGCCTGAGGAGCAAGTTGCTGGATCAGGTTGTCTGGAGGCAACATGATATCTGACACAGATTGCTGGATGCTGATTCTAGCAGGACAGCTTCTTGTATTAAAGACAGACACATGCCAAGTATTTTGCGTAATTAAAGCTGGAAAACCAGGTACCTTGTAGGGCCAAGCAAGGATAACAGTGGCACAATAATGAAAGTAGACAGAGCTGTGATATGTCATCCAGAAACCCTGTATAAATGATAAACATAAACCTTCACTCACTATGACACGCTAGCTCTTTTCATTTTCAGTTTAGGGTCAGACGGAATAAAATACATGGGTAGGTTTTTCCCCTTTACTTCTGGAGCAGTCAACGATTTAGAGACACATAATTTTCACAGCACCCAGCCAAATGTCACCTGAATCTTTCCAACATTGTATACTTTATGACATGAATGTTCCCTCAGAGACATATTTAATCCTTCACAGCTGAGTGAACCAAGACACCGTGGGCCCAATTTGATTACCTCTTCATTGTTACAGCCTTTCACGGCAGAGCCAGGAACCTCCTGTCTGCTCGGCTCATGTACCCTTTCACGATTGCCAAATAACAACTGGAAGAGATTTGATCACAATGCTAAAAGCTTATTCCTAGCTTCAGAATTGACTTACAGTGGCTGCAGTCCAGCCCACAGCTGTGCATCCTTGCATTTTCATTGAAAATGGCAGGCCTTAAGGGCCTGTAACTTTGGGCAAGATTCTTGTCAATGGCCACAATCAAGTGTGGAGTTATGCATCCCATTTATAGGGCACATAACAATGTAGCGGATTAAAGCCAGAGTTGTCAATATTTAGATAATATTTAGATAACAGGCAGTTCTCCCAGTTTTGCCAGACATCTGCATGCCCAAATTTATGAGCATGTGATTTTTTTATTTCAAAAAATTAGAGTTGTATCCAATACTGGGTAAGTGGAGTTCCTAACCTGACTTTGGGAACTCCCTTTCTCTTCTCCTCCCTGCACCCCACCCCCAGGCACCACCAAAATCATTCTCTGGAGCAGTTTTTGAAGGCACATTTTGGGAGTGGGCTACAGGGTAGAGGAGAGGAAGGGAAAATTCTGTTGTATGAGTGGAAATCTGTACTTCTTGTGCAACAGCAGCATTGGATACAACCCTAAGGCAGCAATCCTAACCCTACTTACCTGGGAGTAAGCCCCATTGAATTCAATAGGACTTACTTCTGAGTAGACGTGGTTAGGATTGCAGTCTAAAGGCACAATCCAAACTCCCTTCTCCTGCCACTGGGGCTTTACAGAGCAGCAGGGCCATTGCCACATCTGCAGCCCTGCCAGGCACAGTGGCCACAGTGGAAGGTGGAGGGCAGGATGGTCAGACCCTGATTGGTTTCAGTGCTGTCATATGATGGAAGTGTGGCAGACCCTGAATCCAGCAGAATCCCACCTTTGGAGTGACCCTGAATTAAGGGGGGGAAGTGTAAAGTGTAAAGAAAATACAAAGTTTTTTAATACAACTATTTTGAAATATGGTTGGTTTAAAATGTTTTATGTATTTATTGCAGAATTATTATTATTATTATTATTATTATTATTATTTATTACATTTGTATACCGCCCCATAGCCAAAGCTCTCTGGGCAGTTTACAGTTAAAAACATTAAAAACAAGTATACAAATTTAAAAACACTTAAAAAAACAATTTAAAAATTATTATGTTTTTATTAACACACTAGGTCACTGATGAAGATGCGGTGAAAGGCACATTAGTCTGATATTGTTACACACAGCACTGACCTATTAAGGATTCAATAGCAGCATATTATTCAGCAGAATATAGTGGTATTATTTAACTTTCACTTTTTTCCCCTTAGTGCACTTCTGTGGAACTTGTATGTAGCTTGTTGTTACATATAAAAAGAATGACCCAGAATATCTAGAAAACTGGGCAAGAACTTTACATAAAGAAATATCCAGGAAAGACTGGAATCATCTATGTGGAACACGTAATATACACAGTTGCATCTGTGCTATAGGAGAACTGTTTAAAAATCAAAATTCTAAAATGATAACACAATGGTATCTAATCCCACAAATAGTACCGACAATTATTTAAAACTCTTCTGATCTCTGCTGAAAGTGTGGGAAAGAAAGGGGGGGTTTTGTCCATTGTTGGTGGTCCTGGGATTACGCTAGAGGTTTCTGGAGACAAATCTGGGATGTCATTAACATTTTGCAAGAAAGATTGAGGGTTACAACATTTTATTGTTTACAACTTTGAAAGGAACAGTATCTGAAGAAAGCTTTATTACATGTAATCCTAAAAACCAATTAATATACACTAGAGAACCATATCTAGTATGCAAAATTAAGGGCTACAACTCTCTTAGGTACACTAAAATATAGACATTATGGGTGAAACAGGGAGCACAGAAAGAAATTTTGCTTCAGAAGGAATAGGATTGCTCATACCAGGGGTGGGGAACTTTTTTTGGCTTGGTGGGGCAGATCCTTATCGGTCTCCAAGCCCCCGGGCCATCTTTGACAGGTGGGTGGAGTAGCCCACATTTCATTTGTCTGACATCATTATGATGTCTGATGATTGACAGATGGATGGTCCTATCCATCTATCAAAATCCTTTGCTAGCACTTTCCAAGCACCCAACAGTCACATGGCTGTTGGTTGGGCTTTGCCAGTTCTGTGTTCAGTACTTGAGAAGCACTGAGCACAGGCTTGCAAAGGATTTTGTGCAGTGCTTTGCAAATGTCCAATGACCAACTGGCTGTCAGGTGTTTGGGAAGCACTTCACAAGGTGCTGTGCAAGCCCTATGCTCAGCGCTTTCCAAGCACCAAGCATAGCTGCTTTAATTGAAAGAAAATTCTTTCTCCAGAGTCTCAAGCAGAAGAGTCTTTCCTATCATCTGCAAACTCATCTTTTTCTCTCTTTTTTAATGAAAATACCAAAGGACCTCATGCATTAAAGCAAGAATGGGAAACCTGTTGCCTTTCAAATGTTGTTGTTGTTGGACTCCAACTCCCATAATCACTGAACATTGGCCATGTTGGCTGGGGCTGATGGGAGTTGTAGTCCAAAAAAAATATGGAGGCCACAGGTTACCCATCCCTGATGCATAGCATGTGCTCTACCAATGAGCTACAGTCCCTTGCCTGTCTTTATGGTACTCTAACATGCCATGTACACTGGTGGTACTGTCTATCTAAACAGATTGTTCCACTAATTTGTCAATGAAGTCTACAGAAAGGAATATTGGAAACTTTCTGGAATAGAAAGAGGGTCTGCAGTTCCCTCCCTGATTGCATTCTAGAAGTAATACTATTACATTGGTTTTAACATCTTAATAGTTTAATCCTGTTTTAATGCTGATTTTATATGTTTATATGTTTTATATTTTTATAGGTTCTTAATGATGTGTACTTGTTTTTATCTGGAAGCCGCCTTGAGTTCCAGTTTGGAAAAAGGGCGGGGTATAAATAAAGATAATAATAATAATAATAATAATAATAATAATAATAATAATAATAATAATAATAATAATAGAGTTGTTTTCTACCAGCAGATTTAATCAAACATGATTTTTTAATATATTGTTCTGAACGTTAGGTGGGTTTCATATTTCTGGTAAGATTTTAAGGATAAATGGCAAAGCAATGCATTTGGAGCCACCCAGACTAATTTATTTAGACAGCAAATCTGTTACTCTGATAATCTCCAGAGTGAAGCGGATAAACCATATTAGTAAAGCCCTCAAAGAAAAGCCTGAGCCACTTATGTCAGACTGCACTCATGGATCTCATTATCACTCTCCTCTGATATTTTATCTATAGGTCAACAGTCAGGTGCAAAGGCGATAAATGGTACAAATTTGCCACTTCAGAAAAATGTGCCATTAAAATTGCAAGTGGCAGTTTTGTATGCAAAATATATAAATAAATGAGTTCCTTTAAATCTAGCTTTACTTTCCAGGGGAACTATGACACATCTGTGATAAGGGTTACACAAAGGACAGATTGTGCCCCCCCCAAAAAGTGAAGGTATCTACAAGCCTCCTGATGTTGCTAAGCCAATTCCACTACAACCTCCCTCTGTTCCACCTACCCAGAGTTTCTCCTACTTTGTTCCACCTATGGAAGCCATACCTATTCATCTGTGACAGCTAAATAGAACCTCCATGTTCAGAGGCAGCTGGGGACAAGCAACAGGAGATGTTTGTTGACTTCATGCTCTGTAAGCTTGCAGAAGGCAATTGGATGGTGTCGAGAGGCAGAGCTGGGGTCCCGGGGGTCCCGGGGACTTGGGAGAAGAGGATTCAGATGGATGGCAGAGGGAAGGGGGAGGAACTTCCACCCTTTGGAGTGAAGACGAAACAGAGGAAATGCCAGTGATAGGGTCGCCTAGCAATGGGGAGCCTGAGAGCTCTGGAGTTTCAGAATCCTCCCTGGACATTCCCACGCCCCCCCTTCTCCGCAGCTCAGAGCAAGAGGGAGGGCTGCCCACAGCAGAAAAGCGGCGAGACAGTTTACCAGGCAGTTTACCATCAGCTCCTCCCCTATCCCCCATAGTGGAATCGGAAACTTCAGAAGAGGAGGGGGTGATGCTTCCCCCCTCACCGCGCACATGCAGACAGCTGAAAAGGCAGGAGAGAAGGGGGGAAGGCGGGCAGTACCTGAGGGGCAGTTAAGGAGGAGCAAAAGGTTGCGCGCCCGTTTGGCCCCTTCTTAAAGAACAGGCGGGAAGCAGCCCCTTGCTCTGTCAACTTTCTCCCAATGCCGCAGGACCTGTATCCTTGTATTGCTTCATGAGAAGACGCAGTCTTTGCTTGGACATTACCCTAATAAAACACGAATTACTTACAACCTCTGGTCTGGTTCCTGAGTCTCACCCTGGGCCTGACAGATGGCCACTGCTGGAATCAGAGTGTTAGACAAGACAGAAAGAAGTAACTTTATCTTTGCCTGAAAATCAAGGCAAAGATGGGGTGATGGTGGTCTGAGCTTCAGAGGACAAACTATTTGTTGGAATAGGCAAATGTTGCATGTTCCCTTTAAGGGATATTTGGGGAATATCCCATGTACCTGTTTTACCATGATGTAACTTCCTAATGGATGGGGTTACTTACCTGACTTCCTCCTCCTTTGTCCTGGGGGATTTTTGAATATTCTCCATTGCTGATCTTCCTACCTTTGAGAGAGGCTGCATGGTATGATGCTCTCTGCTAAGAGCATCAATACAAACACCAAGATGGACTGAGACTTCTATATTTTCTTTCATCTAAGCTAGAGCCTATGTTTCTGACCATATGAAGAATTTGTGAGTAAATGTTTTATCTTTTACCTAAGAAGATTGTGTCTGTTGTTATTTATATAGAGAAGGATGGGCCTAGTTTATATTCTCATTATGCTGCTTGTATTTTTATATCTCTGCTAAGAAATAGGACCACCAAAACTTAGTTCCTATTTCTCTCTGGTATTTTTATAATACCGAACACTATTCCTTTGATTCTCTCATTGCTGCTGCAACACAACATCCATTTTACAGAAGGTGAATCAATGCAGCTGAGATGTAACTTGTTGAAGACAAGAAACTGAGCTTTAGGCCCTGAACACTTAGCATTCATTTCCCAGCCCCAAAGCCACCCTAAATGCATTGCTTCTTCCAAAAATCAATTCCCCAGGTTATCCAAGTTCACTTCCACCATTGTTTCCCCCTTCTAAAAAGACAGTAGGGAGAAAAGAAACCCATTTCCCTTACTCATATTAATGAGGTAGCTTTCTCTTTCAACTCCCTTTTGCAGCCCAATTCTGCACTAATGCTATCTCTAGTTTCCTCTACCTTCAGCTCTGGGAGGCAGGAGAACAAAGGCACAGTGATTGACAGGGGGGAGGAGGAGGAAGGAGATGACCAATCAGCTGCCACTCGCCCACAAGAGTCACTGATGAGCCAGCTTCTTCTCTTCACCCGTCCTTCCCTATGGCCCATGAGCCGAAAGAACAGGTGCCCACCTGGTGATCACATTTCATCTGGAGGGCAAGCAGGCAGGGAGCACCTTTGCTGGAATATTGTAGCTTTGCTTGTTTTGCCCTTAAGATGGTGATTTGGCACGCTGTATGTACTGCAAAAGGAGCCCATACTGATGCTACTGTAAACAATATAGCATGAACTCTCCCTGAAAAAGGCTATGTTCCAACCTTCCAATCGTCTCAAATTAGAGCGTAAAAACTTAATGGGAACCCATCATTTAGCCACTTTATTAGCAGTGCTGAGCTATAATTGCTTTACCTTCCTCCTTTTGATCAAGCTGATAGATTAGCTTCAGCAAGAAGCACCATTTTAAAGCAGAAATTCCAGCAGCAGCCAAGTTCCAGAGGCCTTCAGAAACAAAATCAAATGCAAAACAGCACCTCTTTTTGTCTAAATAGTCACCCAAATGTTTCCTTCCATTACCCAGCTATTGAGGCTTTACAGCTTCTAGATGTGTTTTATGCAATAAGTGTCAACACACCTCATTTTCTCAAGGTTTGGATTCAATAGAGTGTACAGTATCAAGATGTTTTATCTTGAGTAAAACAACAAGCAGCCATTAAGTTCATATTCATTCTTCATTTTGGGAATTATCAACATAATTGATTACTCAGAAAGAGGAGACAGTAAATAATTTGTAACAAGTTTGAAGGAGTGAATATAATTGGCATAGTTAATCACATTGGTCAGTAAATGACTTCATTCAGGGTGAGTTCCAGAAATAAAAATAATAGTTCAAACATTCTGTAAGGCATCTATATTTGAAAATAGGCTTGTTTTGTTGTTATTATCTTGGTTATAATAAACCCCACAGTTACTAAACACAAAGGCCTCAGTTCAGTGTGGAAGCTCTGGTGTATACACAGAGCAGCTTTGCCCACATTGGCTTCCCTACTCATTCAATAAAGGGAATAGCTCTGCATGATTAAGATGATGCTCAGAGCCACCCCTCCATTGAAATGAATGGTGGAGTCCAACTTACCAAGGCATCGACGTGTACAGCAAGAGTGTGCATGGGACTTTGGGTGGGGAGCATCACATTAAATTGCTCTGTTGAGCCTACCTAACCTAAAAACAGTGCATAGTTCACCCCCTATTTGCATATTTGACTTTGCTTTGAAGCAACTGCCAAATGTACACTGAGTTATTGACCTTTAAAAATCTTTGGCTTCATTGTCATACTTGCACATTTTTCTTACACAAAGGCAGTGGGTAAATTTAAGACTGCAGGTCACAAAACACTTAAGACAGTGTGAATGATTCTTCCTTTTTGATTCCATTGACAAATAGCCTCAGTTCAGAACTCAGTTACGCATAAGAGCGTTTAGTTTAGTTCCAAACCTATATGCATTATCTGGGCAGAGTTTCCACTGGAATGAAAAGATTGTACTCATGAATACACTATGAATAAGGAAAGCCAAATAATATTTAACTATCTAACTTGATCTGTGGAACTGGCACAAGAGCTATATAATGTTCATTCCACAGTTGTAAAGAATCAGTCTTTTAGTGTGGCAGCACTTTTTTAAAAGCACATATTCCCTGGAACTCCCTGCTCATTAATATTAGGCAGACACCTTCATTGCACTGTTTTTTTATGCCTGCTAAAAACTATTTTGTTTCGGCAAGCCTACCCAGACACGTAATTTTATTATTTATATTTATTTTTTAAACTGTTGATTTTATCTGTATTTTGATAATTTTCTTATGTCTAAAAACAATTGTAATAATACAATTGTCAAAAAAGGTACAAAGCCCTATACAGCTCGGGACCAGGATACCTGAAAGACCATCTTACCCCTTATATGCCCAGTCGATCACTGCTCTCTGCAGATGAGGGCCTCCTGCAGATACCATCTTATCAGGAGGTTCATTCTGCACAATATAGGAAATGGACCTTTAGTGTGGCAGCACCTACCCTGTGGAATTCTCTCCCTTTGAATATTAGGCAGGCGCCATCTCTGCTATCTTTTCGGCACCTTTTGAAGACTTTCCTCTTTCAACAAGCCTTTTAGGTTGAGACCTATCCCAGTCTGCGGCTGTGTTAGAATTGCTTAATATGTTTTTTAATAATGTTTTTAACCCTTTTTAAAAGTTGTTTTTTTAAAAAATGTTTTTAACGCTGTTTTTTTAAATGTATTTTAAGATCTGTTTTGATGATGTTTTCAAGTGTTTTTAGCGCTTTGTTTGCCGCCCTGGGTTCCTGCTGGGAGGAAGGGTGGGATACAAATTAAATAATAAATAAATAAATAAAGATAAAGGTAAAATATAGTTTTAAAAACAAATATAAATAGTAAATTTACATTGATTTGTCTGTTGATTTTATCAGTGCTTTCTTATAAATATTTTATATTACTTCGTGTAAATTACTCAGAGGTTTTTTTTAAAAAAAATTAAGCAGCATATAAATTTTGTTAAATTAAAGAATCCAAACAATGAAACAGTGAGCTTTCACACTTGTGGAAAGTCCAGTGAAAAAACCCTCTAGGCATTCTGTTATATTAACCCTGTGAAGGTATTATGATGAATGCTTGGAGGGAGAAGTGAGATTGCTATGTGAATTCCTGATCTCCACATAATTTGTGGAATCTCTGCATAATACCTCTCTTTATGCATGTGTTGGGTTGAGAAATAATGAAGGTTTGATATAAAAATGATGTTGGTTTATTTCCCCCTGACCTGACCCCACACTCCAGATGGCTGGGTAAATAAAAGCCTAAATAAACTGGAGATGGCTCCCTTCCATTTGATGGGCTAAATATCAATACCCCTATGCATTGTATAATATTGCTGACTCTGATTATAAAGAAAACTAATGTTTCATCTACATGTCTTTAGACCTTGACACGCATATGTTTGCAAATGCAGAAATGTATCCTGAATGTATCCCCCACTTGATGGCCTTACTTGTTTCAATGCTTCCCCTCGTTATCTGTGCTTCTGTTCTCTGGCTCCTAGCGCTTATCTCAAAGTTGCACAAAATATGCAAGTCAATGTCTGCAAGAGGGGCAAGATGTCCCTGGCTTTTGTTACTCCAAGCACCCCTCTTTACATGTTTAAAAGTTACTTTGTCTACCGATGTTTTTCCTTTTAGTTTATGACGTCCGCTCCCCATTTTGTAACCACTGGGGAATCTATATAATCTTCTGTATTTCAATAAACGGGGTTCCCACTTCTGAAAAGCACCTTGCTGGCAGGTTTTGGGACAACTTTGCAAAGGTAATCTTGGTGACTTATTTCCTGGCCTCTGGCAGCAGATTATTGCTGTCAACTCCGCACCTTCCCGGGTGGATGTGAGCTGAGTAGACAGTGACAGCTTGCGTGTTGGGTTTGGACCTAACACATGTACAACTGTATTCTCATAAGACTCTCTGCATTTCCAGGGTTCCTAACTGTTCTGAGACAGCCGCACATAGGCACTATGCAGACATTCAACAATGCATGGGATTGGAGCAGCGACAGCAAATACAATCCCCCTTTCCATGTTCATTTTATTACCTGCACATTCCAAACGTCACAATCTGATACTGTACTAGCTAAAATTGATGGGTAGTTTCTTTTACTTAAATTAACTGGGACTCGTAAAAAAGGCACTAAAGTGTTTTGATAGTGCAAGTTTCACATAGAAGACGGAGTCTGAAATCAGACTGATATTAATAAGGCAAGATGATTAGCACCTACGTAGACACAGTAGCATCTTGCACTTAGCAGTTGTGGTTGGGCTTTTTCAGTTTCATAGAATAGTAGAGTTAGAAGGGGCCTATAAGGCCATTGAGCCCAGCTTCCTATTCAATGCAGGAATCCAAATTAAAGCGTATCTGACAGTTGGCTGTCCAGCTGCCTCTTGAATGCCTCTAGTGTTGGAGAACCCACCCATCCCCTCAGTAATTGGTTCCATTGTCGTATGGCTCTAACAGTCAGGAAGTTTTACCTGATGTTCAGTCAAAACCTGGCTTCCTGTAACTTGAGCCCATTATTCTGTGTCCTGCACTCTGGGACGATCGAGAAGAGATCCCGGCCCTCCTCTGTGTGGCAACCTTCAAGTACTTGATGAGTGCTATCATATCTCCCCTCAGTCTTCTCTTCCCAAGGCTAAACATGCCCAGTTCTTTCAGTATCTCCTCATAGGGATTTGTTTCCAGTCCCCTGATCATCCTTGTTGCTGTCCTCTGAAACTGAAACTTAAAGTGTGGTGTCCAGAACTGGATGCAGTACTCAAGATGAGGTCCAACCAGTGCTGGATACAGGGGAACTAATACTTCATGCAGTTTGGAAACTATACTTCTGTTAATGCAACCTAAAATAGCATTTGCCTTTTTTGCAGCCACATCACACTGTTGGCTCATATTCAGCTTGTGATCAACCATAATCCCAAGATCCTTCTCACATGTAGTATTGCTGAGCCAAGTATCCCCCATCTTATAACTGTGCATTTGGTTTCTTTTTCCTAGGTGTAGAACCTTGCACTTACCCATTAAATTTAATTCCGTTGTTTTTACCAGGGAGGTTATCTGATCAAATCATGAGATAAGATTAGTCTGGTAGGATTTGTTCTTGATAAATCTATGCTGACTTCTAGTAATCCCTGCATATTTTCCAGGTACTTACTGATCGACTCTTTATAATCTGCTCCAGAATTTCCCAAGGATCGATGTCAGGCTGACTGGTCTGTAGTTTCCAGGTTCCTCTTTTTTGCCTTTTTTGAAGACAGGGACAACATTAGCCCTCCTCCAGTTGTCTGACACCACCCACCCTCCACAATTCCTTGCTTGTCAGTTGCAATAGCATTACATGATGGGGAACAGGAGCCATGGGATGACTCAGTTAAGAGCATGGTTTTCTAAGGTGGTAAGGCTTTCAAACTGGAGATTCTGAAAGCAGGAGCCAGGCACCTTAGTTTCTTCTCCATTCTGGAAATTTGCCAGAGAAAGGAGCTCCTGCAAACTTCAGCTGTGAATAGTCAGTGGTCAGGATTGCAGGTGTTAGCTCAAAAGGAATCAGGTGATCCAAGAGGCAAGGATAGGGTTTATCTGGTCTCATACGTCTTTTGACTCCTGCTCAGGTAAAGACCAAGCTGCTTTCAGACTGCCCATCACAACTTCTGTGTTACTTACCTCTGCTGTTTGTGATCTGGACCTTTTCACCACCATAGCTACAGTGAGTGCTCTTACCCAAATGCCTGTGAACAGAATCAAGGGGGCACGACCCCCTTCATCAGGCCCCCTACATAAATATCCTGTCTCTTTCCCAGCAAAAAATAAAGTGTGCTGCCAGCATAGTAATATTGGCAGTGTAATTGTTTGCCAGGGGTCATGGGGTTGAAGTTCTGGCTACCAGGAAAGAGGATAAGCCTCCATCTTTAAAGGACCGATGCCCACCCCTGCTATGCCATCCCTCTATCCCAGGGTGGGAAAACTTTTTCAGCCTGCATTCCCTTCTGGGCAGCCTTCCAGGGACCACATGCCAATGGCGACCGGGGACAGAGGCCAAAATGGGCAAAGCAACAAGTGTGGATTTTACCTTTGTAGAGTAGGCTAGTTTCTACACACGCTCAAATGCATCTCTTCCATCCAGAGAAGCAAAAGGCACAATCAGAGTTCAAGGATATGTTTCAGCTAGAGGATGGTGCAAAGCAGGGCCCGGAAGAGTTGTGGCCTGAGAAGAGGGGGTGAGGAGAACCTTGCAGAGAAGCTTGAAGCCTGGCCCCCGTTTCCAAGGTTCCCTGCTCTTACTCTGTCCCAAGGCCGGGTTTCCCCTTGTGGGATTGGGTTGATAAACAGCCAGCGTGGTGTAATGGTTACAGAAGCCTTTCCCAACCAGTGTGCCTCCAGATGTTGTTGGACCACAACTCCCATCAGCCTCAGCCAGCATTGCCAATGGTCAGGAAGATGAGAGTTGTGGTCCAACAACATCTGGAGGCACACTGGTTGGGAAAGGCTGGGTTAGAGTGTTGAACAAGGACCTAGGAGACCAGAGTTCAAATCCCTACTCAGCCATGATGCTTGCTGACCTTGGGCCAGTCACTGCCTCACAGTGTAACCTACCTCACAGGGATGTTGTGAGGATAAATGAAGAGGGAGGAGAACCATGCACGCCACCTTGAGCTCCTTGGAGGAAAGGTGGGATATAAATGTAATAATAAAGAAATAATAAATAACAGGCAACAAAGAGAATTGGGCCCTTTGAGGAGGCCCTTCAAATTCTTGTAAGCTCAAGATTTCTTGAGCAATTGCAAGCTGAAACACCAGATTGATTTTTGGAACAATCAGGGCGGGCACCAGGTGGTGGCCAGTTTGGGCCCTGGCCAAGGGACTCTGGGTCCCAAGGGTCCCCTGAAGGGCCAATCTTTAGGGTGGGTGGGTAGCACTCCCTTCCATGGTCTGCGGTAGCGTCTGCTCCTGACCCTGCTGCGGATTGCGAGAGGGAGCTCTTAGGGACTCCCATACTGCCGTGCAGGCCCACAACGCCCACCTGCATGCCCCACCTACTTCTCCCTTGATGTAAATGCTGGTTGCACTGTGGGTGCAAGCCTGCCATCAACGAAGATGGTGGCCGAGGTTTCCTAAGGGGCTGATGCCCCTGCTGATGGCTGATGGCAGGGATGCATGTGCGTAGCATGCACCCATGCCATCAACCAAGATGACAGCAGAGGTATCAGCCCCTTAGGGAAGCCTCAGCCACCATATTGGTTGATGGCAGGCATGCATGCACAGTATGTACAGCATTCACCAAGGGAAAGGTAGGTAGGTGGATCGTGCGTGCATGTGTGCATGTGCTGGGGCCTGGGACAGGCTGGTGCCCAAGGGCCCCAACATGCCTGGTGCCGGCCCTGGGAACAATAATCAGGCTTAGGGTTGCCAGGTCGGAACCATCCAAAAACCTGAGAAAATGGGGGCGGGCCCTAGTGACGTCATGGGGCGGGCCCTAATGACATCACAGGGCGGGCCCTAGTGATGTCACGGGGTGGGCCCTAGTGACGTCACGGGGCGGGCCCTAGTGACATCATTAAACATGATACATTGTATCAACCACAGTTGCTTGGAGCATACCATTCAAAAAAAAATTATCTGATTGGAGATTAAAATAGAAATCTTACCTAAAATAGGGTGTTCCTAGGTCCATCTGAAGTGACAAGGTCATTCTTTCTCACAAGCTTAGGGTGATGCAAAATGGAAATGGACTGCCTTCAAGTTGATCCCAAATAGGGTCTTCATGGTAAGCAGTATTCAGACAGAGGTGGTTTACTATTGCCTTCCTCTGAGTCTGAGAGGCAGTGACTGGCCCAAGGTCACCCAGTGAGCTTCATGGCTGTGTGGAGGTTCAAACCCTGGTCTGCCAGGTCACAGTTCAACACCTTTAGGGAACATTTAATCTAGCTTACTTGCTTCTGGCAAGAAGGGTTTACGTGCCCTCAGGCCAGGCCATTATTGGAAGAAAGGAGTTTAGTGTTGCAGAGATGTTAGATGGGAGCACAGATGGATGCCCCTGAAGGCAGCAACTGTAAACATGCTTATTAAGGAACTAAGCCCCATAGATCTCAATAGGACTTACTTCTGAGTAGATATGGTTGCAGCCATGTTAAACAAATTAAACCAGAACTATCACTAGAAGCTAAAATGATGAAACTGAGGTTATAATACTTTGGGCACATCATGAGAAAACGTGATTCACTAGAAAAGACAATAATGCTGGGAAAAACAGAAGGGAGTAGAAAAAGAGGAAGACCAAACAAGAGACGGATTGATTCCATAAAGGAAGCCACAGACCTGAACTTACAAGATCTGAACAGGGTGGTTCATGACAGATGCTCTTGGAGGTCGCTGATTCATAGGGTCGCCGTAAGTCGTAATCGACTTGAAGGCACATAACAACGCCTTCTTGCCTGCACTATCTAAAAGTAACGTTTGTAGGGATGAGAGAGCTGTTTTATGGCACCAACTATCCCAAATAAAAGGCACAATTCAAACCATGTATGCTGCTACATACATGCTTTAATCTGCTAGCCCATAAGAGACTCCCATGAAAGCACTATAGTCCAGGAGGCCTCCACCTTAGAAAGTGCCCCCACTACATTCCAGATCAGTTCCAGCCTTGGGAGGGGACAACTATATTAATAGGTTGCTCATTGCTATTGTTGAGTGGCAGATGCCTACACAAAAGGCATCAATGTGCCAATTTTACAGTAGCATTAAGTTACTACAAACAAATAATGCAGCAGAGTTACAACACCAGGACTGCACACTGCACCCATGTTACTGCTCCCCATATTGGTGTCTCCAATAATCCCTTTAGCTGTTTAGAAGGCAGGTGGGTGTTCTCACTTGTAATCTGCATTTCAGAAGATCATTAGATCCAGAAGTGTAAGCTCCGAATCTTGCATTAAGATCCACAGACTACAAAAAAAAATTCATTCATTCTATACCACGATTCAATCCACAGCCTAATCAATTTGGACAGATACTGAGATGGAAGGGGTATTTAAAAGCCTAAGTCTGTGGGAAAATTCTGCTAACGTCTGTATGCTGTAGTCCTTTAATCCAAATACTCTCTTAGTGCCATGGATATTAACTGAATTTGCTAAGCAAGTTACAGCATGAAGTCTTTTCCCCTGCAAGAATGAGATTTTGTAGGAGGGGAGAAAAAATGACAGGAATTAAGAGATTTCGAGGGGCATGAAAAAAAACTGTCATCTCCTACTGTGGCCAGGCTTATCTGTAAATACTTTTCCAATATATTTTTAATAGTACCTTTGTACAGAACAATAAATATCTTTTCAGCATTCTGGTTTTTTACCTCCGGAAAGGAGCAGCGTGGTGCCGATGGGCAGGAGCGGCCGCGATGGGGCTGAGGAGTCTGTGCGTGCGGTCGTTCCGAATCTGGTTGGGGGAAGAAGGACCGGTTTGAGGCTGGGTCGTTTGTAGGCCGTCACACAGAGGGAGAGAGAGAGAGGGAGAGAGAGAGAGGGAGAGAGAGATTTGTCTTGAGTCTGCTGTATTTAGTGAAGCTTGAGTCTGCTGTATTTAGTGAGCGGCCTGCCAGCCTCAGCCGGTTCCCCTGCTCCGGAAAGGACGGCCGGCCGCTTCACTAAATACAGCAGACTCAAGCTTCACTAAATACAGCAGACTCAAGACAAATCTCTCTCTCTCTCTCCCCCTCTCTCTCTCCCTCTGCGCGACGGCCTACAAACGACCCGGCCTCAAACCGGCTCCTTCCACCAGCGGCCTTCTTCCCCCAACCGGATTCGGAACGACCGCACGCACAGACTCCTCAGCCCCATCGTGGCCGCTCCCGCCCATTGGCGCCACGCGGCTACAGCCTCCACTCACCACCCCCTCACCTGTACTTCTGTGGCCGGTGGGAGCAGCTAGGCTCTGCTGCACAGGGTGGGGGGGGTGCGGCGGCGACTCAACTCCTCCTCCTCCTCTCTCTCTCCAGTCCCTCCCTCAATTACAAAGGGCGGGAAGGCGGCCAGCCACAGCCTTCACGCATGCGTATGTCAATCACGCATACGTGGCTGAGCGGCACGCTCAAAAGCCGGAGATTAGCCTCTTCAAAGGAATTATGGCTGGAGGCCGGAGACGGCCCCCTTTTCCCTGAAACTCCGGCAGAAAACCGGAGACCTGGCAACCCTAATCAGGCTGCTTGCTCATGTGTATAGCATCAGCCCTGACATGCTGTGAGGTTCATAGCTCATGATTCACTATTCAAATTCTGGTCCCTGAATTTGAGCAGAGCTATCTGGGCTCATGGCCTGGGAATGGCCACTATTATGGACCACTGTGGGAACCTCTCTGCTTTTTGTGGTTCACTCCTGTTTCTCCCCACACCTCCCCAGCTACTAAGGCAGCTTGGGATGTAAGACTTACCAGGGCCAGCCTAACCTGTATGACGATGCTGTAATCTGCCCTCAGCCATCTTGGGTGAACTGAGTCCTTTGGCAGCAGTTTCAGAGTCTGAAATTTTTTGCAAGAGAAAGGAGGGTGCATTCTTTTGCAGGTTTTAAAAATATGTACTATACAGTTATAATAGCACATTCATGTTGAGGTCTGCTATGATGACAGATAGAGGTTAGAAGGGTCTTGCTGCAGTGGAATAGAAAAGAGATTGGTTACCATGGCAAATCAAACCCTATAGTGAGAGAAGCATGCTTCATTTTAGTTGAAGTGCACTTAACCACAACACACACACACACACCTTTCTCATTTAGAGAAGAATGCAATGTAGACTCTTCGAGGTTTTTAAATAATCCAATAAATAAATATATAACCACAGAAATGCTTACAACTCTCTGTTATCCTAATGCCTGGATACAATGCCCATATATTTGTATGGTCCATTGATTTTAACTAAATATACTTTTAAATAAAGGTGTCTAAGTCCTGTCCAGAGCTGCATCCTCAGTTCCCATGGAACTTATTTCCAAGAAAATGTCTTTTAGATTGACAGGTAAGTTTGCAGTCAAAACCAAACATTGTTTTGGAGCATTTCATTATTGCTACAGTCCTGTACCAGTGTGTCTGTCTGCAAAACTGCTTTTTAGCATGTCATGGAATTTATGACTTGGTTCTTTTTGGAGGAGACCCAATAACGAAGCCAAAGCCTGTTTTACGGTTTTTTATTCAGCAAAGCACTTTACTGGAGCAAAGTAAACTCAACTACTGGTGGATACAGACATATATATACCCCTACATTCGTCATAGCCATAGCAACGGTCTCGTCCAATTATTCTATGCTACTGTGATGCTCTGCCCCCTGTACCAGCCACCCTCCTCTTTGCATTCTTGCAATATCAGTATCCTTGGAACACGTTCAGTCTGCGACAGCAGTTCTATTCACTATTGTCTATGTGACTCCCCTGCTCAGAAGGAATGGCAGCCAGAATCCTCCTCAAGCACCAGTATATTGGCACACACGGTTTGTGATATTGTGTTGCATAGCACTCAGGAGATCCAGTTCTAGGTGCTCATTTCCTGATGTGGCAAGAGCAATGGCATGAGCCATACTGGCCCATGGATATGCAAAGGGAAGAAGCTGCACTTTGGAATGATATAGGCACTGAAAAGGGACAGTGGACACCAAGCTGCAATCGGCCTTTGTGCCAAGTATCTGAAATGTACCTTAAATCACACCCATTTGCCTTTATGTCCTTGAAATTAGTCTTGGTGAGGGGAGAGATAATGCCAGGGGTGGGAAGATGACACATTTAGCTGAAGATTCATCTGAAATTATTTATTTATTTATTTTATTACATTTTTAGACCACCCTATAGCAATAAGCTCCCAGGGCGGTGTACAGCATAATAAAACAGGTTAAAATACAAAAACACAATAAAACATAATTAAAAATTTTCAATTTTAAATTCAAATTTTAAAATTTTTAAAATTTTTAAAATGCCTGGGCGAAGAGGTAGGTCTTTACCTGGCGCCGAAAAGATAGCAAAGAAGGCGCCAGGCGTATGTCATCAGGGAGGGCGTTCCATAGTTCGGGGGCCACCACTGAGAAGGCCCTAGCTCTAGTTATCGTTCTCCGTGCCTCCCTATGGGTTGGGACACGGAGAAGGGCCTTCGACGTCGAGCGCAGCGACCGGGTAGGTACATAGCGGGAGAGGCGTTCCGCCAGGTATTGCGGTCCAATGCCGTTAAGGGCTTTATAGGTAAGAACCAACACTTTGAAATTTTGGGACAACTGCTTTGGTATTGCTCTGAATACAACGTGGTAACACCTGTGTTCTTTGCTTCTGCACCCCTACAACTACAACCTGCTCAGCCTGTACATTTGACCAGAATATGCCAAATCACTATAAGCCTCTGGTGCTCTTTCCTCCTAAAGAAGCTTATAATTGAAAGTTGCCAAGCTTCTGTTGCCTGGGAATGGGGAATAGAAAACAGGAAACACTGCCATACACATTTTCTAACAGACATACATTCAACCATAAAGCTAAAGCTGTATCACTCATAGTGAACACCTCCACAAACTTAAAGTTATTATAGTCACAGGGCAGATACTGAACTTTGTTGTCACATAAAACAGCATCAGTTATAATTTCTTACATAACTGTTCCTGGTGCACAAGAAACCCAGGTACAGATAATTCAGGAAATATATAAGTGACAAGTGATTTATAGAGGACCAAAAATATTTCTGCCGCTTGTTGCAATGTTTATCTAGGTTGAGATGTTGAAGGTCATGCCAGTCCTACAAAAACAGAAGCATACAAATGTTTGAGGGGATAGCAGTTTTTATTGGGCCAGACAGTAATTGAAAGATGTATACAAGCTGTTGTGTTACACAGAACACTTCAGGCAAAATGGTTTCCCACAGCATAACAAATTGGAGTGAATTATTTTAGTTGGCATTTCGTTATTGCTCAGGGCAGCAGAAAAAATTCAAAGAAAAAATAAAACTAACTTTACAGTCTCCAAATATTAACACCACAACACCACTTACACAACAAGCAAAACAGCAGCAAAACAATTTAAAAACATCACTTTTTTAATGGTTAGTTGTGTGGTTACAGAATTAGTTTCACATTACAGAATTGTCCCAAGCAAATCCATGGAGGATGCATTTGTCCTTGCATATTAACGTGCCTAGTACCTTTGGGGGTGTCCTAGCAAACTTTAAAAATGCAGGAGATAGAAGGAGTAAAGGACAAAAATATTGCTTAAAGAATAGTCTTAGAGAAAAGTTAAATTTATGAAGCACACTAAGAATTCACCTCCATGACTGCATGGTGAGCACACGCAAAGAGATCCCTCTATTCTACTCCATTCACATTTCAGCATCTTTCAGTGCCCTTGGAATGTGAAATGTATTTACTGCAACTCTCCACACTTATTTCTCTATTCAATGTCACAGGCATTCCTCACATATGGGGCCAGAACAAGAAAGGTGATTACCACTACTGAACAAAGGAAGGAGCGTTGCCCACATGACTCTCATAGCGCCAGAATCCAATCATTGCCCACAGTCGGTGCTTTGATTTTCATGTGTGTGTGATGCCTCCAGATTGCACCTTTAGACTGATTTTTTCAGACAGCCAATCCCCCCATCCTGATTTAATTCTCCAACTTATTTTCTTAATTTTTCTGTTCCCCGGTTTCCTGTTTTATACCTGTTCCAATAGCCATATTAAGAACTATGGAGTATAATCAGTTTTAAATTGGGTATAACCAGTCCTGCTGTTGTTTTATTTTTACTTGGATGTTTTATTTATTTTAATTTCTCTCTCTCTTTATTTTGCAAAGGTCTATGGCTATATGCAATAAAGTTCGAACAAACAAACCTGTTCCAAACAGCTTTGATTTGAATACATATTCATTTGTGACAGATATCACAATATAGCTGCCTTGGTTTTTCTGAAATTGCCAAGAATGCCTACTAACAGTATTAATTCATCTCCAGATAGGGAACAGAATATATAATTTATTTTAACAAAAGCAAGCATAGCCAAATGGGAATGCTTCATGAGAAATAACAGAGAATTTGAAACCAGTAAGAAGCATTAATTGTATTAAAGGAAGAACACTGACTCAAACCAAGTTCATGATAAATTTTAGTTAACTGGTGTCAGGTTAATTCACAAGGTGGAACTGTTTTTTTTAATAACATTTTATATGTTAAAAATATATATCCCTGCACAGAAATACAGGAAGGAGCTTGGTAGCTCCACCGAGAGTATCTGGATTAAAATTAATGGGGCAAGTAATAAAAGGAAGGTGGTGCTTGGAGTCTACTACCGACCACCCAATCAAGGAGAAGACAAGAATGTAACTTTTGAAAAGCAAATTGCCAACCTTTCAAGGAGGCATGATGTAGTAGTAATGCGGGACTTCAATTATCCCAATATCTGTTGGGAGATGAACTCTTGCAAACACGACCCCTCCAATAAATTTCTGACTTGTGTTGGAGATAACTTTCTCCTGCAGAAAATGGAGGAAACAACCAGAGGATCAGCTGTCCTGGACTTGATTCTAACCAATAGAGATGATTTGGTGAATGAAGTGGCAGTTATGGGAACTCTGGGGGAAAGTGACGACACCATACTTGAATTCTTGATTTTAAGAGAAGCAAAAGCTGAGAGTAGCCATATGCACACCGTGGACTTCAGGAAAGCTGATTTTAATAAACTCAGAACAATTGTAAGTACAGTTCCATGGCAAGCCACCCTAATGAGAAAAGGAGTCCAAGATGGGTGGGAGTTTCTAAAAAAGGAAATTCTAAAAGCGCAATGGCAAGCAATTCCAACAAGGATAAAAAGGGGGAAACAGCAGAAGAAGCCAATGTGGCTTCACAAAAAGCTTAGAGATGACCTGAAAACAAAAAAGGACACATACAGGAAGTGGAAAGAAGGCCAGGCCACAAAGGAAGAGTACAGGCAGGTATCACGGAATTGCCGGAATGGTGTCAGAAAGGCTAAAGTTGAGAATGAGCTTAGGCTAGCGAGGGATGCTAAAAGCAACAAAAAAGCTTTCTTCAGGTATGTCCATAGTAAAAGACAGAGAAAAGAAATGGTGGCACAGCTACTCAATGAGGATGGCAAAACGATAACAGATGACAAAGAAAAGGCAGAAGTACTCAATTCCTACTTTGGCTCAGTCTTCTCCCCAAAAAGGGTCTATGACCCTCCCAGGAAACATGAAGTAGAAGTGGCAGGATTGGAGCTTGAGATTGATAGACAAATGGTCAAGGAATACCTAATCACTTTGAACGAGTTCAAATCGGCAGGGCCCGATAAACTGCATCCTAGAGTATTGAAGGGACTGGCTGAAGAACTCTCAGAATCACTGTCTATTATCTTTGCAAAATCATGGAGGACTGGTGAAGTGCTGGATGACTGGAAGAGAGCTAACGTTGTCCCTATCTTCAAAAAGGGCAAAAAGGAGGAACCGGGGAACTACAGACCAATCAGCCTAACACCAATCCCTGGAAAAACTCTGGAGCAGATTATAAAGCAGTCAATCTGTAAGCACCTTGAAAACAATGCAGTGATTACTAGGAGCCAACATGGATTTATGAAGAACAAATCCTGCCAAACTAATCTTACCTTGTTTTTTGATTGGGTAACCTCCCTTGCAGACTGTGGGAATGCTGTGGACATAATATATCTCAACTTCAGCAAAGCTTTTGACAAAGTACCCCATGATATTCTGATTAGCAAGCTAGCTCAATGTCGGCTGGATGGAACAACTATCAGGTGGATCCACAGTTGGCTCCAGAATAGTACTCAAAGAGTGCTTATCAATGGTTCCTTCTCAAACTGGGCAGAAGTAACGAGTGGAGTACCACAGGGCTCGGTCCTGGGCCCAGTGCTCTTCAACATTTTTATTAACAACTTGGATAAGGAGCTACAGAGCACGCTTATCAAATTTGCAGATGTTACACCGTGGAAGACAGAATGAAAATTCAAAGGGACCTTGATAAGCTGGAGCATTGGGCTGAAAACAACAGAATGAAATTCAACAGGGATAAATGCAAAGTGTTACACTTAGGAAAAAGAAACCAAATGCACAGTTATAAGATGGGAGATACTTGGCTCAGCAATACTACATGTGAGAAGGATCTTGGAATTGTTGTTGATCACAAGCTGAATATAAGCCAACAGTGTGATGTGGCTGCAAAAAAGGCAAATGCTATATTAGGCTGCATTAACAGAAGTATAGTTTCTAAATCATGTGAAGTATTAGTTCCCCTCTATTCAGCACTGGTTAGGCCTCATCTTGAGTACTGCGTCCAGTTCTGGTCTCCACGCTTTAAGAAGGATGCATACAAACTGGAACAGGTTCAGAGGAGGGCAACAAGGATGACCATGGGACTGGAAACAAAGCCCTGTGAAGAGAGACTGATAGAACTGGGCATGTTTACCCTGGAAAAGAGAAGACTGAGAAGAGATATGATAGCACTCTCCAAGTACATGAAAGGTTGTCACACACAGGAGGACCGGGATCTCTTCTTGATCGTCCCAGAGTGCAGGAGACGGAATAATAGGCTCAAGTTGCAGGAAGCCAGATTTCGACTGAACATCAGGAAAAACTTCCTAACTGTTAGAGCCATATGACAATGGAACCAATTACCTAGAGAGGTAGTGGACTCTCTGACACTGGAGGCATTCTAGAGGCAGCTGGACAGCTATCTGTTGGGAATGCTTTGATTTGGATTCCTGCATTGAGCAGGGGGTTGTATTCAATGGCCTTATAGGCCCCTTCCAACTCTAGTATTCTATAATTGTAATGTTCAATTAATTTTGGGCTAAGGAATGTATAAAGATGATAAGCTGAATATATGGGTATCATGATAAGAATAATCGTAAAAGTTGATGTATTTCAAAAAGTGAAGATTAACTTCCATGATATAGAAGAAATATATATTTCACCATGTTTATGGTGATGAGGAATTTTTAGGGAAAGTAATGAGTAAACTCTCTTTGTGTAAGCTGATGTTGTAGGAACATTTAGAAATAAGATAGTTTAGATTGTGACCCTAATTTATGGGACAGTGACATACTCTTCACGTGATGATTCTCAGAAAGTGTATAAAGATGCACTGAAGTTTGAACATAAGAACTTCCTACCATCTGAAGCTCACTTGCCTGTGTCTCCTGTGTTGGCAGCATCTTTTCAAGACCTGCTTGGAGCTGGAAACCTAGAAAAATGCTCTCCTGTTTTGAACTATTCAAATCTTAAGATCTAGACATTATAACAAGAAATGTTTAAATGCTTGTATTGTTTCCCATAGATTATATGCATTTGTGTTATGAGACAAAAATATGTGTTATTAGAAGATGTATATATTTATTCATAAAAATAGAACATGAACTCATAGATTCTCCTATAGTACAAATTAATGTTGTACGAAACCTGAATTGAACCTACAGGCATCAAAGTGGATTAATCAACTGCAGGTGGTAATTAACAGCCTAGGGCTTTCTAAAAACTGGAACTATAGATAAAAATGTAAATGTACTGCCTTCAAGTCGATTCCGACTTATGGCGATTTTTCATGAGGCTGAGAGGCAGTGACTGGCCCACGATCACCCAGTGAGCTTCATGGCTATGTGGGGATTCAAACCCTGGTCTCCTAGGTCGTAGTCCAACACCTTAACCACTACACCACACTGGCTCACTTGCAAAACTGAAATTCCTGACACTTTTCTAATGGATGTGTCCTGTAGCCTTTTAAGGAGAGACCTTATCCCAGTCTGTGTCTGAGTTGGAATTGCTCTTTAAGATGTTTTTTAAGTTTTTTTAAAAAAAGATGTTTTTAAATATGTTTTGCTTTAATATGTTTTTAAAGATGTTTTGTTTTAATATATTTTAAAGTCCGTTTTTACTGTGTTTTAGAGTGTTTTTAGTGGGTTTTTTTGCCGCCCTGAGCTCCTACTGGGAAGAAGGGTGGGATATAAATTTAATAAATAAATAATAAATAAAAACAGTAGCTAAGAGAGAGGCTCAGAAAAGAAGCCAGGCCACCTCTGTGCTCTCCTGGTAATTCAGGCACTGTTGTGAATGAGTCTGTCAGTTGAACTGTAACAATTCTGCTGCTGCCGACATAGTTCCATTCCCTCCCTTTCCCCTGGATACTAATGGCTCTTGAGGAGTGAACATTTTCCCAGTATAGTAAGAGATCTTCCAGCTTTTTCAGAAGGGGATGTTAATTTAAGGTGCTGTTAAGTAGAAGGCAGATCAGCTCCAATCCCATCGGTAACTCTTATTGCTTGTTGTAGCTAGAACTTCATAAAGCAATTCAGCTACTTGACTTCACATATATGACAATGAAGGCAGCAAAAGCTAATGGCAGAGCAATGCCTCTGAAATGACTGCTTGACAAAATTCTCATTAGATGAACGTTTTGATTCCTCAATGGACTGCATATGGGGAGCCTTACAAGGGAATATTTTTACTTCTATATTTGCAGTGCTTTTGTGGTAATAATAATAAAAAAAGATTCCGGTACTCATACCTTGATCAAAGTAATATGGATGCCAGCACAAAATGGCTGGCATGGGCAGCAGAAAAAGAGGTGCTGGTACTCTGTACCAGCAAGTGCAATGACACACACAAAAAGCCTGTATATTTGCATTTAAAACGTCTATCACTCCTTTCTGTCAAAACTCCTCAAGGTAGCTTGCAAGACAAACTTTAAACAAAATTTCTGTCTGTTAATGATATGACAGAGCTGTAAGGGGGGGCTATCTAAAACAACTCAAAGAAAATGTGCAGCAGCAGCAACAAATGAATTAAGTCCAAAAGCTTTCTTTAAGAGCCATGTTGTAGCTGCTTGTTGATAACTGAGCAACAAGGAAGCCCTACAAGCCACACCAGAAAAGGCATTCCACAGTCACAAAAGGTCTGATTTGCAACCAGCCCAATAAATTTGTAATAACAGTGGAATAACAATTAGAGCCTCAGTTGTTGAATTGAGCACTGAGGGAGCCATCCTTGACTCAGACCACTTAGGGCCTTAAGAGTAACACTTTACATTGAGCCTGTTAGCAGACTGGGAGCCAGGTTGACCAAACAGTACTCAGGTGATATGATCAGAACACCTAGCATCAGATAACTGTCCACCAGCAGTTTTCCAAACTAAATGAAGCTTCCAAAACTCTATTATGTGCTTTACAATGATCTAGCATGGACATAACAAGGGCACGAATGGGACCCAGTTTCTGGTAAGAAGGTAAGAAAATGCCCTGCTAGATCAGGGCAAAGGGCCATGACATGATCCCACAACCAGGATGTTTAATTTAATTTGTTTAAAAGTGTATATAAACTGCTTAATATATTAAAAATTCTCTAACCAGTATAGAGTCTGGCAAACAAAGAATATTTTATTTTATTTATTATTTGATTTATATCTCACCCTTCTTCCCAACAGGAGCCCACGGCGGCAAACAAAAGCACTTAAAACACTTCAAAATGTCATAAAAACAGACCTTAAAATACATTAGAATGTATTATTAAAACATTAAAAGCACGACCTAAAACAAATAACATAGCAATATTAAAACACATAGCATACAGAAATTAATAAAACAGAAAATCAGAGGATTCAAACATGCAAAACAGGGTCTAGTCTTATAGGCCAGGGAAAGCCTGGACAAGTCTTCATAGGACATCTGAAGGAAGTGATGGTTGCAGCTTCATGTGTGACAGAGGGCTCCTACAAGGAGGAAGGGCAGGATATAAATTTAAGTTTAAATCATCATCATCATCATCTCAAGGGCAACAGCAGAAAATTAGGGCAATAGCACTCCCCCATTGTTGTTTCCCAGTGACTTGCATTCAGACTGGGGATGCTACTTCTGATTCGGGAGGGAATCATGACTTTGATTGCCTTAACTCTATGAATTTGTCTAATCAGTTTCATGGCACTGTTGTCTTTGGGAGGTCTTAGCAACATCTGTGAAAATGTCAGAAAACTGAAATTATGTTGACCATGGAGGAGGAGGACAAGCAGGTAAAAGGTTACCACTCCCCTGGTGTGGCTTGCCACCATTTCTCCTGCCTCTCCTTCCTCTGGGGTGGGTGGGTGCACTCACCAGCTGCGAGGCTCCAGGACCCAAGCCTTGGCAGGCTTGTGTGTCCATTGTTCTGAAGGCGGAGCATCTCTCCGGGAGGCAGGTTGTGATCAGAGTTGCTATATCATATGCCCTCAGATCATGCCCTGGAACTGCTTGGTTGGTCTTGAAGTAAATCTAGCCTCTGTTCCACTTCTCCATAGTTGATCTCACTTCCTGTTTTGGCAATGCCCCATGTGACATGGGGTAATGCTGACTGACTGGATGACTCCTGGGCCCCCCTGCTGCAATCCTCCTCCAAGATTCTTCTATCAGTGATGTCTGCTAAAACACAAGATTATAAAGAATGAAAGTCAGCAACATACAGATGTTATATAAATGAAGCTACAAAATATGGGCTATGCTATGTTAGGGAATGTCCATAAAAGTGCATTTGTTGTCCTCACGATAATGCTCAGTTGTTGCTTTTCCTTCTGGCAAGATTTTTCCCCTTTCAGCTGCAGAGGAAGAGATACGTCAAACTCTATCAAACTCTATCAGCTGCAGAGGAAGAGATGCATCAAACTCTACAAGTGGGGCTACTTGGCTTGGGCCAATCATAACCCTGCCTGACCAATCTTATCAATATAATTGCCCAGACATAAAGAAAAAATTTATCTTATCATGATTGGTTTAGACTCCCTTACACTTGGGCTGCAGGCCTAGCTAATATGCAGTTTTAGCCTCCCAATGATACATTGTACAGCCAGCTTAAGCCTCCAATTAGCATGTATTCTATTTCATAAACAACTATGTAAAGTATTTACTTCATCATAGCCAGGGTGAGGTTTCATCATGTCGTTATGTCATCTTAAACTCTTTTGATGAAAATTTTAAACAAAAAAAGCAAGAATTCTGGTGAACAATGTGGCGGGATCAGGGCAAGGGCCAATGGCATGCACAGGAACTGAGGCAGGGGGCTTGCTTTGTGGGTGCCTCGTGTAAATTGCCCCAGTTGCCCCCCTGGGCAGCTCTGCAGCTTTGCAGTGTCACCAAGTTGTATGGCTTGTGCAGGGTTGAAAAACAGCAGTGTAACAGATCCTGCTACTCTCAGGCTTTCCCCCAGCAATGTCTATGAAAGCGGCCCAGAGTGAATTACCTCTTATTTGCTGCTCTGCTTTCAGTGCACTCCTGCTCCAGTCCTAGGATCCAAATGAAGTGTCTGTCATGTGATGTGGGTGGCTTTCAAAGGATGGCTCTCATGGAGTTGTACACCTCATAGAGTTGTAGGGCTATATTCTTTATTATGTTCAACACACATAAAATGGCTCCTGAAAATGCTCCCTCCCTGAACTGCAACACTCCCTCCTCAGCTATTACAGGTTTTACTTTTTACTTTTGTTTTATTTTGCAGCAATTCCTATCTTTTGGTTAGCATTCTTTATTTTAGAATCTCCATTATCTTTGTTTTGACAAATAATAAAGACATTTGAAGTGCTAAGTGCTTGGTAACATTGTCTCAAAGAAAAGTTGTGTTCCACTGCATAAATGACATCAAGATGGAAACAGAGAAAGAAAGAAACATACTTTAAAGCTAACTGAAGGAAGATCATTTTTGTAGTTAGTACCCAAACAATATGTGGAACCTTGGGAAAAAAAGGTTACAGACACTTGCTTCTTGCCACCCTATATTACTGAAGACAGTACTTAAAACAACAAAAAACTGAGCTCAGCTGAGCACCTCCCTCACCTCAGTGAGGCACTCCCCATTGCTTTGCATCCTGGGCAACCCCCCAGCTTGCCCATCCCTAAGGCCAGCCCTGCTATGAGCCAGTCTACATGTTATGGCCATTTTGATTATTATGATTATGATTATTATGATTATTATTATTACCCTTCCTCCCAATAGGAGCCTAGGGTGGCAAACAAAAGCACTAAAAGCACTCTAAAACATCATAGAAACAGACTTTAAAATATGTTACAACAAAGCATCCTTAAAATGTAAATGTACTGCCTTCAAGTCGATTCCGACTTATGGTGACCCTATGAATAGGGTTTTCATGAGGCTGAGAGGCAGTGACTGGCTATGTGGGGATTCGAACCCTGGTCTCCCAGGTCATAGTCTAACACCTTAACCCAGCCTTTCCCAACCAATGTGCCTCAAGATGTTGTTGGACCACAGTATATTTATGGGAGAAGTGATGCAATGTATGTGGAAGTGTTGTGGATTGAAGCATTTGAAAACCACCACATACCATCCAGCAACCAATAGGTTAACCGAAAGATTTGACAGAATGCTGAAAGGGAGTGGTCCTAATTTGCCAGTCTTGGTACAAAAAAGCAAGGCAGAGGTGATGGATGACAAGGTCAAAGGGGGAATCCTAAGTGTTTTGAGCAAACATAAGGATCTCTTTAATGTTAGACCTGGTGGAACCAGTGTAGCAAAACATATTATTGACACAGGAAATCATCCCCCAATTAGATCTACCCCTTATAGAGTGAATGGAAGAGTGTTGGATGAAATCAGAAAGGAAGTAAGAGATATGCTAGAGCTGGGTATGATTCGGGAATCAATTAGTCCCTGGTCCTCTAGTATAGTGCTGGTACCAAAGAAAGATAGGACAATCAGATTTTGTATTGATTATAGAGCTATAAATAAAATCACAATTCCGGATGCGTACCCCATGCCTAGGGTAGACACCATGTTAGAACTGTTGGGGACAGCCACAATCATCTCCACAATAGATCTATGCAAAGGGTTTTGGCAGATGGAGTTGGAAGAGCAGTCCAGGGCTATAACTGCTTTTAACACACCTGATGGGTTGTATGAATTTATAACACTACCTATGGGGCTTAGGAACTCACCAAGTTTCTTTCAAAGATTAATTAATACTATTTTAGGAGGCATGTCAGATTTTGCTGTGGCATACATAGACGACATAGCTATATTCAGCAAGTTGGTGCCTGAACATGTTCAACATTTAACAGCGGTGTTGGAGGCACTTAAAAAGGCTGGTTTAACCATCAAAGTAAAAAAATGCCAGTTTGGGTTACACAAAGTAATTTACCTAGGGCATAAGGTGGGGAGTGGAAAGATCACTCCCTTATGGGATAAAGTAGAGGCTATCCAATCTTGGCCTGTTCCCATAAACAAGAAACAAGTGACAGCATTTCTAGGTATGGCTGGATTTTATAGAAAGTTTATAAAGGGATTTGGAGAAATAGCAACCCCACTGCATGAGTTAACACAGAAAAAGTGAGCTGAGTGCGTGAGATGGGATGAAAGGTGTCAAAAAGCTTTTGACCAACTGAAGCAAGCATTGTGCCAGATGATGATGATGTGTTAAATTTGTATCCCACCTTTCCACTGACTGGTGCTCAAGGTGGCTAACAATAATACTATGAACACAATGCAAATCCAAATACACAGCATTCCAGGAAACCAATACTTCTGATGTCCTATCTTTCTACAGACAATCCTTAATTTCATTTTATGAGGGGAGAATATGAACACATTGTGCGCATGTACACCACACTGCCTGAAGCGCCACAGTCAGGAAAAGCTATACCATTTTATTCTACTCCATCGAATGTATAATGCTTGTCTGTTAAAGCATACTGAAAAATAAAAGGTTAACTAAGCATTCTTCAACGATCCCAAGCGCTCGCCAAACCATTCCAGAAACAGACGCGCCTTAAGGCTTTCCCGAAGCTGTCCACGAAAATATTATACATGCTATCCTCAAAAATAAAAGGAGGAAAAAACGATCTCCCCCTTCGCCCTAAAGCCCCTTCATATTAGGCCCATATCCCCTCCCCCTCTCAGCCATCACTCCTTCTCTCCCCCCCTCCCCATCGCGAGACCTGCTCACCCTTCAAGCCCCAATCCTGCGCTCCTCCTGCTCCCTATTACTAACCCTAGGGCCCGGGCGGCTCGAAGCTCACCCAGTTCCTAACGGACAGAGTCCCGTGTTGATAGCTCCGGACTTTGAGCAGCCATTCATCGTGGCGACGGATGCGTCGGATTTGGCTCTTGGAGTTGTGCTGATGCAAGAGAGGGAAGGCATCAAGCATCCCATTGCATATCTGAGTCGAAAACTGTCAGTGAGAGAACGGAACTACTCATCGGTTCAGAAAGAGTGTTTGGCAGTCATGTGGGGCCTGGGCAAGCTGCGTCCCTACGTGTGGGGAAGGAAGTGCACGGTCATCACGGATCATCACGCGTTGTTGTGGCTGCACACTATGAAAAACAGCAACACCATGCTGCAAAGGTGGTCCTGGGCACTGCAGGAATATCAAGTAGACTTTGTTTTCATCAAAGGAAAGGATAACGTGCTGGCGGACGGACTTTCAAGGCAGATTTCTGATACTGCAATCAAGTGATCAAGATGTGAGACTAAAAGGACACTCTACCCCTGAGTGACAGACACTTGTATATAACGCGTCGTATTATTCCTGGGTACAGGAGTAATACTTTGTTTTTATTTAAAGGGGGGGGAAATGTGATGTCCCTGTATTTTAATATCTGTAAATATGGTAAGTGCGGGTTTATTAAGTGATATATGGCAAGTGACTGAGTGAGAGGGGGGAGTACATGGGTTGGAATGCTGGAGAATGCTGTATGGTGATTGGCTGAGCGTTAGAGTGGCTGAAGGTATAAATGAGAGGATGACAGTTGGTTCAGAGTTCTGTTTTGTGGGGGAGTTGTTTGCGATTGGTTGTGGAGCGTGGATTGGAGTTGGTTGTGGGTTGGATTATATTTGGCTGGTATTTAGGCAGAATATATATGACTGGAAACATAAAGAGTGACACTATATGAAACCATACACTTGTTGAACATTCCTAAAGTAATCTTGTTATTTCCTGGTGTTATCAAATAAATACTTTTATTGGTTTACCAAAAGCCTGATCCTTGGCTGGGGATACACAGACCAGAAGGGAGGGCAGGGTAATTACCAAGGCTGGAGGGAAGCTGTATCAAATAAATGGTGGCAGCGGTGAAGGGAGATATTGTAACATCGTCAAGTATCCAGAGCAACCCAGGATTGTATGCTTTATAGACAAAGATACAAGGGGGTTGTGGACAGCAAGGGCACCCAGACACAAAGTAACAATAAGCCATAGGGGGACTAAGGCGAAGTCTCTAGCAGTATTGTTTACAGGGAGTGACTGGTGGTGCTGCCTAGCAGTGGGATCTTGTGAGATCTGTGCTAGGGTGAGCTAAAGAAAAAAAATAAAAACTAACGTTCTGACTGCTGGTGGCCATGGGTGGGAGCCTGACAGTTGGTGCCAGGGGGAGGAACATTACAAGGGAGTATGACCCCATCCAAAGCAGGCAATTGACCAGTTATGCAAACTCGGGAACCATCTACCCACAGCCCCTCTGCCTTGCTAGGATTCAGACTCAGTTTATTGGCCCTCATCCAGCCCACTATGAGTCCAGACAGCAGTCCAGTGCTTACACAGCCTCTCCTGATTCAGATGTTACAGAGAAACAGCTGGGTATTTTCAGTGCAGAGGTTGGAAAAGTTACTTTTTTAAACTACAACTCCCATCAGCCCCAGCCAGCATGGCCACTGGATTGGGCTGATGGGAGTTGTAGTTCAAAAAAGTAACTTTTCTAAGCTGCAGACACTTCATCCCAAATCTCCTGATGACCACTCCAAGGGCTTCAAATAAATGTTAAACAGCACAGGGGACCAGACAGTACTCTGCTGCACCCCACAGCCCAACTGCCAGGGGACTGAAAGACAATCACCCAATGCTATTTTCTGAAAATGACCCTGGAGAGAGGATCAGAACCACTCTAAATCAGGGCCTCTGATACCCATCTCACTAAGTCGGCCCAGAAGGATACCATGGTCAGTGGCATCAAAAGCCACCGAGAGATCAAGTATGAGTAACAGGATTGCACCCCCCCGTCCTTCTCCTGATAAAGGTCATCCATCAGGGTTACCAAGGCTGATTCAGTCCCATAACCAGGCTTGAATCCAGATTGGAATAGGTCAAGATAATCTGTTTCATCCAAGACTACTTGCAATTGCTGTGCCATAACCCTCACAATCAGCTTCCCTAAAAAGCAGGTATTTGTGACTGGGTGGTAGTTGTCACAAACCAATGGATGCAGGGTGGGCTTTTTCAGGAGCAGTCGGATCACTGCCTCTTTCAGGGCAGCTGGAACCACTCCCTCCTTAAATGATGTGCTGACCATACCCTGGGTCCACTCGGTGAACCCCCTTCGGCAAACTTTAATAAGCCAAGAAAGGCAAGGGTCAAGAGGACACATTGCTGGCCACACCATCGCAAGCACCTTATCCACGTCATCAGGATGCATCAACTGAAACCAATCCCAAGAAGTTGCAAGAGACGTTGCACTGAACACCTCACTGAGGACTAGAGTAGATGTGGATGGGGGCATCAAGATTGCTACAGAGGTGAGCAACTTAACCCTCAAAGTGGCTTGAAAACAATTCACAGTGTGCCTCCGAAGGGTC
Organism: Rhineura floridana; assembly: GCF_030035675.1. Classification (NCBI taxonomy): domain Eukaryota; kingdom Metazoa; phylum Chordata; class Lepidosauria; order Squamata; family Rhineuridae; genus Rhineura; species Rhineura floridana. Next base: position 77,361,752 of record NC_084482.1, read on the forward strand.
TAAAACTCCATTTCCTGGATTTGATGTCAATAGACTCCTGACAATGTGGAAAAGCTTTCATATGGAGATTGTGGCAGGTAGGCTTCTATGTGGCAATCACAACTTATACACCAAATCTTTTTCTCTCTGTGTGTTTTTTTATTATAGTTTTGGCAACAGGGTAAAGCACATATTCAGCATAAGACGGCAGATCAATATAAAACCCAGCAGAATAAGAAAAATAATTATAATTAAAAGAAGGGATAAAAACCTAAAAAAAATTAACCCCAGAGTCATTATTTACCAAATAGATGACTAGGAACAAACAAGCATGAATGTTTTTATAGAGAGGGAAATTGAGAGAGATAATTAGCGCCATCACAAGTGTCATAAAATTGGCAGCGATCAATGGCTTTGCACTTTTCAACCTAGGCTATTTACATAAGTTACAAAGTGGAACCAAACTACAGACAGAGGTGGAATGGGAACAACAAGGGTAGACACAAGTAGTTGACCACATTTTATTGATTTACAATTAAGTTTTGCTGAGAGTGGTCTAGTGACAGTGTGGGAAGTTACTTGATAACAGGCGTACCTGTATCGGGCAATCAAGCCCCTCCTTAATGAAAGTGGCAGAAATTATCCCTGCCCCTCCTCTTAAACCCCATCCATTCAGGCGAATAGGGAAGTCTTCCCTAGTCCCCTGCTGCCAAGGGACCACAACTCCAGCTGAGTGACTCAGTTCCTGCCCACAGATCCCACAGCCCTCAGTGGCAAACCTCAGGAAGCATCTACCACCCACAAAGGTGCCTAAGAGTGCTCACTCCCCTTAACTCATTCCTTACCTGTTAACCTACCCACAGCCTGCCAAACATGACCAATCAATCTAGCTAAAAGCACCTCCCCTCTACCTGCCCTCAACTTACCAGAGCAACAGTAAAGTGTGGGTGAAAAAAACACCTGCCTGCTAATGTGCAGGCAAACCAAAAATATCTACTCTGTCCCAAGATGGCCGGTCCAGATCTGCACTGTATCTGAGGGAGGAAGGGAAGGTGCAAATAAATCCAGAGAGGCCAGAAGGGGGCGATGAGGGCTTAAATAGCCTCCTGCCTACACGCCCTTTTGGTGTTGACGAGTGTGTGCGCAGGTGCAAGTGACAATGCTGAAGCCTTTGCTCCTTCTCTCACTCAGCTAGCAAAAGCTTCCTCCACTCGATGCCAAAGCATGGGATTTTGAGGGGACTTGCTGTAAATACTTATACTTACCCCAGCCCATTAATTTTTGATGGCTTAATTTTAAGAGCAGCCACCCCTATCTTTAGCTAACTGCTGTGCGTCTCATAAGGGGCATCATCACTACCACATCACATACTAGCCAGGACAGCGTTCACAACAATTAACAAATATATAGCAAGATCTCTGGCCTGAATCCAATGGAAGCATGCTTAAGCCCATTGAAATCAATGGATTTAAGCATGCCCAATTCTGCGTTGAATTTAGACATCTTAAATCTGCAGACAAACAAATGTTTCCAAAATTGTTTAATAAAAATACTACTGGATCCTCTGGGATATGATAATCCACAATGTCATTAATTCTTTTCAAAACTAGATGTTGGAAATCTCATATTGTTCCAGAGTTTCACCATAAATGAAAATAAATACTTCTCTGACCATGAGCTTTCCTGCACCTGCCTGACCTTTTCTGGAGTATGTAAAAAAGGCTGCAATCTTAAATTCACTTACCAGGAAGTCAGTCCCACTGAACTCAGTGGGAACCAACATGTATAGGATTGCACGTTAAGTCTATGTAGGGCAACCCCTACTTTTCCTAAGGGAAAAGTGTTGATTCTATGCATGACCAGATATTCTCTCTTATTTATTATTACATCACATGTTTCAGGTTTCAGGCTCAGCATCTACCATCAAAATCCACATTCTAGATCATTCTGAACACTGTCTCAAGTTAAGCTTTGTTCAGGTGCCAATTCCTGTTCAGCCGTGAAGCTCATTGGAGTGTTGTGGAGAAGTCATTCACTCCCTGTCATCCTGCTCTGTTCTGATGAAATGGGCTGAAGTGTGAGATGAGAATTGTATAGCATTTGGTACAATGAAAAGTGCTATTTTCATTAATAATGACCAGCAACAAACAAAGAGCCCCTTGTCCCTGTATGTAAGCTCTCTTTGCAAAGATCAGTTGGGTACTGTTAGATATATTGTGATGGCAGACCTTTTCTCCATGTCCTAGTCACATGACATTATAGTATATTACTTTATTTTAAAAATTGTGTTCTCCATCTGCTCATCATATCGCTGATTTCCATTTGCACTGCTGAAGAATTATACTTCTGACAAAATCCCAGGGAACATGGAAACCAGGCGGTGATGCACTGTTGCATGTATGAGAACTCAGCAGTTAGAACTTGTTGGGCTTTTAAATGGTTTGCTTGACAGGGCAAAGCCGGCTAGTTCATTACCCCCGCAGCTACCACTAAATAGGCTTTGGGGTGGGAAGTACATGAGGCTGCAAGGGAAAGATTGTTTGTACAACACATCAACAAATATATGTTTCCAAAGGAAATGGAACTATAAAGATTACTTTGAGTTTTCTCCAGTTTCTCAGCAGCCCAGGCTGGATCAAAATGTCAGGAGTATAAGCTATTAGGGTAGTTCCATGTGTCTTTATTGGGGTTTGTAAGATGAAGCCTTAGAAGTCCTACAGGACCTTTTAAAAAGGATGCATTTTTAATTTGTACCTTCTGGACAAATACACAGATCAAAACAATTATTCTTTGGATTTTGCATTTCTCCAAATTTTTGTGAAACAAATATGAGCTCAAAAACATTTATCTATTTATTTATTTGAAGCCATTTTTACCCCACTCTTCAGCCGAAAAGGCTCCCAGAGAGGCTTACAAAATATTGATAAAAACAACAAACAAAACGCTCCCTGCCTGTGGGTTTGCATTCTAAAACGTGCCACAAATGCATGGCAAATTCAGGATAAAATGTGTTTAGAATGTGCACATTGAGATAAAATAGGTATTTTGTGATAAAATGGTGATGAAATAGTATGTAAATATGTATTTAAATATAGATTTTGGTATTTTTTAAAGATCACAGATTAATGTGGAAGCAGAGTAGAAATGGGATGGAATACACTTATGGCTGAACACATGTGAAATTGACAGACTGGAAATAGATTGATCTGTCCAACCTTAACTGTAGCCCACAACAGCTTCTGCCACTTTAGTCTTTAGGATGCCTTTGTTTGTTTGTTTAATCATACTTTATCAATTTTACTCCATTATTAAACATAATCAAACATAATCAAAAACATCATACATAAATCATACAACATTAACAAACATAAATACTCAAAAATAATTTAAAATAAGCTCATATTGGTTGGTGTTACGGTGCATTTATGGAATTCAACCTTTTAAGCCAAGACATTTGCATTTACAATTTTACTCGTGCTTATACTTTTCCTTTCCTTTTTGGTTATGGGATAAACCAGAATAGAGAGGAGGAAAGACCCACTTAAAGAAACCATATCCATTTATATGCTGGCAAATGAACTTGATCATGTTCTTTCTGGTTTGTGTATTGTACAATATCATACCAAGTCAAAATAAATGTGTCTCTTTTCCTTTGACTGCTAGGGACTCTGAGTTTTTGTGTTTGTTAGTTTATCTAACAATGCTTCATTCCAGACCAGCTTATATGTTAGCTCCAGATAGGTCCTTCCAAAAGCATGCCACTGTGAAACGTGTCTTGTATAGTAAATGTGTAACCAATGCTTTGTTTTGCAGATCATCTATGAACAAATTTAAGGTAGCCAATTGTGGAGGAGCATTAATTTGTTGATTCGTTATTTTGTTTATTTCCTGGAATATGTTGGTCCAAAATATTTATACTCTGGGGTATTCTCACCACCGATATAAATAAGTACCCATCATATTACAGCCCCTCCAACAATTTATTTGTTTGTGAAGCTTCAACAGATGGAAATGGTGGGGTTTGACTAGCGTCATATGCCCCTTTTTTCAGAAAAGAGAGGTGGAGACACATTGGAACGAGCAGAACAATAAGTGTATCTCTACCCTAATTCATACTCAGAGTCAACCCAATGTAATGAATCTACTTAAGTAACTTAAATCCTTTGATTTCAATGGGTCTACTCTGAGTATAGGGATGTAAAAAGGCAGCAATTTCCATTCCAACTTGTATTCAGTGCCATTTCCATTCTGCTGCAGTTCCGCTTCTGCCAAAAACTGTAATTTGTCTCACTATTTGCTATAGCCATATTTAATGTAATTACTATATAAATCATGATGTCATTAATTATGTAATTCTGCACCATTCATTTCAATGCAGAGGAAACATCAGAAAAGTGGGGTGTGTATTGAATTTACTACATATCATTTGCGGACAAATCATCCCAACACTAGTGAATACAGATCATACCCATTTGCCTGATTTCCCTCCTTACCACAAATGAACACACAACCTGCAGTAATTTCTGCTCCTGTGTCTGCTTGAAGTAGAATTCTCCGCCATTCCTATCTGAGTATGCCTTAGTTGGATACAAGTATGATTGCATTTCATCCATTGCTATAACAGAAAGGCAGGAATGGCCCCGCCATGCTATCGGATAAAATGACCTGCTTCAGGCAGCACAATGAAGGGAGACATATGAAGGCAGGAATTAGTGTCCAAAATGTTGCAGCAAGACTTTTTAAAGTGCTGGCTCTTCCAGCAGGGGAGGTGCCATTTGGGATCTGCTTTAAGCAACAACCTTTCTTGGGCTGGCAGTGCAGAAAAGTCACAATACACATACAGACAATTTATTTCAGGACAACGAAGACATCTTCTAAGATGTGACATGGCAGGGCACTTATGCTGCTAAGGCAGTTGACAAAGAGAGTTGCTATCCCAAATGTGAGCGAGGGATGGGAGGAACTCATCAGTGACTCCTGGTGGCTCCAAGTGGAGACCCTATATCACAAATCCTCCCTATTATGGAATGGGCTGTAAGGGCCCCATCTAGCAGGCAGTTTTATGTCAGTCCATACTTGGCCATGCACAGACTGGTTTAGGTTAGTGTCAGGGGCCAGCCAATAACAACCCACTGAGGGTGAGTGGGCTGGTCCCCCAGCACCAGTATTTCTTTATTTCATGCTGTACTGCTCTTTTCTGGGTGTTTTACAGTAAAAAAATGAGTAAAGCCAGAGCTATAAAATAATTCATACACATGAAATCTAAAACCTAAGAAAACAGAACAAAATCAAACCAGAATAAAAACCTATGACAAATGAAATAATGCAAGCTGTGTAAAAACCCACTAAAGGGCCTGGAAGAACAAAAAGGTCTTCACCTGGCACTGAAAAGATCAGAATGTGGGTGTCAGGCAAGCCTTTCTGGGGAGGCATCCCACAAGGCAGGCACCACCACTGAAAGGGCCCTCTGTTTAGTGGCCAGCTATCTCATCTCCTTTGGCCAGGGGCACCTGACAAAAGGTCTGAAAAGATTACCTTAGTGTCCACATGCTATTGTGGCAATCTTCTTCTTCTTGTGGCAATGAGGCCAGTGTTGGGGACAGAGCAAGAATGAGACAAAACTGGAAGATGTGGTTCCATTGCCCAAGTGACAGAGATGCTCCCTTCCCAATTGCCAGAAGACCCAGTTATTCTGTGAAGGCCAATGTCAAGCCTTCTTGTGCTTGTTGAAATCCCGTCTAGATGCCCATGCATGGAAGGATCAGCCCTGGAGCTCTCCAAGAGCACAGAGGGAGGGCAGAATGAGGAGAAAAGAGGGCTGTTGGGTATCTGAAGCATGAACAAGTACTGCAGAGACGAGGGTCAGGCATGGGCCCACTCCCTTCTATACGGGTATTTGTTGGTTTAGCTATATTTTCTATCTTCCTCCAAGCTGGGTTTAGAGCCAGTTTGTATCCCAAATGGTGCCAAAAACCTTTTCCCACAGGCTTTTGCAATTCCAGTTCTTTCAAAGCAGCTGAACTAGTTTAGATTAGGGTAAAACAGCATTGGACAAGTTCTTCAGCTCCCACAGTCAGAGGTTTGTTTAAGAAGCACAGTTGCATAATGGCCCATACAGGCTGCGCAAAGGTGCACCAAAGTGCCCCTTTAATCAGAGCACAGAGGCTGCACGGAGAGCCATTAAGTGCTTTGTGAATGAGAAGTGATAATTGTGCCATTAAATGCTGCTTCCAAATCCTAATGAGGGATGAACGAGTAAGGCAAACTGCATTCTTAAGTAAGAAGACAACAAGCAACACATTTCTTAGCAATTAGAGCACTCCAGGGATTGCTTGTGAGGCAGGAGGCCAAACTCGGAACAATTCAACCACAGAAAATACAACCATCTCTTGGAGATGCTATGCCTCTTTTGCTGCTTATGCTTTGGTTGTTGTGAAAAAAAAGTTCACAAGTGCATGCCAAAGTAAAGGAATCACAGGCAAGTGCTGAAAATGTTGATAAATGAGAACATAAGGACACTAGAAGAGTCTGCTGGATCAGGCAAAGGCCCATCTAGTCCAGCATCCTGGTTTCACAGTGGTGGCCAACCAGATGCCTATGGGAAGCTGACAAGCAGCACCTGAGTGCAAGAGCGCTCTCCCCTCCCTCTCCCCCCTCAACAGTTTGGCTATTGAGACTAAGTGGGGAATGTGAAATACACTAATGTGCCAATCTAAGTTCTGAATGCCAGTGCTTATTTTTAGCCTAAATGACATTAGCCACACATAAGAAGGAGTGCAATGAAGCCAATGTTGCTCACGTCTGCCTTGTGAGGCTGGCCAGTTGTGCAGGCTTCTACACAACTTGTTAGTAGGGGTTGTATTCAACAAAGTCCTACTCACAGTAGGCCCACTGAAATTAATGAACCTAAGTTAGCCGTATCTACTCACTGAGGAGGACTAGCACTGAGGAGGTTTCTCTCACTGTCTCTCTTTTCCCTCTAACTATGGCCAGAGTGTACATCCAGAGCGATGAGCCAATTATCTGCCTGGGAAAGAAGTGACCAGCTAGAATCCTCCTGCTATTGAGGGCCTGGGTAGCTTTTCTCTTTTCTGCCTTTAGGCAAAAGAAGGCAAGCATAACTCCAAGAGGTTTAGCTGGGGAGGGAAAACATTTTCCTTGCTACAAACTCACTCCAAACCTTATTAGGAATAAGCCATAAGAGACGAAGGGGAAACACAGAGGAACTTTAAGAAAACAAAGCAAATATTTAAAAGCTTGCTATACTACACTGAGAGTCTTGAAAGAGAGCACTCATGCTCACATGTATGGGTCACTCATGTAGATTCAGTATAAGGCATGGTTGGATGGTCAAAGCACATGACAAAGGAATAAGGAAACCCTATTCCATATTTGTGATGTTTAGCCTGGGTGACCTTGAATGACAGGCTGTCAGAAGATGGGGCTAGCAAGGTGTTGAAAGGAGATTGCTTGTCTACTGCTGGTAGAACTGACATAACAAAGAAGCTCACCAATGAGATAGGAAGGCCAGTGATGTGGTCTGAGGATGCTTTGGTTTTAAAGAGACATAACCTGGAACTGCAGGTTTGTGCAGCAGTACCCCCCCAGTAAATAAATACATTAAATGCAATGAACAAAAACAATTCATGGTAGTACATCTCATAACAATAAAAGCGTCATGGTACAGTCTTATTGGATCATCATCAGCATTAAATCCATTACTTAAAGACAGGAGATGTTCTAACTCAGGTATTTCCCCCTGTCCAACTTTACAGGCAAGTTTCTACATGGCGGTCTCATCTCTACCATACTGTAATGTAGAATTGTGGAGCTACCCTTGCACTATTCCACTTATCTACAAAACCTATACACTTAGACCAAACTGAATAAAAAGTATCTTGTTTTGCCTGTTCTCTCATTACCTTATTTTATATGTTAACTTTTCTAATATGGCTGTCTGCCACACTTTCTGATACTAGTGACTCAATTCATTCCTCTGGAATTTCTTCCAGTTCTTGGCAATAACCAACTGAGCTGCATGGAGGAGATGTGAAATAAGTTCTTTACTTAACAAATCTAACTGTGCCTCATGGCACAGTGAGGTTTGCAGAAGTGTATAGGTGGGAAATACAACGTATAGGAGTCCTATACATTGTATACATCCATGTATACTTGGATGAGGAGGTGCAGGGAATGCTTATCAAATATGCAGATGATACAAAATTGGGAGGGATAGCTAATACCCTGGAGGCTAGAAACAAAACTCAAAGTGATCTTGATAGGCTGGAGCATTGGGCTGAAAACAACAGAATGAAGTTTAACAGGGATAAGTGCAAAGTTCTACATCTAGGAAAAAGAAACCAAATGCACAGTTATAAGATGGGGGATACTTGGCTCAGCAATACTACATGCGAGAAGGATCTTGGGATTGCTGTTGATCACCAGCAGAACATAAGCCAGCGTGGCTGCAAAAAAGGCAAATGCTATTTTAGGCTGCATTAACAGAAGTATAGTTTCCAAATAATCAACAGGGGAAACACTGACTGACTGAGATAAAATAAAAGGAAGGTGGAAGCAATACACTGAACAACTCTATAAAAGAAATGCAAGGATGACAGATTCATTCGTGGAGGAACCGTATGATGAAGAAGCAGACATTTTAGAATGTGAGGTGAAAGCTGCACTTAAAATACTTGGAAGAAACAAATCACCAGGAACAGATGACATACAAATAGAATTGCTACAAGCTACTGAGACTGAATCTGTCCAAACTTTGACAAAAATCTGCCAAGAAATATGGAAAACTGAACAATGGCCCACAGACTGGAAGCATTCAATATATATCCCAATTCCAAAGAAAGGGAATCCCAGGGAATGCAGTAATGATTGAACTATTGCCTTAATATCCCATACAAGTAAAGTAATGCTCAAGATTCTAAAACAAAGGCTCTTAACATATATGGAGCAAGAAGTGCCAGATGTCCAAGCTGGATTCCTGCATTATTATTATTGTCTTTATTTATACCCCACCATTTTTCCAAAACTGGAACTCATTGAGCAGTGGGTTGGACCTGATGGCCTTACAGGCCCCTGCCAACTCTATGATTCTGCCGGCACCGCTTCCACTGGGCTGGGCTTCCCTGGCAGACCCCCAGCTGAGCCAGCAGGGTCCCGACCCTGCTGTGGTTGAGCCAGAGCTACGGGGTTCTGCTGGGGGTCTGCCACATCCAACCCTCCTCAACCTGACATAGATATGAGTTGGATTGCACCCTTAGTCTTTAAATTGTCACAAAGCTCTTTGTTGTTTTTGCTACATCTGACTAACAGGAATTCTTTGGAACTCAACTGATTTAAACCACATCAGTTTAAACTGGTTTGGAGGAAATCATGCTGTGAGTCTTTAATAATAATCCTGTTTTAGGATTTGAAAGTAGGAGGCATTTCTGAACTCACTTTATACAGCAGGTTTTGCAAAGAACATTCAGAGATAAGTGTGAAGGCCTGCACAGAGCCTCATTATCACTCGTCAGGAACATAAAGAACAACATCATAAGAACACATTTATCAAACTGTCAGCCTGCTGAAAAATGAACACATCCAGGGGATATGTTTGGCAACATGGTAATGTATCCCTTCAGATTCTAGATACTGTGCTATTACATTACATAGCATATTATTTAATTTTAAAAAACAACAACTTATATAATCACATAAGGATACTGATTGCTCCACAAATAATAAAGATTTCTTTGTGACTTTTCAATTATGGGATACTGAGATGAAATAATTAATATGAACATATAACTGGCAGTAATATACTCATTCCAAAAATAGCTTAATCAACTTTTAATGATCCCAGATACAAATATACTAAGGGTGCAATCCAACTCACCTTTCCACCAGGCTGTGGTGAGTTGGATGCTGTGGATCACTGGCTGTGCCAGCAGGCTCCCTGGCAGCAGCCCTCCACTGCGGCTGAGCTGTGGTGCCGCCAACAGCCTGCCGGCACTGCTGGAAGTCAACCAGGGACAGCCAGCCCAGCAGAGTGGAGGGTCAGCGGAAACTGGCTTGTTGTTGTTATGTGCCTTCAAGTCGACTATGACTTATGGCAACCTTATGAATCAGCGACCTCCAAGAGCATCTGTCATGAACCACCCTGTTCAGATCTTGTAAGTTCAGGTCTGTGGCTTCCTTTATGGAATCAATCCATCTCTTGTTTGGCCTTCCTCTTTTTCTACTCCCTTCTGTTTTTCCAAGCATTATGGTCTTTAATAATGAATCATGTATTCTCATTATGTGTCCAAAGTATGATAACCTCAGTTTCATCATTTTAGCTTCTAGTGATAGTTCTGGTTTAATTTGTTCTAACACCCAATTATTTGTCTTTTTTGCAGCCCATGGTATCCGCAAAGCTCTCCTCCAACACCACATTTCAAATGAGTTGATTTTTCTCTTACCCACTTTTTTCACTGTCCAACTTTCACGTCCATACACAGAGATCAGGAAAACCATGGTCTGAATGATCCTGACTGTAGTGTTTAGTGATACATCTTTGCATTTTAGGACCTTTTCTAGTTCTCGCATAGCTGCCCTCCCCAGTCCTAGCCTTCTTCTGATTTCTTGACTATTGTCTCCATTTTGGTTAATGACTGTGCCGAGGTATTGATAATCCTTGACAAGTTCAATGTCCTCATTGTCAACTGTAAAGTTACATAAATCTTCTGATGTCATTACTTTAGTCTTTTTGACGTTCAGCTGTAGTCCTGCTTTTGTGCTTTCCTCTTTGACTTTCAACAGCATTCATTTTAAATCATTACTGGTTTCTGCATATCTTAAATTATTGATATTTCTCCCTCCAATTTTCACACCTCCTTCATCTTGGTCCAATCCTGCTTTCTGTATGATATGTTCTGCGTATAGATTAAATAAATACAGTGACAAAATACACCCCTGTCTCACATCCTTTCTGATGGGGAACCAATCGGTTTCTCCATATTCTGTCCTTACAGTAGCCTCTTGTCCAGAGTATAGGTTGAGCATTAGGACAATCAGATGCTGTGGCACCCCCATTTCTTTTAAAGCATTCCATAGTTTTTCATGATCTACACCAGCCTTTCCCAACCGGTGTGCCTCCAGATGTTGTTGGACCACAACTCCCATCAGCCTCAGCCATTGGCAATGCTGTCTGAGGCTGGTGAGAGTTGTAGTCCAACAACATCTGGAGGCACACTGGTTGGGAAAGGCTGATCTACACAAGTCAAGTTCTTTATTTGCATTTAGCCATAGGCCATCGCACAGCTGGAGAATACACGTTTAAAATAATAAAACATGCAGTCACGTCGGATTTGTAGTCATTTGGGCTTTTATGTAATTTGCTCTCAGTTTTTTTGCGGCCAAGGCAAAATTAGCCACTGTGATTGTAACTTGGGTGTATTAGTCAGCCAAGAGCTCCACCACCAAATCGCCAGAGAAAATCTCCCCTCTAGAATTAATAAGAGGGGCCAGAAGTTTCATTCTAGGGTTCTTATACAAGGGACAGAAAAGCAAGTAATGGACTATATCCTCAGGTTCCTTACAACCGAAAACGCAATGATGCTTTTCGGGCGGGATTCCCGAATATCTGCCTTCAAGGTAGGCTGTGGGCATCATATGAAATCTGAGTTCTGTAAATAATAATAATAATAATAATAAATTTTAATTTTTGTGTTGCCTATCTGGCCGAAGTCACTCTAGGCGACGTACATATTGGAATTCAATAAAATACAATATAAATACAGAATAAAATACAATGCAGTCAACAGTATAGAACAATGTAGGGCAATCAAGAACCAATTTTAAACAGTCATAGAAAATTAGCCTACCCCGGAGATCCCAAAGGCCTGTCCAAAAAGCCAGGTTTTTAAGCTCTGGCGGAATGTGTCCAGGGAAGGGGCAAAGAGTAAAAGCTCTTTGTAAGGAGAAAAATGCATCCAAATTCTGGGAACTTGTTTTGAAGGGACTGAAGGGGGAGTGAGTAGCCATCGATAGTCAAATAACATCGGACCAATGGAGCTCGTATTTCTCCACACTTTATAAAAATATTTCGCCCTGCCCCCAGTCTTCCCTTACCACTTTATCCAGATCCTTACAATTTTGCCCGGAATGGGAACCGGTCTCCCCTGCGGAGGTTGTTTTATTGATTAATTCGGTGCCTGACAATAAGGCCCCTGGAGAGGACATGCTTCCAGCAGAGCTATTTAAGTCGAATCCCGATTGGTGGGCCCCCGTTTTTGCCAAACTGTTCACTTTTATTAATTCTTATGGTGATGTTCCCAAGGGCTGGGGAATCAGTACGGTGATCACTCTTTACAAAAGTGGTGCTAAGTCCGACCCCAAAATTTTCAGGCCGATCAGTCTATTGGACATTGCGTCCAAACTTTATACTAAGTATCTTCTAGCGAAATTGGACCGGTGGGCTAATGAGAATGCCATTATTGCACTGGAACAGGCAGGGTTCGTTAAAAGTAAATCTACGATTGATCACTGTTATGTTTTATCTCACCTTATTCAGAAATATGCATTCCATAACAGAAAAGAACTATTTGTTGCCTTCGTAGATTTCTCGTCTGCCTTTGATTTGGTAGACAGAGAACGCCTCTGGCAGAAATTTGGCGCTACAAATATAGACAAACGGTTACTCCTACTCCTGCAAATTTTGCACTCTGACACATCCCTTAGGGTGAGACTAGGGGCTAATGGTCAACTTTCAGAGGCGATCCCTACCCATCGTGGGGTTCACCAGGGCTGTTTACTAGCCCCCTTTCTTTTTAACTTTTATATAAATAATATCGTACAGGAACTTTCAGGCTCAATGCATTTTCCACCCTCAATTTTATCTGTTAAACTTTCTGTTTTACTTTATGCCGACGATCTGGCCCTCATCTCAACCACTCAAGTTGGAATGAGGAGGCTGTTACACAGCCTGGGCCTATTCTGTGCTGAGGAACATCTCCTCATTAATTACTCCAAGACGAAAGTGGTAGTGTTTGGAAAAAAACGAACCAAACACGTCTGGAGACTTAATAACAAGATTATACAACAGCAACGGAGTTACCGTTATCTGGGCCTTAATTTCACTTCCAATTTGTCCTGGAATTCCCATCTTGACTCTGTCAGGCTGAAGGTTGCCCATTCCATACACCAGCTATGACGTTTCTTTACCCGCAAGGGAGGTAGTTTGGTTCCCCCTGCCCTGGAAATCTTTCGCAGGAAGATAATTCCACAGCTCTTATATGGGGCAGAGATCTGGGGTTATGGCAACATCTCTTCCCTTGAAAAAGTTCAGAAAGCTTACCTCAGGTTTATTCTGTCTACTCCCCGTGGCACGCCAGCATCTCTATTAAGGTTAGAGACTGGCTCGCACCCGATAGAATCGCTGGCCCATGCCGCTTTGGCATCCTACTGGTTGCGGCTTGCCGGCATGGATGATTCCTGTTTACCTAAAAAGTGTTTCTTCGAACAACTCCAATCATCTTATCACTCTACTTGATTAAATCGAACCAAAACTAAATTGGCCGCTTACGGGATCTCCATTGCCCTTATACCTTCACACCCTTCTTTGAGGGCAAAAAGGCGGCTGAAGGGCAGGATCTTTTTATATGCTCAAAGATGGACGCTTTATTCAGCTTCCCAATCGTCCTTCTCCTTATGGTATCCTTGGTACAAGACGACGTTTAGCATGGAGCCATATTTTTCCTTCCTTTCTGCTCCATTGTTGAGGAGGTCTTACGCCTCCAAACCATGCCTTCGGCTATCCTTGAAGGTCGTTATGCTAACATTCCCCCCCACTCTCGAGTTTGTATATGGCATTCGGGAGAGGTGGAGGATGTGGCCCACTACCTTCTGAGATGTCCTCTTTACAAAGATCCCAGGTCTAAAATTTTATTTCCCATAATCCACCCTATGTCGGATAGGCCTATACGGGAACAAATATCCATTCTTCTGGCCAGTACGGATGTTCATATAACATTTCGGGTCGCCAACTTTGCTTTGGCAGCCGGGAAGATCAGGGCTAACCGCGTAAAACAATTAGAGTCAGCTTGATATTGTTTTCGTTGATTTTAAATTTACATGCATATGTCTACTAATGTAGGTTCTTATGTATAAATGTATATATTTATTTTTGGACGTTTTTAGTATATCCTGCAATATTTTATGTATTTCATGTATTTTTAATTTCTTGCAGTGGCTAATAGCTTTGAGCAATAAAGGTTTATTCATTCATCTTTGTAAGGAGGCATGTGTCAAAATATCGAAGTAGCTTGATTTTGCGTGGTTGAGTTTAAATAAAGGAAACCAAGGTGAAAAAGGGGCTGCAACAATTGATGCCCTATCTTGGGTCGCATCATAATCAAAAACCCAGTTACAGAGCTCAGAGGGGTTGAGGCTGAAAAACTTCCTTTGAGTAACATTATAAATTTTAAGTATTTCCTGATACCCTTGGGCCCATCCCCCTGACCGCTGCTGGTCATACCAGCAGAGCTTTGTAAGGGAGCTATCGTCCATGATGAAAATCCTTCTCCAGTATCTTAAATATGCCAGATCTATATTAGCTGCCAGAGAGGGGAGGCCAAGTTCTGCTCTTATATGGGCTGACGGAGCTCCACGTGGGAGCCCCAAGATCTGCTTCAGAAATGTATTTTGTAGGACCTCGAGTCCAGATTTAACTGGGTGGCTCCATAACTCGGACCCATAAAAGATTTTTGGCAGGACTTTAGTCACAAAGATTTTTAGCACTGGGTTGATTAATTGTCCACCACGGGTAGAAAAGAACCTTCTTAATTGGCCACTGGCTCTAGCACCCAATAATTTGGTGGCCTCCAGATGGTGACTCCATGAGAGCTTGTCATTAAAACATAAGCCTAGATATTTAAAGGTCTGTACCTGTTCGTCCATTTAGGGTCCAGCAATTTAGGGTCCAAATTGGACTTCTTATGCTTCCCACAGATCATTATTTTAGTTTTAGAATAGTTGACAAGCAAGCGTTGGTCTTTACAGTATTCTTCCAGGCGGGTCAACATTCTTTTTAGCCCTATTTTATTTAAAGAAAATAGGGCCAAGTCACCTGCATATAGCAATGAGGAAATCTTCCTATTCCCAACTGATGGATGAAAAAAAGTGGGAGAAAGGCGTTGCTGTAATCTATAAAGCACAGAGTGATTTTCTTCTGAAATTCCTTGGTCCATTCCATTATCCAACGTATGTTTGCTATATGCTGGCAGAAGCCCTGAAATGGGGAGTTCCGGGGTCGTGGTGGGAGAGGAGCTGTGGGGGACTTATGCAAGGCTTTCCTTGTGTTCAGAGCCCTCTCCCGGGTCCCAATACCCCCGCAAATTCCACCAGCCAAAAGGCCAGCACAGTAAAATAATTTTATTTTTTTCCCATTGTAGCCTGTGGGGAGCGCTTACTCCCTGGGAGGCCTGTTTGTTGGAGCCTGCACTTCCCAGTCGGCTTGTGCTCATAGGTCTCAACAGAACTGGTGTTCAGCTGGGCTGGCAGCTCCTGAACAGGACGAGGATCCTGCGGAGCTTTCTTTTACTGCCTCCCCTCCACTGACTCCTCCTCTGCGGCTTCCTGGCATTTGGATTAATCCAAAATTACTCTGTAAGGCCTTACTGTGAAAAAGTCATGAGTCTTTACTTTTTTGAGTGATTGAAAGGAATACCAGTATTGTTATATTCATAACGGAACACTGAACTTTTGTTTAAAATATAGGCCAATCTGACTGCAGGATATTTTCACACCTATCTGGCCCCCGAATTCTCCCTTATAATAGCAGGGAGCTCTTCAGTAGACAGCAAGTCAAGCAATTATCAGATAAAAAGCAGGGATGTGACATCAACAAGTCTTAGATTGTGGGAGGCAGGTTGTATTGTGGCAGCCGGGAATGTCACTATGCATGTCGAATGCAGACTGTATTTGCTAGAATAGATAAAGAGAGATACAGAAACATTACACAATACTTTTTCATGTTGCAGAACTGATTTAGACAGGATCAGAAAGATGAGGAATAAAATAAGCTATCCCCCTCCCCAGACTTGTGGGTTCTTTTTTTAAAAAATAGGATTCTAAACAGAATATCTCTGGGACACTTTGGGTCAGCCATTTGCTGCTCACCTGACATCAGCAGTGTTCCTCCTGGGAAGGCAGCCCAGTAGTTCTTTCCATCTGTCTCCACTTCTCTGTGCCGCTGACCCTAAATGGTGATGGAACCGCCACAGGCACATTTTCAAAGGCTGCCTGTGCGCATTAAGGCTGCTACTTGATCAGGCTTGCTTCTGAGTACACATGTATAGAATTGTGCTTTGGAAGGACTGGCAGACTGCAGTTTCCTAGTAAGAGTCAAAAGGCAGTTACAGGTGTGTTTTCCGGTTCTAACCTCAGGGGCATCATGCAGGATCCTGAGCCAGCAGCCATGTAGCTTTCTTCTCTGGGGTAAGTATACTTCAGCTTCAAGTTTCATATCCGCAAGTGACCTGCCATGATGGATGTTTCCTGTGTATTCCTGTGTGTCCTATGTATCTCCTGTGGTGGATGTTTCCTGTGATTGACTGTAGTATTACATACTCATTATGTAAACTGAGAGATACAAAAGATCAAAGATTATCTGCCTTTGCTGTGGTATAACTGGGCATTGTAAAAATTCAAATAAACCCACACTGAGTAACTCAGCATGCCAGTAAAATACTTTTCAATCTGTAAGCCATATGCACTAATAGGCAAAAAACCTTGCAGTTTAAGAATGTACCTATAGCCAACAGATATTTCTATCAAACTTTAAAAAGCAGGGAAATTGGGCAGCTATAGTGAATGCACCAGGGAAGCAGGAGACCTGACATCCTCTCTGAGATATTGTACTGCCCTACAAATTTGTCAAAATGCAAACACAATTTGGGTTGGTCTTTCACAGTCCAATCAACTTCCTGTGTAGCTTGGAAGAATTTGGTAACATGTGCCTGTAGGGGTGCTCTATGTTTTTAATTGACCATGCCCATCATAAGAAGACATGATTCACTAGAAAAGACAATAATGCTGGGAAAAACAGAAGGAAGTAGAAAAAGAGGAAGGCCAAACAAGAGATTAATTGATTCCATAAAGGAAGCCACAGACCTGAACTTACAACATCTGAACAGGGTGGTTCATGACAGATGCTGTTGGAGGTCACTGATTCATAGGGTCGCCATAAGTCATAATTGACTTGAAGGCACATAACAACAAAACCTTTCCTTAAGTGGAGTAGTTTAATCATAGCAGGCTGAAAACATCCATCTTGGGCAGGCCAAGTTTGTTTTTTCCAACACCTGGAGTCATTGCTTAAGTAGCAACATATTGTAATCCATCTGATTTTACATCAAACTGCAGTTTCAGATTCAACTTAATGCACCCAAAATAGAAACAGAGCATAACCTTGAAACAAAAAAGGCTATCTTCACTATCATATGACACTGACCAATAAAAAGGCTTTCTAATTAATAAAAATAAATTTGACACAGATTTCTACAATGAATAATGAGAGAAATATAATTTTCTAGGTTAGATTCTCTGTAGAAACAGTAGTAACACAGAAAAGAAGCAAAGTAAGAAGAACACCAACAAACATACAAAATTTTACCAATTTGTAGGGCAGTACAATATCTCAGAGAGGAGGTCAGGTCTTCTGCTCCCCTGGTGCATTCGCTATAGCTGCCCAATCTCCCTGCTTTTTAAAGTTTGATAGAAATATCTGTTGGCTATAGGTACATTCTTAAACCTTACTTTTTTGCGTATTAGTGAATTTCCTTGCTTTTTAGTCTAGGAGGTAAAAAATGGGATCCTGTGCAAGTTTGCTGAGAATGGATTGATCATTTGCATGCTTATTGAGTTCAGTGGGATTTACTCCCATGCAATCATGCTTAGGATAGGTAAAACTGATCACAGGGGATGGGGAGCAGGCAGGAGGGAGAGGAGATGAGGAGGTTTGATAATTTGCATGCTTATTGAGCTCAATGAGATTTACTCGTGTGCAATCATGGCTAGGATAGGTAAAACTGACTGTGGGGGAGGAGGAGGGGGAGGGGAGAGTAGAGGGAAGGAAGAAGGGGAGACGGGAGCAGAAGGAGTGGGAGGGGGAAGGAGGGGATCGGAAGGGGATGGGGAGGGGGACTTCCGGGAAGGGTGACTTCGCCTGTGCCTGCCTTTGAGACGAGCTCTCGTCTCAGAAGAAGCTTTTTCAGTTTTAAAATCAGTCAGAACGTTTTTTTTTTGACTGGTAAAGACTTTCTCCCGGGCAGGGAGAAACCTAGAGATTAACCACAAAAGCTTGTGTTTGTTGGGGGGACTGGATTTCATTAGTTTATGAGAGAAGGTTCAGCCAGCAACGCCGGACGGACTTCCAACCAAGCTCTAACTGATTAAGCGAGACGTTTATCTTTTCTTTAAAGATAAACGGATTTTAACAGGCAAGCATCCTTCTTTCTATTTTTATCATCTGGCTTAAATTGTTGCAACAAAAAGAGATTTGTCAATGAATCAGCTATAAAGAATCCCTGGGTGAGTTATAACTCTTCTCTTTCATTCACGAAATTAAGGGGGAAAGAAATCGTAATAGCTTGTCTTTGTTTTTTATTGCAAAAAGCTGGCCTGGATTGTGCATTTTAAAGATACAAACGGATGAGGGATTTCTATTCCGAGGAGAAAAAAAATAATAAATCTGATTTATGAGCTTTTGAGTATTATATGTCTGGGACTATTTTTTCTGGTCTATTTCATTCTGACGAATCTGCTTGTTCTGGATGCCACTAACTGTTTTGATGCTGTGAACTAAATTTGTTTTGCATTCCTGAACATATAAGAGATAAGGCAGGCTGTGTTGGCTACACTGTGATGTCACCAGGCTTGGAATATTAACCCCTTTGTCGCTGGAATAAGAAGTGGTGTTTTTTTTTCTTCGTGGTTTTAAGAATGGCAATCAAGAAAGTGACTGAGACCCTGGAAGTAATTATGTTTCAGAAAATAATGGATGAGATTGAGATAATGAAACAAACCCTGAGACAGGGTAGACAGGAGATGAAAATTGAATTTGGCAAAATGAAGCAGGAGCTTAAACAAATAGGGGATTTTGTGAGAGAGGAGGTTGATGAGATCAGAGATACAAATGGTCAAGCATTAGAAGATGAAAAAAGAAAAATTAAAGGGAAGATGCAAGCCCTGGAGATTGGAACAAATGTGGAACTGGAAAAAGACTTGGAGTTTATGGATATTAGAGATAAAGTTTACTGTTTGGAATTCAGCGTTGTCTCCGAAGAAATTAATGAAGATATCAGAGATAAAGTTATCAATGTCTTGGATAAATTTCTGGACTGGAATGATGTGATGGAGTTTGACATAGAAAAAAATCTATAGAATTAATTACAGATATGTGACAATGGAAAAACTTTCAAGAGATGTGCCAGTGCATTTCGTAAAAAAGAAGAATAGAGATATGACTATACAACAATATTTCAGCAACACATTCAGAATTGATGGCAAGGAAATATTTGTGATAAAGGAAATTCATATCAGACTCTTATTATATGACTATGGCTATGACAGCAAGATTATTATGGGACACTGATAATGGAAGAATGGCTACTGAAATTACTGGACCTAACAGGATTATTATGGGTGCAAGGATGGAAGATGGAAGATGGAATTAGCATTGATAATGGAAGAATGGCTATTGAAATTATTGGACCTAACAGATTTGATAAGATGGATTAATTGACATGTTTATTTGGAGAAAATTTGTTAGATATATTTCTCAAGGAGTTGAAACCTCTCTTTGACTTTTTGTGGAAAGAATAAGGTGATGTTTATGAGATTTGATGATTAATTAAGATAATTACTGGAGGAAAGTGATTTTGTAATATAATTTAAGAGACAGGTTTGTTATATATTATAGACCTATAACTGATCTGCGACAAATTGGAAGTCAACATTTTATTTTATTGTTTAATTTGTATTTTTGTTTTGTTTTGTTTTGTTTTTGAAAATTTGAATAGAAATTAATGATAAAAAAAGGAAGGGGATGGGGAGGGGAAGGGAGGAGTGAGAAGGGAGAGGGAAGGGGCAAGAGGGAGGGGATCGGAGGGAGGAGGGCAGGTTTGATCATTTGCCTGCTTTTTGAGTTCAGTGGGATTTACTCCTGTGCAATCATGCTTAGGATAGGTGAAACTAACCTGGGGTGGGGGTGGGGGAGGAGGGCAGGAAGGGGAGGCGCAGGGAGGAAGGGGGAGGGGAGGGGATGAGATTGGGTGGGTGGGCACTGGGCAGAGGGGAAGCACCTTTCCTTTCCCAAAGGAAAACATTGTGAACACTATCATTCTTTTTCAGGGTTTCCCCCACCTTTTTATTCTACAGCAGGCACATGTAGCCTCCCATCCAAATTTAAACCAAAGCTGTCACTGGCTACATCCACACCAGACTGTTATTTCACTTTCAACAGTCATGACTTCTCCCAAAGAATCCTGGGAAGTGTAGTTAGTGAAGGGTGCTGAGAGTTGCTAGGAGATGCCCTGTTCCACTCACAGAGCTTCAATCAGAGTGGCTGACTGTTAAACCAGTCTGGCCGCTGAAGCTCTGTCAGTGGAATAGGAGTCTCCTCTCAGCACCCTTCACAAACTACGCTTCCCAGTATTCTTTGCGGGAAGCCATCACTGTTGAAAGTGAAATAAATGTCTGGTGTGGTTGTAGCACCCTGATTAGGCAAGCCCAGAAGCTGTGAATCTGGTGTTTAGAACACTGACAGTTGGTTCTTACTGAGCATGCCCAATATTATCATTGAGTTCAAGCCAAAATTTCTTAAATTAATTAAAAATCAGCCAGACATTTTTTAACGTTTAAACTGCAGAAGATAAAGGTCAGAGTAGGGGGCAAGGTCAGTAATAGGATTGTAGATACCCTGTGAACATGGCTGTTTTTAAATTAATTTCAACACATTATGAGAACTCTGACAGAAAAAAGTCCAAAAGGGGTCTGTTTCTCTCTCTCTCTCTTTTTACACTTTTAACTCTTGATTCTCTCTGACTGTTATGTGTATCACTATGCAAATTTAGAGGGTTGTTAAGCAAGTGTTGCTGAGTTCAAGACCATAAGTTTTGTAACGTTTTGTTTTGAAATGAGCTTATGGGAAGGATCAGAATGGCATGGGGGTATTTTCGATTTATTTATTTATTTAGTTAGTTATTACATTTATACCCAGGGCTGGTTCTAAAAGGCGGCCAGGCTGGACACTGGCCCGAGGGCCCCAGAGCAACAAGAGCCCCTAAGGGGCCCCTGAGGGGCCCTCCCCTCCCCTTCCATGATCCGCACCCCTCATGCCCCCCACTTACCTGTCAGCCGGCTTTTTAGCATTGCCCTTAATGAAGATGGCGGCCGCAGCTTCCCTAAGGTACTGAAGCCGCTGCTGCCATCTTAGTTGATGGCAGAGATGTGCGCGTGTAGCATGCACATGTGCCACCAACAAAGATGGGAGTGGAGGCTTCATTCCCCTTAGGGAAACCGCGGCCGCCATCTTCATTAAGGGCAATGATAAAGACTAGACAGGTAGGGGGGCCGTGGGGGGGTGCGGTGGGTGCACACGTGCATACATGCACACACACACACACACACCGGGGGGCCAGGGCAAGCTGATGCCCAAGGGGCCCCGCATGCCTGGAGCCGGCCCTGTTTATACCCCACCTTTCTTTTCATGATAGAAACCCAAGGCGGCTTGCATATGGTTCCCAGGCAGTCTACCATCCAGGCACTGACCAGTCCTGATCCTGCTTAGCTTCAGCAGGGTGCTGGCCTCATGTGCCTTCAGACCATAACATTGCGATATGTGAAAAATCCATGCTGGCTATAGTACAGCCACTCTTGTGGCTGTATAAACCTTCTGTTTGGTTAGAGTGGGGGAAGAGAAAGAGGCAGGGGTATCTGGAGCAAAAGGAAGGTCATGGAGCACCTACAGATCTTCAGAGTGTAAGGGAGGAATGGTGGATAGAGAAATAAGTAACAAAATCAGGAACAGGACACCAAGAATGCGTGGATCACATTTATCATCTTTTTAAATTATTTATTCTTCCCTTCTGCCTCCCCCTTCCCCACATTCCCCTCATGCTCAGTGTCCTTGGATAGCTAAGACAGAAGTCTTACTGGTCTATTACTTATGTAGTGCCATCAATGTACATGTTGTTCTGGAATTTCACAAGCAAGGAGGCAGAGCTTCTGATCTGAAATAGACAACACCGAAGACAACAGAACTTGGGGAGGAAAAGATATAAATGTCGCAGGAATTAATGTGAGCAAATGCAGTTACATACAGGCTTAGTTGTGATTACTATTGAGAAGTGTAATAAGGGGTTACACCAAAGACTTCAGAAAAAGTTGGATTTTGAGGAGGAATTTCAAGGAAGAGAGAGATTGGTTGAAGAAGGGAGTTCTGTACACACCTCGATGCTAGTTAGCTCTGGCACTTCTAGGCAAAATTGCTCTGGATTGGGACAAGGCCTGTCCAGAGGCCAACATAGGTCTTACTTGGCATGAATAATCACAATATTACTTTGTATCAAAGCCTACAGATCTCAGACTATATTGTGGCCCTCACCCAAAATGCAGCATTGGGTCCTCACACCACCCATTCATTACTGATTTGTACCATAAAGTTAGAAAATTTCACAGATACCTTGATGCTCTTCAGGATCTTCAGAAGTTTCTTTCTAGAGTTTGTTCTAACTTGATTCTGGCTGGAAGGAGGCATCATCCATCACAACATGCGATTTCATGTATATCTGTGTGATCCTGGAAAATGTCTTAATATCACACCTATATGGAATTTTGTAGGATCCTTTTTTGTATCAAGATGAAAATACAGGAAAACATTGTGACTTTTATATTGTGCAAAGGTTAAATTAATAACCAGTACTTTCCTCCATTGTCAAGTTGTTATTTCTTAATTATATATTACTAAATATAGCAGCACAATTCTATAACAGAGACTTAAGAGCAGATTTTTGTATGGGAATTAATTCTAAGCAGTTCTTTTCAAACATTTGCATTTTGATCAAAAAGAAGCAGCAAACTTAAAGAACTGTAGTTTTTCACACCTTCATAATCCTGAATGCTCAATTTACTGTTTTTAGTGCTTCACCAGAGAGCATTGCATTGAATTGCTACAATGAAACATTATTTTTTATTTCTTTGTTCCCCAAAGAGACCTATTTCCTGAATTAAAATAAGACAATTTATTTTTCACAAATGTATTGTTCCATGGCCTGTGCAAAGTAACTTCATTTTAAGCACTGCTGAGTTGTCACAGAGTGATCGTGACAGGCACCAGGGCTGCATTATTTAATGTCAGTTCTGAAGTTTGCCCTTTCTGCATGTTAATCACTTTGCCAAGATTTATGTGTGATTTTCAGGAAAGTGTTCTGAAACTGCTTCTGTAAATCAAAACCTAACTTGCTTTTATAGTGGTACAATATTATTGTCTTGAAGCTGAACCACTGACAGGACATCAACAGTATATTATCAGTAATAATATAGATGGAGAGATGGGGGGAACCAGGCTTTTAAATATGGTAACAAAAATGAAGAATCATTGTGTTCCAATGAACCCTGTGAGTGATGCCGCTGGGAGTCATGTACTCCCAGCAGGGTCACCCATGGCGGTAAGGTCAAGGGAGAGGAACTAGACAAAGAATGACCCAAGAAAGTCCTCAACGGCAGAACAGGCGGAGGATAACAATGTGTATGTTACAACGGCTGTGAAGGCAGACGAAGGCTGCAGCAGATAAAGGACTTCCAATTGTCATGGTACCCATGCCATTGGATCAAAGCCTTTTTCTGTCAAGATTGTGTGTTGATCATGGTGCACTGATCTCCCCACATAAAACAAATTCACGCACAGGCATCTTCCATAACAAAAGCCCCATGGCGATTGGCAAATGGCAACGGGGGCAGGACTGTGAAATCCAGAAGCCCCTAGTCATGGTCTGGTACATCTGCGGTGGAGGTAAATGTAGCAGTATAAATCCTGAAAATATTTATTATAATAAGGTAAAATAAACCAAAAATGCATCGATATAACAGAATATATCTAAATTCAAACATGAATAATTTTTTACAAAAATATATGTCAAGAACAATATATAAATGTGAATATTGTTTCTGATATGGAACAAGGTTGGTGGGAAAAATCAAATTCTAATGTGGTGAGGATGTTTTCAAGGTGGTCCAGCCAGACGCGATTCGACACAAAATGTCTTTTTCAATGGCCTTAAAGACAGAAAAAGTATACAGCACAATATACTTTATGTCTTAATATAAAAAATATTTTTATATAGAATCTAATATAATATAAAATATACATAATGAATCAAATATAATTCAGTATCCAATGAATTCTGTAAAACATATAGGTATACACATAAATAAAAAAATAATACAAAGAAATATCACAGAATTTTTTACACATAAAAAAGAAAATATTATAATTTTAAAAAAACTTACATTGCAATTAATGCTTTTAACACATTGTCCTTGTCCACAATTTTTTTTAATAAGGGTTTTGCAAAGTTGATGCTCTTTTTATACAAGTTAAAGCCAGGAGGCCTAATTACTAAACACCAGTACATCTGTGTAGGTTTTCTTAAAGAAATATAACACAGGGTAATACTGCATACTGGATTTAAAAAAAAAAACCAAACAAGTGCTAAGTATAATGCAAACATCAATTATATTGCTGCTTTAATACTGTGTCATGAAATTGTAATCAACTTATATGAAAAAGAAAAATTGATAAACATGAAATAAATTAAGATTATAAGACAGGTAGCCAACTAATTTCTTCATTGAGACCATATGGATTTATGGTTTTTAAAGTATGAATCCAAAATAACTCCCTTCTTAACAGAAAATTGTTCAAATTTTTACCTATTCCTTTACCTTTTTCTATAATCCAAAATTTTAAATCAAATTCAGTATGACCTAGATTAATGAAATGATTGACTAAGGGGGCATTACGTCTCATATTTCTAATACAACTTTTATGTTCACATATCCTAATTCCTGGTGGTCATACCTACATAAAAAAGGTTACAAGGGCATGTGATACCATAGATAACCCCTTGTGTGTTACAATTAAAAAATTCTCTAACCTGGAATTTCCTATTTTTTGACAAATTAAAGAAATATTTGGTCTTATTGTTATTATTACACACACTGCAATTACCACATGGAAAGTTTCCTGCTGGTGGATTTGATATAAAGGAGGAGGTAGTGGTCCTGGGTATCACCTGAGTATTTGAATGTACCAAAAGATCCTGCAAATTTGGTGCACGTTTAAAAACAAATATGGGTTTTTCCCTACACTTGGGTATGTTTTCCAATAAATGCCAATGTTTTAAAATAATATTCTGTATCTTCCCATTAAAGCCATCAAAGGTTAATGGTATGAGTAATTTTATTTTTTATTTTTCTCACAGCTGATACTGGTTGTTAGTAAGTCCTTTCTATCCTTAATTCTTGCTCTATACTTAGCCTTTTTTAAAATCTTCTTTGGATAACCCCTCTGTTGCAGTTGTTGTATGAGAGAATTAGCCTGATCATCAAAATCCTTCAGATCACTACAATTCCTTTGAATTCTTATCATAAGAGAAAAGGGTAAATTACTCTTAATATATTTGGGATGAAAGCTATCATAAAAAAGATATGAGTTGGCATCAGTAGGTTTTGTGAAAACAGATGTTATAAGTGTATTATTCTCTTTTTTGACTGAGATAGCCAAAAAATTAATATGAGACATACTATAGTTAATTTCAAATTTAATAGATGGATGTTGAGAATTGACATATGTATGGAACTTATGTAGATCAGCTTCATCTCCTTTCCAAATGAAAAAAAATATCATCCAAATATCTTTTATAAGCCAAAATATATTTAGAAAATAAATTTTTTGATGTTAAAATGTACATATTTTCAAAATAATCCATATAGAGATTTGCCAATTCTGGGGCAAACTTGCATCCCATAGCTGTCTCAGATATCTGCCAGTACAGATTTGATTGAAAACTGAAATTTTTTTTTGTCAAAGCAATTTCTGCTAAATTACAAATAAAATTGGTCGGTGGTAAGAAAGGATCTTCTCTATTATTTAAAGTGGTTTCAATAATATGTAAAGCCTCATATGACATCCATTGTAACAAAAAAGGAATGATATTCCAAGGTGTTAATGTTATTTAAATGGGACAATGTCAGGATGCAGGATTGGGACCCTGGCACTTCAGAGGATGAGGAGGAGATCATTTTCCCAGAGTTGTGTGAAGAGGGGGAGGGAGAACTCTCAGAGATAGGGTTGCCCAGCAACGAAGGCCTTGAAACTCCAGCAGACACAGATACAGACTCTGCTCAGGAATTTCCCACACTCACCCCCCTTCTCGAGCCAGAGCAGTTAGAACAAGAAGGGGGGGAATTCAACTCCCTCATTAGCCAGAGAAAAGCCCGCCTGATGGGCATGACATTCACCCCCCTCTTTCCCCAATACCAGAGGCAGAATCTTCAGAAGAGGAGGGGGCAGAGCTTCCCCCCTCACCACAAACCTGGAGAAAACAAAAACGAGCAAAGGGGAGAGAAAGGAGGGGCGGGGAAGAGAGCATCCTAAGGCGGAGTGAGAGAATTCGCGCCAGAAATCCCCCTTTATAAGGTTAAGGGGGGGCGGGGATTCCTTGTTCTGTCAACTCTCTTGCATGTCGCTGGACACATGTTATTGTGTTCCTTCATGAGAAGGCGCAGCCTCTGTTTGGATATTACCTTAATAAAGACTGAACTGCTTTCACAACCTGGTCTGGTTTCTGAGTCCAGTTCCGGACACGACAGACAAAAAGTCCCCTGAATCTTTAATATATGATCCTATCATTGGTATAAATGGTTTTAAAAAATAATCTACATATTCAGATAATGGTTCTAAAATAGAACCACATCCTGAGATAATGGGTCCACCAGGGACTGGAAAGATGCCATAATGAATTTTAGGAAGTAAATAGAAGATAGGTGTTCTATCCTGTGATTCCAGTAAGAAATCATAGGTTTTTCTAGTTATATATCCTTCTAATAATGCTTCTTCCAGTATCTGGACTATCAATTGTTTAATTTCTTTTGTAGGATCCGATTTACATTTAGAATAATGAACTTGTGATGACAGTTGTCGATATGCCTCTGAGATGTAATCTTTTTTATCCCAAACTACTATAGCTCCTCCTTTGTCTGCAGGTTTGAAAACTATATCAGTATATTTTTTAAAATTATCTAAGGTCTTTTTTTCTTGTGTAGTGAGATTATACCAAATTTTAATTTCTTGTTTATCAATATTTTCCACTTCATTTGTAACTAATTCCACAAAAGTTTGAATTCGACAGTTATTAGTATCCGGATTAAACATTGATTTAGGTTTAAAAGTCTGTTCTTTATTAGGTAAGAGAGTATTAGTATTCTTAAAAAAAGTCTGCCAATCTTATATTTCTGAACAATTTTTGAAGCTCAGACATAGTTTTAAAATCATTATGTATTGGAGTAGGAACAAAAGAGAGTCCTTTAGCTAGAAGCAAAGTTTCAGTATCAGATAGTAGGTGGCGGGAGAGGTTTACTACCACCAGGTTTTCTGTTGTTTTTTCTTTTTGAAGTTTTCCCTTTTTTCTACATACCTTTGTCTCTTTCCATATGTGTTTTCCCTCTGTTTTATAAAAGGAAAGGGTCTTTTAAAGGATGATGTACTAGGTTGTGGACTTTCAGCTGATTCAGCTGATGTAGTATCTAAAGTTTTATCTCCCTCACTGTCAGTGTTTTCTCGGAATGAGACTGACTTCCTTGGTAAACGTGTTTCTGTGACTTTTTTCCAATTATAAACTCTCCCTGTCTCGTAGTCCTTCAGATCTCTTTGGAACTTTTTCAATTTAATCTCCTTAAGTTCTTTATATTTTTTCTCAAGATCCACATTTTTACTTTTACCTTTGGTATTCATTAAGGTTTCATCCTACTTGTTTTGTTCACACTCACATCTGCGGTGGATACAGATTCAGATGGATCCATTGTTAAAGACTATATTTTGGAAGACAATCCGAGTGATCGCCAAGAAGAAGGGGTAGCAGAGTCTGGTTTGTTTGCCACAGTTTGCAATGATTAGGCTAATGGTTGCTAGTAAAGCTAATTGTTCTGAAGCAAGATGTAACAATAGCACCTTTTTCAAGAGAGTTAGGCCCCAACTATACTATACATTTAAAGCAGTATCATACCACTTTAAACATTCATGGTTTCCCCTAAACAATCCTGGGAAAGATTTGTTAAAGGTGATGAATGAATGAATGAATGAATGAATGAATTTATTTTGGTCATGGACCAGCCAACATAGTATGAACACAATACACAAATTACACAATATATGATTTACATCTTACAATAAAACCATAAGAAGGCATAAAATGTATAAAATTAGCAATACTAAAATATATAAAAGGAACCAATAATTAAAATAATTGATTCATATCTTTAGCATCTTTAGCATGTGATGTATCTTTAGCATATGATGAAAGTGATATAATAAAGGTTCCAGACACACCTCTGTGGGGAGGAAATTCTATAGCTTAGGAGCTGACACAAAGAATGTCCTCTCCTGGGCCCTCCCCCCAGACTTCCAAGAGTGGCAGAACTATCATGAGGGCTCCCTCTGCTAATCTTTACACCCAGGACCTGCACCCAAGAGGACCTGCAGGGATGAAGGCATCTGATATTCAGGGCCTAAGTCATTTAGGGCTTTAAATACTTATGTGAGCACCTTGAATTGTGTCTGGAAACAAACTGGCAATGAGTACAGCTGATTTAGAATAGGGTTATATATGATCTAAATGGAACCCCAGCCAATAATATGGCTGCTGCATTTTGGACCAGTTGAAGTTTGTGCATCATCTTCAATCTCCACACAGAGCATGTTGCAATCATCCAATCTGAAAGTTAGCATTGCCATTCTATATGTATGTGTGTTTCAGTATTGCCACTAGCATTGAAACACTTATGGCAAACAAAAATCTACCGACTCTTCAGCTTGATTTGCCAGGCAATAATTTAAAACCAATAGCCATTTGATTAAAGACTTTTACAAAAGAGCTAGCTACTTTTCCATGAATTGATTAAAAGAAAAAACACCACAAAATAATGGCCCAGTCTGTATGTCACATTAAACCATAGTTAAAAACAAACTATGGTTTAATGCAGCCTTCACCAACCTGGTGCCCTCCAGATGTTTTATACTACAACTCTCATCGGCCCCAGCCAGCACAGATATATGATGCTTGGGGCTGATAGGAGTTGTAGTCCAAAATATCTGGAGGGCACCAGAGTATAGGCTGGTGTAATATGTGTAGCATGCTGGTGCATGGTGCTAAAAAGTTCTTGCTCCACTCATTTCCCACTCCTGCTGCTGCACTGCTAGGAAACAAGTCAGAGTGTAGCTTCTCCTGACATCTGAATCCATGCTCGTGATTTGTTCCTTTCCAAACAAAACATGAGCAGTAACCAATGTTTGTACTTAGCTTAGTGCTTGTGGTTTGTTTGGGCAAGCCAAGTGGCACAAAAGCAGCAGGAGCAAGAACTTTTCAGCAGTGGGTGCTAGTACATTACAAATTCATATAAAACCATAATTGGTTGTAAACTGTGGTTTAATGTGATATGCAAACCAGGCCAATTTATATTTCAGCATTCCAATCTTTCCCTTCCAGCATTATGTAGGAGCATTTAAGTGACATGTCACATTCAATCATTTTTGACAAATTTGGAACCTTTTAATAGCAGCAAATGTTCTGCAATAAAAATGGCATTGCTCTGTCTTTGTGTAGCAACATTATGGCTGGAATAAAAACAGGGTTAGTGTGGGGGGGGATTCACTAACTATTCAACATTTCCCAGAAAACAATGTGGGATAGTTGTCCAACTTACATTTGCTGGATATGTTTATTTGCAGATTTGTGTCTTGGCAGGAATCAGTAATGTAATCAAGAGCTTATGGGAAGCCTCAGAATGGCATGGGGGGATATTTTCCATTTAAACATTGCGGAATGTGAAAAATCCCCACTGACTATAATATACAGCCACTCTCGTGGCTGTATAATTTTCCTTATGAGTGTTTTTAATGGTATGATGAAATTGTTTTATTTTGTACTTTAATTATATGTGGATGTATTTTTATAATTGGCTGTATACTTGCAAACAGCTTAGAAGCCATTTTGGCAACTAAGCGGGGTATATATATATAATATTAATATTGGGGGGAAACAACAGCAACATTGAGATATAAGCATTATTTACCTAGTGATCGCTAATATGCCTACCAAAATCCCACACTGTTAACCAGATAAGTCTCACATGGTGAAGTAGTAAGCAATCAGAAATATGTAGGGTCAGATCCAAAATCTTTGCTTTGTGAACAGAAGGAATTCCCATTCATAGGAGAGTTGTGCTCACAGAAGGGGGACTCTCCTTGCAAGAACATTCCATTCATGGAGTAAAGACGCTGGTTGCAACCCATTGTGCTGGACAAAACAGTGTAATAGTCCTTCAAAATGGATGGAAACAGCTTAAAAAGAACAGAAAACAGAAGAGTCCTGCTGGATGAGTCCACAGACTTATCTTGTCCAGCATCTTGTTTTCTGCAGTCACCTGCCAGATACCTATGTGAAATCCACAAGCAGGACATGAATACAACAGCCATGTCCAGATGTTGTTCTCCTATTCAAAGGCATAGTGTATCTGAGGTTAAAGTTAAAATATAGCCATCATGACTAGTAGCCATTGATAGCGTTCTTCTCCATGAATTTGTCCCCCTTTAAAGTTGTCTATCCTGGTGGCCATCACCACATCTTGTGAAGGTGCATTCCATAGTTTAATTATACACTGTTGTGAAGAACTTCCTTTTCTGTCCTGAATCTCCCTCCTTTTAGTTCCATTGAATAACCCCAAATACTAGTACTTTGACAGAGGACTAGAAACATTTCTCTCTATCTAGTTTCTAAAACCATGGATAATGTTATACACCTGTATCATGTACCCCTTACTCATTTCCCCCCTAAATGAAGTAGCCCCAAACATTGTGATCTTTCCTTGTAGAGCAACCACTCCAGTCCCCTAATCATTATCATTTTTTTTTACCTTTTCCAGCTCTACAAAATTCTTTTTTGGGTGTGGTGACCAAAACTGGACACAGTATTCCAAGAATGGTTACATCACAGATTTGAATAAATGCATTATGATACTGGGGTTTTAATTTTTTATCTTTGTCTTGGAATTTACCACAACTGCCACAATCCCCTTTCCTGATCAATCACCACCAGTTCAAACCCTATCAGTGTGTTTGTGAAGTTAGGATTTTTTGCCCCCATGTGCATTGCTACACACTTACATACATTGAATTGTATTTGCCATTTTAATACCCATTTGCCCAATTTCGAGAGTTGTCTCATGTAAACAGAGGTAAGAAAAGAACACATTTAATGGAAATATGATAGCAAGAATCACTTTCCACAGTTTACCTTCCAGCAGTCAGATACAAAATAGTTGCAAAATAATTTATTCAACAATTTCCAAATGATTTAAATAAGCAGCAACACTTTTATCCTTGATATTATAAACATTAATGAACCCACCTACAATTTTGCTCTTAATTAATTCTTTATCTACTCACATTTCCTATATTTTATAAACTTTAGTATCTCACTGTGATCTTTTCGGAAAACATATATATTACAAGACTATACGGGTGTAACATGAATTATACAGCCACAAGAGTGGCTGTATACTATAGTAGCCAGCGGGGATTTTTCACATTCCACAATGTTAAATTGAAAATACCCTCAATTTATTTATTTATTTATTTATTATTTCAATTTATATACCGCCCTTAGCGAAATAGCTCTCAGGGCGGTGAACAAACAAAATAAAATACAATATATCATAATAAAAATACAAAAACATATACAAACAAACAACGAAAAGCACAGCAAAAACAAAATAAATACTACAAAAATTAAAATACAGATTAAAAGATTAAAAAAGTTAAGAAGATTAAAATGCCTGGGAGCATAAAAAGGTCTTTACCTGGCGCCGAAAAGATGGAAGTGTAGGCGCCAGGCGTACCTCTTCGGGGAGGCTGTTCCACAACTCAGGGGCCACCACAGAAAAGGCCCTAGATCTCGTAACCACCCTCCGGGCTTCCCGATGGGTTGGTACCCGGAGGAGGGCCTTAGATTCTGAACGAAGTGAACGGGTAGGTTCATAGCGAGAGAGGCGTTCCACAAGGTATTGAGGTCTCCATGCCATTCTGATGCTTCCCATAAGCTCATTTCAAAACAAAACCTTACATAAGTTATAGTCCTGAACTCAGAAACGCTTGCTTAACAACCCTGTCAATTTTCATGGCGATACACAAAACAGTCAGAGAGAATAGACAGTTCAAAGTGTAAAAAGAGAGAGAAAAACCTCAGAGCCCTTTTGGACTTTTTTCTCTGAGAGTTATAATCTGTTGAAATCCATTAAAAATCAGCCATATTCACAGAGTACCTGTAATCCTAATACTGATGTTGCCCCATACTCTGACCTTCATCTGCTGCTGTTTAAAAGTTTAAAAAATGCCTGGCTGATTTTTAATTAATAAATTTTGGCTGGGACCCAATGATAGCGCGGAGCATGCTCAGTAAGAACCAACTGTCAGAGTTCTAAAAGCCTCACAGCTGCTGGGCTTGGCTAATCAGGGGGCCACACCCACACCAGACTTTGATTTCATGTGAGACAATCATAGCTTCCCTCAAAGAATCCCGGGAAGTGTAGTTTGTGAAGGGTGCTAAGAGACTCCTATTCCCCTGAGAGAATGGTTTAACAGTCAGCCACTCTGATTGAAGGTCTGTGAGGGGAACAGGGCGTCTCCTAGCAACTCTCAGCACCCTTCACTAACTACACTTCCCAGGATTCTTTGAGAGAAGCCATGAGTGTCCAAAGTGAAATAAAGGCCTGGTGTGGATGTGGCCAGGGACAGCTTTGGTTTAAATTTGGGTGGGAGGCTACATGTGTCTGCTGTAGAATAAAAAGGTGGGGGAAAGGCTGAAAAAGAATGATTCTGTTTACAATGTTTTCCTTTTGGAAAGGAAAGGGGCTTCCCTTCTGCCCAGTGCCCACCCACCCAATCTCCTCTCCTCCCACTCCCTGCCCCTTCCCTGGGTCAGTGTTGGACTACGACCTGGGAGACCAGGTTTCGAATCCCCACACATAAGAACATAAGAACATAAGAAGAGCCTGCTGGATCAGGCCAGTGGCCCATCTAGTCCAGCATCCTGTTCTCACAGTGGCCAACCAGGTGCCTGGGGGAAGCCCGCAAGCAGGACCCGAGTGCAAGAACACTCTCCCCTCCTGAGGCTTCCGGCAACTGGTTTTCAGAAGCATGCTGCCTCTGACTAGGGTGGCAGAGCACAGCCATCATGGCTAGTAGCCATTGATAGCCCTGTCCTCCATGAATTTGTCTAATCTTCTTTTAAAGCCGTCCAAGCTGGTGGCCATTACTGCATCTTGTGGGAGCAAATTCCATAGTTTAACTATGCGCTGAGTAAAGAAGTACTTCCTTTTGTCTGTCCTGAATCTTCCAACATTCAGCTTCTTTGAATGTCCACGAGTTCTAGTATTATGAGAGAGGGAGAAGAACTTTTCTCTATCCACTTTCTCAATGCCATGCATAATTTTATACACTTCAATCCTGTCTCCTCTGACCCGCCTTTTCTCTAAACTAAAAAGCCCCAAATGCTGCAACCTTTCCTCGTAAGGGAGTCGCTCCATCCCCTTGATCATTCTGGTTGCCCTCTTCTGAACCTTTTCCAACTCTATAATATCCTTTTTGAGATGAGGCAACCAGAACTGTACACAGTATTCCAAATGTGGCCGCACCATAGATTTATACAACGGCATTATGATATCGGCTGTTTTATTTTCAATACCTTTCCTAATTATCGCTAGCATGGAATTTGCCTTTTTCACAGCTGCCGCACACTGGGTCGACATTTTCATCGTGCTGTCCACTACAACCCCGAGGTCTCTCTCCTGGTCGGTCACCGCCAGTTCAGACCCCATGAGCGTATATGTGAAATTCAGATTTTTTGCTCCAATATGCATAATTTTACACTTGTTTATATTGAATTGCATTTGCCATTTTTCCGCCCATTCACTCAGTTTGGAGAGGTCTTTTTGGAGCTCTTCGCAATCCCTTTTTGTTTTAACAACCCTGAACAATTTAGTGTTGTCAGCAAACTTGGCCACTTCACTGCTCACTCCTAATTCTAGGTCATTAATGAACAAGTTGAAAAGTACAGGTCCCAATACCGATCCTTGAGGGACTCCACTTTCTACAGCCCTCCATTGGGAGAAGTGTCCGTTTATTCCTACTCTCTGCTTTCTGCTTCTTAACCAATTCCTTATCCACAAGAGGACCTCTCCTCTTATTCCATGACTGCTAAGCTTCCTCAGAAGCCTTTGGTGAGGTACCTTGTCAAACGCTTTTTGAAAGTCTAAGTACACTATGTCCACTGGATCACCTCTATCTATATGCTTGTTGACACTCTCAAAGAATTCTAATAGGTTACTGAGACAGGACTTTCCCTTGCAGAAGCCATGCTGGCTCTGCTTCAGCAAGGCTTGTTCTTCTATGTGCTTAGTTAATCTAGCTTTAATCATACTTTCTACCAGTTTTCCAGGGACAGAAGTTAAGCTAACTGGCCTGTAATTTCCGGGATCCCCTCTGGATCCCTTTTTGAAGATTGGCGTTACATTTGCCACTTTCCAGTCCTCAGGCACGGAGGAGGACCCGAGGGACAAGTTACAGCTGACTGGGTGACCTTGGGCCAGTCACTACCTCTTAGCCTCAGAGGAAGGCAATGGTGAAATCACATCTGAATACCGTTTACCATGAAAACACGATTCAAAGGGTTGCAATAGGTGGGGATTGACTTGAAGGCAGTCCATTTTTATTTTCATACATGATTGCATAGAAATAAATCCACTGAACTCAAAAAATATGCAAATGATCAAACCCACCCTCCCTTCTCCTTCCTCCTATCCCCTCCTCTTGCCCCTTCCCTCCCCCTTCCTTTGCCCCTCACTCCCCATCCCCTTCCAATCCCCTCTTTCTCCTTCCCCTTCCCCCTCCTCCCTTTCCTCCTCCCCATGGTCAGTTTTACCTATCTTAAACATGATTGCACGGAAGTAAATACCATTGATCTCTATAAGCATGCAAATGATCAAACCTGCCCTCCCCTCCACCTTCCTTTGCCCCCCTCCAATATGCTCCTTCCCACTCCCCCTCGTCCTCCCCCATGGTCAGTGTTTCTTATCCTAACCAAGATTGCATAGGAGTAAATCCCATTGAAAATAAGCATGCAAATGATCAGACCTGCTTTTCCCCTCTCCTCTCCTCTCCCTTCCTCCTCCCCTGCCCACTCAAGCCCTCCCTCCCTCCCCCCTCTCCCCGGTCAGTTTTACCTATCCTAAGCATGATTGCACGGGAGTAAATCACACTGAATTTAATAAACATGCAAATGATCAAGCCTGTCCTTCTCCTCCCCTCCCCATCCTGCCTGCTCCCCTCCCAGTCCTCCCCTCTGCATTTCCTCCCCTCCCTCCTCCTCCTCCTCCTCCTCCCCTCCCCATCCTCTGTGGTCAGTTTCACCTATCCTAAGCATGATTGCAGGGGAGTAAATCCCATTGAACTCAATATGCATGCAAATGATCCATCCATTCTCAGCATACGTGGACAGGATCCCATTTCTTACCTCCCGGATTA
Organism: Rhineura floridana; assembly: GCF_030035675.1. Classification (NCBI taxonomy): domain Eukaryota; kingdom Metazoa; phylum Chordata; class Lepidosauria; order Squamata; family Rhineuridae; genus Rhineura; species Rhineura floridana. The sequence continues at coordinate 77,397,624 of NC_084482.1, forward strand.
AAAAGCAGGGAAATTCACTAATAGGCAAAAAACCTTGCGGTTTAAGAACATGCCTATAGCCCACAGCTGTTCTATCAAACTTTAAAAAGCAGGGAAATTGGGCAGCTATAGTGAATGCACCAGGGGAGCAGGAGACCTGACCTCCTCTCTGAGATATTGGACTGCCCTACAAAGTTGTCAAAATGCAAACACAATTTGGGTTGGTCTTTCATAGTCCAATCCACTTCCTGTGTAGCTTGGAAGAATTTGGTAAAATGTGCCTCTGAGCATATGGTGAGTGGTGGCAACACTTGCCATCTCCAAAGACAGAGAATTATATTTTTGTATGTTTGCTGGTGTTCTTCTTACTTTACTTCTTTCCTCTGTTATTAATGTTTCTACACAGAATCTACACTAGAAAATTTAGGTAATCAATTCTAATTCTAATTCTAATTCAATAATAATAATAATAATAATTCTGGCCAAGTCATTCTGTGAGTTAATTGGTCTGTTGAGTGGTTAATCTGTATATGTAAAGGATGTGGTCCAAGCAATCTGGTGGCTATAGGAACTCTGGCAGGAGTGATTCACGCGCCCAACTTTGAGCCAGAAGTGGTCTGTGAGTTATTCTGAGGTGAAGCTCGAAACTGGAAAGATACAGAGAGGCTTGCTTCACTCTCTGAGCTGAACCCCAAGCTACAGCTCTGAGCAGTCCCCTAGAAACCTAACAGGGAAGTAAGATCTGTTGGAGTGTTAATGCTGAGAACCCCTCCATTTTATATATATACACAACCCTGGGTAAGTGCCGGAATCTTCGGAAGTCTTGCACCGCTTGGAGATTGGGATGCATGCAACGTTATTAATGACAGATATTTAAATATCCTTCCCTGGATTTTAGAAGAGATTTTACTTCTCAGCAAAAGCTTGCTTTTGTTTTGGAACTTCAGCCTAATGTGTTTCCCGCAGCATATTCTTAATTGTGCTTTTAAAAAAAACCCTCTTAGGAAGCAATCCTACGCTCCCTAGGAGTGTGGCTGAGCGGCTGTAGGATGCTTGTGTATCTTCCTTGTTGCCTGTGGATAGGGAGGTCTACAGGCAGCGGCCTCCTCAGTGTAGTAGAGGAAAACTGCCACTGTTGTACCATTGGCGGCAGTCCGTGGGTCAGAAACAGCATGTATGCATCGTGGATCAGGTGAGGTCTTGAAACCACAGCTCTTCAACACCTCCCCCAAAAGGAGAAGGAAACATCGCATCCTGGAGCTGGTGTAGTTATTTCTCCTCCTGTTGGAAGTGGAGGTTCCCCAGCATGGAATCTCCCCAACACCACATTAAAATTACTCTGCTAATTTATAATCAGAAAAGAGATGAAATAATAATTTGTATCTCTTAATTCTTTACCCTTGGCTACTTATATCACCTTCCTCAATTCCTGTACAGTAATTATTTTTTTCTTCTTCACCATCAAGACATATACATGAAACACAGCAACAAAAAGGAAACCGATGCTCGCTGTTTCCATAGCTTCCACTCGAGCCAAAACTAACATGGCAGTTGGGAGAAAGATTCCTGTCTATTCTTTTCCTCTCAGCCTTACTGCATTATCAACTTCTGATCAAAAGATAGGTTCAGACAGTTTTTTTTCCTTTCTCTTGATCCTATCCATTATGCACTGTATCTTTAGGGAATCTAGCAGCGATAAATAAGATGAATGTGTGATGTCTGTTCCTCTAGAAACTCTGTTTTCATTGCCTGAGCACAGAGTGGCGTATTTCCCCCCAGTTTCTAACAATACTCCTATTAATCAAAGAGAATCAAGCCAACTGCATAATGCAGACGCTAATGTGGTATTAGCATATCATTCCACTTGTTCTTTGAGAAGATTCTGCCGACTCAGGGGATAAACAGAGAGGATTGATGATTGCACACCACTGCTTTATTCCACCTTGATGAAGTCTCCTGAGGGAAAAAAAATATTTGCATGAAATGCAGGTGGGAAAATGGGCATGTTTAACTTCCTAGATTTTGACAAAATTTAAAGGGCAACAGCAGCATGCACTAATATCCGTTTTTAAAACACATAAACAAGGTAACAGCCATTTTTATTTTTCAATTAATATTTTATTGAACAATAATAGAAAGGGACAGGCAGAGGAAATATAAATAAACATGGAATTCATCATCCATTTGATTATTTTAACAATATACTCATTACTTTAGTGGTGCCATCCATGCTACCCATCATATTGTAATTGATAGGGATGTGCATCAGATTTGGATGCATCATGAGGCACAGTAGGATGGCTTGGATTGTTTTTTGATTTGTCAGAGGCAAACAGGATCTCTACATTTTTTCCCCATTTTCATTGGCGATCACTCGTGGCCAAGTAAGTTTGTCTTCCAAGATAAGGTCTTTAACAGTGGGTCCGTAAGTGACTGTGGAGGCCAATTCTGGGTCCACACAGCCTCCTACAGTGAGGACATAGGTTTCCAGATGGAAGATGGTCGCAATGAGGATTTCCTTGACGTGCCTTCCACTTAGCTCGTTTGTCCCATTTGCCCTGTGTTCGTGCATCTTCAAAGTCCATAGAACTTTTGATAATGGCCCATCTCCAATTCAGACGTTCATGGGCCAAGGCTTCCCAGTTCTCGATGCTCATGTTACATTTTTTTAGATTCACTTTAAAAACATCTTTAAACCTCTTTTGCTGTCCACTGATATTCCGTTTTCCATCCTTAAGTTGGGAGTAAAGTAACTGCTGTGGAAGATGGTGATCAGGCATTTGAACAACATGGCCGGTCCAGCAAAGTTGATGTTGAAGGATCATTGTTTCAACACTAGTAGTCTTTGCTTCTTCCAAAACGCTAACATTAGTCCATCAGTCTTCTCAAGTAATTCGCAGACTTTTGATATGTTCAATCTCACTATCATTCTCATCAAACCAATCCTGATGTGTCTTAGTTTGGTATCCAATAGTTTGTTCACAGTTTAATCCAGTGTTCCTCGACATTTTCAGGGAGTTCAATCAGTAGATGTTTCTTGAGAGTTGTTTGAAAGCAGGCTCGCTTAATAGGATCTTGAAGGGCATGGATGTTCATTTTACACCTTGGTTTTCTTCCTTGGAGCCTACATCGAGGAACAATATTAATGGCCATAGTGGATCAAATTAATCAGTGATCTTTCCAGCAGTCATCGGCACTTGTCATGGCCCTAGTGAGGAGTACATCGTGATGATCTCTAGCACAGACAATTATGTAATCCAGGAGATGCTAGTGTTTTGACCAAGGGTGCTTCCATGATGTTTTAAATTTATTTTTCTGGTGAATGAATGTGTTTGTAATAACAAGATTATGCTCTGTACATGTAGTCAGAAGTAGAATTCCATTCAACTTGCTATTGCTGACTCTTTCTTTCCCAATGGTTTCTGGTCATAAATTGAAATCACACCCAACTCTTGCATTGCATTTATCCTCCTTAGGTATCTCTGATAGGATGATGTCCAGCTGGTTACAAAACTTTTCCTTGATGTCTTCATCAGCATCTAATGTTGGTGCATAAGCACTTAGAATAGTTGCCTGCTGGTTTTTGGCAAGTTTTAACCAGAGAGTTGAGAGTCGTTCATTAATGCCAATAGGAACTTCTGACAAGAGCTTCACAAGATTCATAGTGGGGACCTCTGAAGCACTTTGTGGTGCTGCAGCAACCTAGACATAAAAAAAAGATGAAGTCAGACAAATGTCCGCTGACAGTAAAAGTAATGTATCAAAACTTATCATCAAACCAGGGAGGGGTGGGGGTGGGTGGGTGAGGAGTGGGGAGGGGGCAGAGGAAGAGCTCCATTGTGACCAACAAGCCGAGCATGTAATCAGTGGTGATGGTCTTATGTGGAAAATGAATTCCTTTTGGTTCTTTTCTCCAAAATAAATTTTAAAGGTGCCTTGTACAAAAGTCCCACTTCTTTTATTACAGTACTGTAGAAATTTATATATCAACATTTCCTTTTTGTTTTCTTTTTGCTCCATGTGCTTCCCAAAGTTTCTTATAACAGGCATTAAGATTCTGTGCCAGGGGTTGGGAACCTGTGGCCCTCCAGATGTTGCTGGACTACAGTCTCCACCATCCCTGACCATTGGCCATGCTGGCTGTAGTTGATGGGAGTTGTGGTCCAGCAATGTCTGGATGGCCATAGGTTTTGCGTCCCTTTCTTATGCCATTAAGAGCTTATGCCATATACCTATTTTTCCCAGTCAGCTATTAATGAGGGTTTTTTTTTCTTCCAACAGCTGGAAACCTATACACACTGACCTTGGAGTAAGCCCCACTTAAATCAATGAAGCTTACATCCGAGTACAGATGTCTAAGGTTGCACTGTTAGTTGGCATTAATTGTAGCAATGTTTTAAAGGGATAAGTATTCTCAGATATAAAAATCATATATCCAACTTAGTCCAGCAGCTTTGGAAATAAGCTGCTGGACTCAGGACACTGTGATCTCATTATGTTAAGATAAATGGAGCATTTTAGGCCACATATTACACCTAAGTGCAAACATTTGAAAATAAAAATCATCTTGCCCTGACAGAAATAGCACTAAAAGAAGTAATCCGGCAGATTGTATTTATTTACTATATTACACTCTACACTTTCAACACTACTGTGTTTCCAGGGCAGCTTAGAGTCAAAATGAAATATACAATACAATGCAATATATAAAAAGCTAACAAAAAAAAGCGTCAAAATTCAGCAGATTAAAACTCCCAACTGCTTAACAGGTTATGTTTATCGTCTGTAGACCAAATCAACTGAAACTGCTTGAAGGGTTAGAACAAACATTTAGGTCTGGGACAAGAAAAAAAGTGTTTGCCTGGTGGCAAAATGACACTTGCATGTATTAGGGCATCATTCTTAAACTTTTTTTCCCACAGACTACTTGAAAATTGTTGATGGGTTTGTTGGACCATGAAATGATTTTTCTGCCTGTTGTAGCTATTGCAATGTACAATCGTAGATGCAGTATGATTTTTAATTGTATTTTTACTGCAGACTTGAGCACACTATGGCAGTGTTCCATATTTGGCAGAGCCCAAAGCTGAAACAGGCTTCTTCAGAGGCTTTTGGGCCTCAGCCAAGTTGGGTTCAGATAGCCCTGGATCGTTACAGGTTGGGTAAAGTAACCCAGAGTGATACAGTGCTATCAGAGGGCGTGGTGTGTGTGTGTGTGTGTGTGTGAGTGACAACATCCATAACTAGGCACCGGCCTCTGGAGGGAGAAGTCAGTAGAGCGGCTGTCAGAGAGACCTCTAATCAATACCGTCCTCTTATGTGGCTCTTCGACAATATGCTCCAAAGATGTCTTCCCTTCAAAGCCAGCATGTGAAGGAAGAGGCTAGTGTCAGTCAGGCCTAGGCCCAAGGTCTGGCTTTGACCCTGCCCAGCTCAGGCTTTCTTGGGATTAGGGTAGCCAGATGTCCTGTTTTCAGCTGGATACTCTGGCTTTTGGGGGCCCTGTCCGGGTCGCCAGGTGAGTCAGATTAATATCTGGACTCTCAGCTTTCATTTTTTAAAAATAGTTAAGTTTCTAGGTGGTCTGGCCTCGAGATATATGCCAAAATGTCAGCCCCCCCACAACTTCCATGAAATGATCTTTTAGCTGGCTGCTCTAACCCTGCCCTTTCAGGTTTGTAGCCAGTAAGTGAAGTCAGGGTTGTGATTGACAAGGGATTTCTGGGCCTCCATTGCAAAGGTAGAAAAGTATTGTTTTTTCCTGTTTATCTGAAAATCTCATAAACTGAGCATGTATATAGCTTTCAGTAGTACCAGAAGTCTTTTTTTTCTCTTGTGTTCATGAGGCAAATAATTTTAAATTTTCTTGGGCTGTTGAAGATGGCAATGTTTTGAAAACCTTCGCAATATGAAGCTTTAATCCAATATTTGCTCTTTTCGGGGAGTAAAGCTGCAATGCTAATTCAACATACCCAGAGTAAACCCCATTGAATTCAATAGGACTTACCTTTGAGTAGATATGGTTAGGATTGTGCTGTAAATTGATGGGACTTTTGAGTAAACATAGCAAAGAAACATAGCAAAAAAAGGTCCTGCAATGACCAACTCATTTTGACAATAAACTATTATATGGGGCTATGTATTTTTACATCTCCAGTGTGTGTGTGTGTGTATGGAATCTTCCTAACAACCCTGTGAGGTAGGATTACCGATTGGAAACCAAGGCAGCTCACAACAAATAAATCCCTTTAAAATCCAATAGCCATAAAAGTATAAACAGTTGCAAAATAGCTGAAAGTGGCATGATTCTGAATTTTGGGTTGGGTGAATGTTCCTTATCACTTGAGGCTGCAGTTCTGTGCATGCTTCCCTGTTTGAATAAGCCCCATTGAATTCATTGGGACTTGCTTTGAGTAAACAAACATAGGATTGCACTACAAATATCTTTACAGGTTGTGTAAATACTAAACAGCTTTGGCAGTCATGCTTATATAAATATTTCTTCATTTAAAGCACATGACTTCCCCTAAAGAATCCTGGGAAGTGTAGTTTCCCCCTCACAGTTATAGTTCCCACCACCTTTAACAAACTACAGTCCTTATGATTCTGTGGTGTGTGATTCATGTGCTTCAATTGTGTGTTGCAGGTGCTTTAAATGAATGGTGTGAATCTGCCCTAGGTATGATATACATTCATTAGTGAATTGAAAAGAACAATTTTAAAAGATGCTTTTTTAAACAGGGGAAGGGTTGTAGCTCAGTGGTAAGGCATATGCTTTGCATGCAGAGGTCCAAAATTCAATTTCTGGAAAAGATTGTTGCCTGGAATCCTGGAGAGCAAATGCTAGTCCATTTCATCAGTACTGAGCTAGATGTTATCAAATGGCCTGAGTCAGTATAAGGTAGATTCCTTTGTTCCTAAAAGTGGAAAGAGACCCAAGGGCCACAGTGAGTCCAACATTTATTTATGTATTTTATTTACAACATTTATATACTGCTTTATTGTAAAAAACCTAACAGGGGTTTACAGAAGGAATTAAAACAATAAAATTATTGGCAAAAACAGTTAAAGACAGGTATTTAAAAACATTCAAAATAATAAAACCAACAATGAGTTAAAAACAGATAAAAAACATATTAGCTTCTACATGCTGGGATAGGCTTGCCTAAACAAGAATGTTTTTAGCAGGTGCTGAAAACAGTACAATGAAGGTGTCTGCCTAATGTCAATAGGCAGGGAATTCCATAGGGTAGGTGCTGCCACACTAAAGGACTGATTTCTTACAAGAGCAGAACAAGTACTATGTGGCACCTGTAGTATGGAAAGCACACCTTGAACTTGGCCTGGTAGCAAATCGGCAACCAGTGCAGAGATAATATGTGCTGATAGGGTCTCAATCTTTTCAGCAATTGTGCCACAGTATTTTGCACTAGCTGCAGTGCCCGGATCAGGTTGTGCTACATGGGGATCTCCGTGACCTTGGCTGCTGGGCCGCCAGGATTTTTTTAGTTTTGGTTTTTGGTTAGGAATCCTGACTGGTTGTGGGATGCTGAGTTTTCTGACTTATTCATAGGAATTTTCTTGTTATTGGCATGGTATTGCATTTAGGAAATCATCAGTGTCTTTTGTTTTTATTTTTCTGTTTGCATTTCATTTACCTTTAACCTCACTCCCTTCATCCATAGAAGCAACAACAGTGGTTCCATGTGCTCAGCTCAACCCTTTTAAACTCACTGATGATGCACCTTGTTGATTGAATGTGGCTTAAGGCAGCACATTTGCACATATATATTGGCAGCAGTTGCACAGCAGCATGCCATGTCTCAGGTGTGAGTCCCACTGGGGTGTTAACTCTAGATACATTTGTGCCTTGAACTAGCACACAGGGTAAGATCATTTAAAATGTGTTACCCGCTGTGTAGAACACCTGCACAGGCAAGTGCTTTTTGGAAGTCATCAGTATTTATAAAAATTGATCTTCACATTCTGTTTGTATTCATTTTTCATTATCAGCAAAACTAGAATGGGTTCTGTGAGTTCACCAGGCACCTTCCTTTAGGTGTAATGGTACCTCTGGATCAGATCAGGAGCAGAGTTTTTGAGAAAAGGCACAGTGCATTAAACTGAGAAAGCAAAGACCAAGAAGCCTATACCTTGAAAGCCACCAATGTGAGTGGGCTGCAGGTCTCTTATGCGTCAAGATTACAATTTCATTTAGTAACTTGCATTAACATGAATAGGATTCGTTGTTAAATGCCAGCCCACACACTTTTAATTGAAATAATGTTAAGACAAAACAAAAAAGACTGATAGTTTATGCCTTCACAATACTATTGCACACTGATGAAAAATTAATATGCATTCAACTCTTCTTTATTAGTTTTGATTGGATTGCCAGTGTCGAACATTTCTGTCGAGTACACATATGGAGTTTTCCTAAATACAGTCAATTGTATGAATGCCAATAAGAAAAACTTAAAAACTTTTTTCTTAATTAAGCTCCAAAGACCAAAGCTATTATTAGTAGTCCTCCTGCAGGGATAGAGATTAGAGGTACAAAACAAACCTGAAAAATCTATTTTTCCAGCAACACAACATTTGCATATCTGTATCTGGACAGTTTGTGAGTTTATTAAAGTGACAAGAATATGGTGGCAGATAAATGAAGCCCTGTTAGTTATCGTGGATCCTTTTTTTTTTTTATCTCGTGCACAGTATGCTACAAACAAAAATGGAAAGAACAAAATGAGCCTGGGAGGGGGGGAACAGTATCAGTTTGTGAAATGTTCCATCTTGTTTAGTAGAATCTAGTTTATATGTATCTCAGATCACAAATCAAAGTGCTCTCTTTATCTTTCCGCTCCAAAAGTGTAGCTTCCATGATTTTACTTCTGATTATTCCAACTGAAGATTTATTTAATGCCAGCGGTATCATGGGAGTTGTCTTCGGACAACATCCCCAAATCTAGACCTCCTAGCTTAGGAATAGCCAAATGGTGGCCTCCAGATGCTGTGGACTCCAACTCCCATTAGCCCCAGCCAGCAAGGCTAATGGCCAAGGGTGATGGGAATTGTAGTCCAAAACATCTGAAAGGCATCATATTGACTACCTCTGTGGCCCAGGTTATCAATTTAGAATCCTCGTTCTGTGCCTCAAACGTCTGAGATTTCTTCAGAAGTCTCACAGAGTGCAGAGACTCCAGTATTACTGTCCTCCTTGCACCCCTTACCAACTCCTTCACCTCAAGGCAGTGTCTTGAAAAAGCACAACTGCTACATTCCTTCATTATTCCCCTTTTAGGAAACAGCAACCCCAGGTATAGCCACTACCTTTCACACCATTTGCCATCATTTAGGTGCATGGTACATAGTTTTCTCTCACTTCCACCCCATCTCATATATTCAGGAGCACAATTTTCTCACCACTTGCCCAGTGGCACTGCCGGAGGGAAGCAGCCCACAATCCACCTAGACAACATGAAATGGGGGAAGCATCCTCCTTCTCGCAGCAGACAGAATCCACTACAAGTTCAAGTGTGTAAGTCCCATTGGTTCAGGCAATAACAAAGAAAAGTAGAGAAAACCCCAAATCTCTGCTGCCATCCAACACTCTCTTCTACACACTCACACTTTTGCCGGAGAGTTGCTGGTGACAGCAGAAATGGCAGATTAGTACTGCCCTGAGCAACCCTAAATTCTCTTTCATTTTCATTAAAGATGTACAAAAAGTCTCATACCTTGTGGTACATGGTGTGTAAAGGGTTGAAAGGAGATTAACTGTAACCATTGCCCCTCCAATTAATCAGTGGGTGGGATTTATGGTGTGTGCAACAGCTCTCTCCCACTGTAGTTCTGTGTAAACTGGCTTGAGAGCTAGTCCTGATTATCAGCTGTTTAATTAAGCAACCGTATGGCTGTTCTCTTGGAGTTTGCTGTGGGAGTTTGCTGTTTGCTGATGGTTAACAGGAAGATGTGCAACCGCGTTAGTAGATGCACGAGGTACCCACTTAAGAATATTACATACCTCACACAGAAACTCTCAGTTCATATTTTCAGACATGTACAAGAATGATAATTTGCCCAGTAATTCTGGTGGCTGGAAGTGGAGGTGCAAGTAACAAAGAAAAGGCACTGCTCTGTGGGCAGGACAAAAGCCCAATGACCAGTGCCTAGTATTTATGTCAATATTTAGGCCCAGAGGCTTTATGCTGCCTGCATAAAGGAGACACTTTTGCAAATGAAATCACTACTACCTTTTGATTCTTAAGTGGGTTCTGCAGCCTGCAAACATGCAATTCACAGTAGCTTGCTAGGCTAGGCTCATTCTTGGTTTAAGCCCTCAAGTCCCTGACTGCCGCCTATGCCAACAGGTAATATAGCAAGTAAAAACTCTTCATCACGTAACAGTCTAACTAGCCACTTTTGTTTCCATAGCAACAACTTCCAGAGGGGTAACAGTGTGTGGCAGCAAAAGGAGGAGGACAAGAAGAGTGTTGTGGCATGTTAAGGATTAACAGAATTATTGTTGCATTAACCTTTGTGGACTAGTAGTAATCCACAAAATCTGTGCTACTGTAAACCTGCTGATCTTCACTGTTTTGTTTAATCCAGTAATTGTTATTCTTTTCATATACTTCCTTATTCATTTTAATTAGAATAACCATTGCAATCTGAAGATACAAATCATATAACATCAACTAAACAAAAATAAATAAATAAACAAACATATTTTTCCCCATTCCCCCCACCAACTCATAGATTATTGTGCAAAGCAGTACAAAGATAAGCAGTTGTATTGACATAACAATACAGTACTACAAAACATATTTAGGCAGTCTAATTCCATATGATTATACAAGGAAAAACAACCCCAAATTCCATGCCACATGCCAACTATGAAGCCCAAAGATGTATATATGCTGTTGGAGGAGAACAACAATAGTGAACATTATTAGCGGGAAAAAATGAAATCCTGCCATACGGTAGCAAAAGTGTCTTTTTTTCTCTTTGGCCTCATTCTACTTTAACATTTTGAGTAAGCTTTTCTAAAAGAGCTAGTTGCCATATCCTCTGGTACCAGACAGCAAGATAGCATAACAATTCTTCCATTGCCGAACAATCGTGCTTCTTGCAGCCACTTAGAGCTAGGATATTAGATGTTTCTGTGATAAATCCAAATCAGGTCCATGAAACAAATTTAAAAGTGCAAAATGAGGGGAGGGGTGAACCCATTGACCAGTTATTGAACTAATGTCTTGAAAGACCTGGGTCCAGAATGTCTTGACCTTATGGCAATCCCACCACATGTGGAGATACTTGCCAATTTCTTGGCATCCCCTCCTGCATGCTATTATGAAGTTCTACTTACCTATTTAGGCTGGCCTTCCCATTAGGTAGGATGGACAGTGGCTTTCTCAGGCTGTTGGTTTTAGTTGTCATGAAAGGGCTTTTGTTATGATTGATTATTATTGTATTTTTAATAGAAAGGCGAGGAAGAGGCACTGGTGGGACTTTCTGCCTTAGGAGCCAAATGGGTACTACATACCTGATTTGGGGGGTGGGCCACTTGTAGCAAAAGGTCTTGAGCTGGCCCTGAGGTGCAGGCATTTTCACAAACTGATGCTACAAATTTAGCCTGGATTGCATCACTTGTGACTTTTGTAAATGCAATGTAAAAAGCAGAAGAGAACCATGACTAGATCAAATGAATATTGTAATCATTTTTTTGTTTGGTTGGTTGCTTTAAACATCAGTTTAAGCATCTCTTGTAAAAATGTGTTTAAACAAAGGAAGAAGCACGGCAACATATGAATCTCATACTTTCAGCACCTATTGAAATATTTGAGCCCATCTTATGGAGATGATAAACAATGTTTCTGCATGTTAGTGGTTGATTCTGTAACATAATGGCTAGCAAATGTCTAATGACTAAGCCAATCTACAAGGCAAGTTGCTTACAAACAATATGGGCACTGCACAAGCTTTAGCTACCATAACACTTTAGATGTTTGCCACAGAAAAATGTGAAGATGCCTGTAGAAACGCAAAGGGCTAGCTCTATCTCCAGATCACATCTCATGCTAGCAATGATCTCGAGCTGACACATGACTGGATGAGTCTGAAGGGGGGGAGTATATCATGTGAAGGATTTCCATATAGGAGCAGAAGCCCTTAACAATCAGTGTTCTGACCTTAGTTTTGGAAAAACTCTGCCTGATGAACCGGCCTCCTTCAGACGCAGCTGATTGTACATTGGCTGAGGATCACTACTGGCACATGCAACACCATCCAGGGGGAGAGCTAGCGTTGCACATTCCAACAGGCATTCTCAGTTATTTGGTGGCAAATGCCTGAAAAAGGCACATGTGGAAGCATGTCTTCTGAGTATCAGCCTTCTGAGTACTGAAGTTATTCCCAAAGTCCCATAAAAAGGGAATGTCCAATAAAATTGCTAACATGTTCCTAAATAGTGGCACAAGGGATAGGGCCTTTTCCGTGGTGGCCCTACAGTTCTGGTATTCATTGCCAGCTGACCTCCAGAGGACTACACTGCAGTCCTTTAGAAAGCTCTGAAGGCCTATTTGTTTCAGGTGGCCTATATATGAATTATTTTTATTTGTTTGTTTTTCCCTGTACTGTTCTTTGTAATGGATGAACTGAGAAAACTGTGTTTTCTGTTTTAGACTGGATTATTGTTTTTGTAATGCTGGCTCATTTACAGATGGGGATGTCTTGTAGAAATGATGTTGTATTTTACACTCTTGTAGTGTTGCATGCTACCCCAATCTCTGAGCGATGTGAGACTTCCAGGGGCTCCAGCACCTACCCAGGGTTTGGTTTCCTTGGAAAGGGGGTCAGTGGAGAGACTATGGTGTCTTTTAGGATGTATGGTTTATTTGCACATACAACCTGAGCTTAAGGTGAAGGGGTTCTCAGCATTAACAGTCCAATAGATCTTGCTTTTCCATCATGCTTGTAGGGAGGCATCCCAAAGCCATGGTTCAGAGAGCAGGCCTCTCTGTGTGTCTCCCTAGTTCCTAGCTTCTCCAGACTCTCCTTGGCTCCAGGATGGGGGAAAGGAGGGCCTCTCCCCTGAAAAGAGTTGCAATAGCTCCCTTTGGATATGCAGATTGAGCATTCAATAAGTCCATTAACTCACAGGCTGATTTGGCTAAACTATTAGATTAACACAGGAAACTAGTCTGACTAGTACAGTAGGTTTCTTACTTGCATATCCCAACTTCAGATACAAGATTACAGACTTGAAGGGGACCCAACGAAATCATCTATCTCAACCCTCAATAGTATTGCTCCTGTTTTTGAATTTTGATCATGATAGCCAGTTTAAGAGAGTTCTGATTGGAAAGGTGGCCTAGAACTATTTAATTTGTTTTAAAAAACACATGCTTGGAACAGTATCCTGTTTCATATAAACAGGCCCACCCTTAGCATGTTCGGGCCCCGGGGCAAAAGCATAGTTGCCCCCCCACATTCTTTCTCTCTCTATATATAGATTGAGAGAGAGAGAGAGAGAGAGAGAGAGAGAGAGGTTTTATTTATGAATATATGTAATTATAATATTTACATATGAGACTAACAACCTATTAAATACAAATATGATTCCCTTCACTTCAGGGAATAGGCCTCTAGTCTTTAGATAATAATTGGAGAACAATCTAGTGTAAATGTTCCCTGCCTGAAAACCATTCACACACAAGGAGATGTGAGGGTATGAGAGGAAACCAAAGGGGGATAAGCCCAACGGTTCCTCAAACAGAAAAGGCGGGGGAAAGGACAAAACAAAATGGCGTCCGCTGAAAAGAGCAGGAAAATTTAAAACAAAATGGTGGCCCAGTCACAGAACAAAAGAGCAATGGCGGCCATAACATTGCCAGAGGCCCCCAATGGTTTTTTGCAGGGAGGGAAAACCACCTACATTTTCCTAAAATTAAGTGAAAAAAAGCTGCCGCCGCAAGAAAAACAAAAGGCAAAATGCAGCAGCTGTGTCCTCCTTACGGCCGCAGTAGTGAGCCGAGGGGGCGCCACTGCAGACTCCAATGGCGGGAGAAAAACTGAGTCAGGAGGAGTCAGGAGGCAATGGCGCAGCGTTGGACTCCTGACAGCCACAGTAGCGAGCCAGGAGGAAGAAAACCTCACTATGGAACACTCTAGGCAATCCGGTAACAAAGGCTGCAAAAAGGGAACCTTGATTCCCTAGCAATCAAAAAATACAAAGCCGCCACCACAGCCAGGTGAAAGGGAGCTGGCGGCAAGGGCAGGAGTGGTAAGTGGGACTCGGTAAGAACAGGGACTGGTGAGCCATCAACAAAGGTTGCAAAAAGGGAGCCGCAGCCACAAGCTCCTAGCAGCCAGAACAAAGCAAAATCGCCCCTGCAGCCTGAGTAAAAATGATGACAAGTGGGGCTGGGAGAAGGAAAAAATGTCTCTGCCTGACGAGGAACGGCAGCCGCTGCTGCCCCCAGCACAGAAAGGGTGAGGGAAGGGAGGGCGGAAAAACCAATAGGGAAGACAAAAACAACAACAACTCCCCAAGACGCCCCAGTCAAAAACCAAAAGCTCGAGAGAGAGAGGGGAGAAAACAAGTGGAAACACAACCAGTCCCAAACACTCTCTCACGCACAACATACATACACAAACTTAACTTCTGGCTTTTCACTCTATATACGCAGATCGCCAAGCGCGGGGGCCCCCAAAGTGCGGGGCCGGGGGCAACTGCCCGCTTCCCGGTGCCTAGGGGCAGTACTGCATGTAAATCTCCTCCAAAAAGTTCCCTAACCTTAACTTCTCTTTATTTGATGGTGATATACATCTAGCCATGTAACTGGCAATTCTGCTTACCGCAGATTAATTAAATGCAAGGTTTTCTGAAAGGAACAGGGCTCACTTCCACATAAATATGTTTAGAAGCAGGGTGTTTCTAGAAGAAAATGTTGATAAGCTGGCAGTACAATGGATACATTTGCATCATAGTATAACCATCTGGCCTGTGTGAGGGCATTTCAGCCCTGTGGAGTGTGCACATGGACAGTGTTTGTTTAGTGGCTAGCCTGGAATCTGTCCCATTGCACTGAGAAATGCAGCAAGACATTTGCTTCCAAAGGCACAGACATGAAGCATTAGCCAAGCAAGCCTTTCTTAGCTCATTTTATATATTTCTCTGAGATGTGTGTCAAAAAAGTTACGGTTTTCATTAGCGACCTCCACCAATTAATTTTGTGGTTGACTCTTTTCTCCATCTTCCTCCATTTGTTTAATCTTAGGTAAGCTTGTGGCATTCTATCCAATACGCAGCTAAGGCTGTGAAAGTCTCTCTCTCTTCATTTTTCTTGGCCATTCTGCTTATAAAAGAACAGCCCTTTTCTTATTGCAAATACTATTGGACTATTGCAAATATCGCTGTGTCCTCAAATTGCTCCTGGATTGTGCAAACTCTAAATTACTGTCAATTTCTACCTATGAAATTTTCATCTGTACAGAAGCACATTTTTTTACCTTTTATTGTTTCCAGAGCTGCCTCTCAAATAATTTAATATATTCTGAATCTTTCACTGTTCCTCTGATTTGCCACCTTACTTTCCATTTGTGATCTCCAACTGCTGTTAATGAATGTAGCTGTTCAGTATAGAACCTTCCAATACAGAATAGTGCTGTGGAGCTAAAAGCTGCAACAATATGAAAAAGCCACTACCTGCATTCTGATTATGTTGTGCTTCCTGGGAGGAACCAGGAACTAACCAAAAGCATCACCTACTTCCTCTGGCCTGAGGAGAGAGGCCACAGACAGAAAACATCTGTTAAAACTTCTTAAACAGAATTCAGTGTTGTTTGGGAAAGCACTATGTCTCTTTCATGAAGTAATCATAGAATCATAGAACAGTAGGAAGGGTCCTATAAGGCCATGAAGTCTATCCCCTGTGAGTAATCAAACTCACAGTTGTAAAACCAGAGCCTGGGGCACAAAATAATGTTGTCACCAGGTATTGATGTTGAAGAACAACCACCATAATTATTTTCAATAATAATTTCTAGTTTTCTGCTGTAATGAAATGTAAATGTATCTAGTCTTTCACTCTAATGAAATGTAATTTTTTCTGATCTACCAGATACAATAATCTTTTCTTCGTTTTATTCCTTCCACAGATTCTGATCTGTGAATTGACAAATGTCAGAAACTCAGTAAGGGTTGACAACGACCAGTAATATCTTAGATCTTTGGACTTCAATCATAGAAATGTAATCTGAGCTGAAGAAATTATGCATTCTTGGAAAGCAAATGTTTGTTGCTGAATATATTCGAGGCCCATAAGCTTTTATGGCATGCTAACAGTGCCTGTGCTTCACAAGAGTAACACATAGGACCTTCAATTCATGCTGGAATATGAATTGATGCCTGCTTGCCAGAGGAGGCTTTACCAACAGGAGCACCGAGCGTCTTGACATTTTCCTCCTGGAGGCATGCTTTAAATAAATAAATTTAAATGTACAGCCTGATAGTTCTCTTATTAATTTTGTACTCACAATAAGTGCTTTAAGGAATATGTTTGGTTTACCTGTGCTTATTTGTGATTTTATTAACACTTGGGGAAGTTTCCGTAAATAAGGTGCTAGCACATAAACAAAGATGTGATAAGGGTATTTCCCCCCAGAGGACTGTAATAATAGATCTACAAATGGCCAATTGCAGCTCAAAATTTTGGATGTCAGTACTGAATATCCAAATAAGTTTGCATCCTTACCTGATTTGGAAACCCAGGAAATGAAAGCTCACAATAAGCAAGGGGAAGAGTCAATCCAGACTATTCTTTTGGAGCAGGGATGGGGGAACCTGTGACTCTCAAAATGTTGTTGGACTCCAGCTCCCATCAGCCCCAGCCATCATGGCCAATGGTTTGGGAGTTGTAGTTCAGTAACATTTGGAGGGCCCTGGATCTCCTCCTGTGTTTTACAATACTTACTCCTTTGCACCAATAATTGGACTATTGACCTTAATGTGCCCTTAATCTCTGAGGCATACATAGGCTTGAACGTCTTGTTCCAATTACGGGTGTAGAATGCTTGTGTATGTGCCAGGTCTGCACAACCTATGGATAATTAAGCTGAAGGCAACCTACCAGGCATCTTTGGTGGCCCATTTAGGGTTCGGTTTTGCTGTTTGCCTGGAACTGCAGGGGTGGGGGAGGGAGGTTGTCAAACACAAGGCAGACCCCAGTATATGTCTGTGTTTGGCTTGGGGAGTCACAAGTTGTGCAGGCCCGGTACATATCATACACACAAATATTAAGGTTGTAATACTAACTGTGCCCACCCAGAAGTAAGTCCTATTGAATTCAATCACAGCCTAATTCATCAAACCTTTATAAGTCCAGAAATGTTGTATTATCTTTTCATGTACATCAGAAAAAAAAACCTACCAAAATATCTCTTCAGAATTATGGTGAATTAGACTGGTGAGCCATTGGTTGGGAGAATTTACATTCCCCACTCAAGCTGATGGCAAAAACCTATGGTAGTTTCAATAGATGTACCATAGAAGTTCATAAATGGACAGATCTTTATATATCACCTATTTGCAGCTCTAAATGGACATATCATTCACAGTAAAATGTGCAGAAATATGATTCGAACTTTTTTTTTACACATGATAAAATACATTTAAAATTGTGGCAGCTAGATTAACATCATTGGATACAGCATTGCTGCTACTATTTTATTGAGATTAATGAGCCTGTCATAGCTGTATGCATGCAGGTTTTTGTGGACATCCCTCTCCGCCATTTTCACATGGATTACATTAGAATGGGCTGTTTATGATAGCCTTTACGATGTATCCAGCACTATGGTTCCACTTGCTCAACAGATGTCTGCTTGTGCAGCAAGACTTCTCCCTCCTGTCCCTTGTAGCTCCCCATGCACCCTTAAAATCTTGGGGGTCCCTCTGGAGCATTTTGGGGGGGCACAGTGAAAGGAGACAAAGGGAAAGTCCTGCTGACCAAGTGGAACTCTGTGCACACAGAGTTGGATACAACCCTTAGGTTAGATTCATTAAGGCTAGGCATTACTTTTTTAGAAACAAGTTAAGCAATAACTCATCATCAAATATTGTTCAGAAGATTTTACTAGTTGCCTCTCCCAGGGAATTTTTCCCCTCTCAGAGTATATAGATTTTATGAGTTTTGTAAGCCCTTCTTTCCATCCACTTCCACTGTGCCTATGCAAGAAAAGAACATTTTCATTGAAATGTCTAATCATAATTCATGATGTCTTTTGGAAACAGATAATTTCAGTAGGCTTAAGTTTCATTTATGCCATTTACTAATGTAAACATAAGTTAAAGGCTACTGTGTCTTTTACTGCACAGCAAAGGAGAGGGATCCGCTTGGCCTTCAAGAATACAAAATTATAACTGGCATTTTTTTCCCTGAGCAGCTCATTCTGCATATCATATTATAGGAAAAAGCATAATTCTAAAGTATGACAATGTATTTTTTTTTAAAGTCTGATTCAGAATAATCCTGTTAACTCTTCACACACACACACACACACACACACACACACACACACACTCAGAAGGGTCAGCAATAGGCATATCACTTGTGTGCTCTCAAAAGTTTTATTCCGTCAATACGCATCCCACATGTTTTGAGCACAGCCCCCCTTGGGGGCAAATCAATAAACTCCTCCAGTTTTCTAACCTGAGAAATGTCCTCGATCTGATCTTTGAGCAAAGAAATGGTTGGAGAGCACCTGCAGCTTTGGTCTTTTGTGGTATGCCCACAGAATCCTGGGACGTAAGATAAGAACAAGGGGAGGGGAGCACATTGGCAATTAGAGAGCCAGCTAGCTGCAGTGTGGCCTGCTGCGCATGGTATGAGTATGAGGCAGCATTTCAAATGGTGAACCTGAACTGACGCACCTTTATAGATTCACTAAGACAGCAGTTAGAGGCCAGGAAAAATTAGAGACTGTTCTGTGACAGAGACAGAATGTTACAGACACACACACACACACACAAGCAAACACAACATTTCCTGTGTAGCCGTGTGTGTCTGAATCACCTGGTTAGAATTGACACCCACCTCAGACATCAGCTCAGGGTTAAAGGTTGGGATATAGTAGTTGGGATATAGTGGCACTTACGGCCAAATTCAGTGTTTTAAAAACCATAAGGTTCACATTGCCTCAGGGAATTCCCAAAGCTGGAAGAGAATGGTGGGGGCATGTGGGGTGAAGAGAAGAGTGTACGTGATGCATTGAGAGGATACATCTGAAAGCAATGCATGCTTTTCATGTACTCTTGAGGTAGCAATAGCAAGGATTTCCCTTCTCCCCACCCCCCAAAGTCTGTAGTTCCCCGAAGGAAAGCCCTTGTTTACAGGAGAAGGGTCATTAGCAAGAATTTGACAGTCTATGAATACTCTAGGTGAATAATTTCATTACAGATGTCAAATGCAGTTAGAATTCAGTTCTGTACATGTCTACTCAGAAGTAAGCCGAACTGAGTTCATAGGGACTTTCTCCCAGTCCCAGGTAAATGGGTACAGGATTGCAGCCTTATTCTGCACTGTAGAAAGATTTCTCTTAGAACTCCCTGGCTTTTGCAATCTCACGCTTTCTGCGGAAGGAAGGATTAAACCCTCTGGGAAAAGAAAAATGGATGGCTCCATTAGTCAAAGTGGTAGCTGTTTCATTTCTGTATGTTTATTACTTTCATACCTGGTCAAAGTGATTTATTATCCAATCTCCATATTTTATTATTTTGTCTTACACGTCTTTCACTAAAGTGACTGACCATAATTCCCAACAGTCATTCTAATAATAAAAGAAGTCTGTTAATATGATTTCCTCCATAGGCCATTTAATATTCATTATATCTGGATAACATTAATGATTTATGCAGTGGAAGTAGAAGAAAGGGAGCGATGGCTCTTTATAGAGCCGAAATATTCAGGTATGGTTAATAGAACCTTATTATATCTCAGTCATATCAACTGACCCATTTTCACTGCAAATCTTATTGCCTGAAAATGAGCTTTGAGCACATATGAGATGCAAGCCTTTTTTGCTTGGCCACATCGGATGCTGGATCTCCTGACTCCTTCTATGTTATTCATCCTGAGAACCATTTTAATTGCTCAAAATGTGATAAATGAATAATGCTAGAAGAAAAATGAAGCATATCATAGGTACAAAGAACCAACATTGGGGGGGGGAAGCACTTAAATAGTCCTAGTTACGCTTTTCTCTCAAAGTACCAGTTTAAACTCCAGAGTCATAAAGCCAGGGCAGACAGGAAAGCTGAACAATATTTCCAGAAGATATTGAGATCTAGCATTGGCCAAGTCCTGAAACAAAGAAATATTATTAAAAACATGTGCAAAGGAAGCAACACTCTGCATTATCGAGCCCTAAGCAGAGAGGTGGGAGAGAATACAGATGCATTGGCTGTGCTGCCAGGTGGGTGGGATTCGGTGGCTGGAACTTTAACATAAAATATGTAGGTGCCAGGAGATTACAAGGCTGTCATTAGTCATTAACAGGACAGCACTACATCATGTGATGCAAGGTAATGCGATCTGGAGCGGACCTTGTGCCTAATACAAGCACAGTTGGAATAATTTTATGCTGTTTATGCTGTGCCATTTTTTTTTTATAAATTAAACACAATCTGGCTGCTTTCATTGTCAGGATAGTTAAAGGGCAAATGATGTTTCATTTCCCACTGTTTCCATTCATGCTTATGGGCTTGTACAATCTATATTAATTATTGTGAGTATAGAACCAGAGGTGATCATTACTGAGATTGGTTAATGTGGCTAATCGTGAAGTGATCTTGTGCATGTAATTTTTCTGAGCTGTCTGAACTGTACTATGAGCTCCTCAAAAGGCCTTTCCCCCTTCCTTAGTAATAAGTTTCACCCATGAGTGGTCCTCATTTATGAAGGAGTCTGCAGAAAGTGAACCATTCCATTTGTCATGTCAGGCATCTAACTCCAGGTACTAAATATGATGTGGTTTTCTTGTATTAAATGCAGTAGCAGCAGCAGATGAACCATGCTAACCTCTCTGAACAATTGCATTTATCAGTGATACAGCAAAACCCATAAACCAAATTGTAAGTAACTCTTCCCTTTTTGTGTCTCTTGGAAGATTACACAATACTGCTGCCAAACAAGCCTTGCAAGCTGCCATACCAGCTGGAAATGCTTCTGTTTAGCATAATATAAGTGTGATTCTCAACAGCTTTCAAAGTTATGACTAATTCTGTTTAGCTTCATTGTAAAGTAATGCCGTTGGCCAGCCAATAGCATAGCCATTAAATGAATGGAACGACTCTGGAACTGTCAAAAAGTCTCTCTTAAACTGCATTTAAAGAGGCTATTTCAGCTCTAAAGGTCTCCTGCCAGAAGTAGAGGAATATAATATGGTGCATCTACCCACATGTTAGTGTCTTATGGAAAAACAGACTGCAACCCAATTGTGGAACTTCTAAACAATATAGTATATGTGCTAAGATCATGAGCATCCAGGCTTGGGACATAAAAACTTCGTAGTTATACCGTGCGTGCCACATATTATATTAATTATTCTATTGTACCTAATTATACTTTCCTTCCTTTTCACACTCACAATTTCTTCCCCCTCCATTTTCAGTGGTGGTGAGGATAGTGCTAAACAACTTCTAAATGTATTTTAATTATTTTTTATTTCTGGATAGTCTGCATCTATATGACTGAGGACAGAAACTAAAGAACAGGAAAAGACAGGAGACTCATAATAGAGATCTCCTGGCCTTGCAAGAAAAAAAAAAGTGAGTGGCCACTTTGATTCCTTTCCACCATGCTTTAAACCATACATTCCTAGACACTTGCCTAATACCAATATTAATCCAGGAGGTTGGGCAGGGCTTAGGAGACATGGCCAGTTCCTACTTGCGTTGTGCCCCCAAAAAATCTTCAGTATTCCCTCTCCCACTCCCCATTAAGGATGGGTGAAAAATTCATTTCAGATTGCATTTCAAGCTAAATCTATCACATTTGCACTTTTCAAAACAATACAAGAACTAAAACTCAGTCATCCTTCAAAGTTCACATTTATTTGAATTTTGCAATCCAGTTCACCAACCAATGTTTACAAAAATGCGTATGTTGGGGGAAAGTGCGCATTAAAATGAATATAGCAATGAAAATAACATACTGTAATGAATATTAAATGTGCAGATTGTTTTTTTAAAAAAGAGAAAAGGAAAGACCTCCTTTGAAAACAAGATCCATGAGTACTCCCTGGCTTCCCACATTTCAACTAAAATCTAGTGGGAATCATAATAAAGTAACTCCTCCCAGAAGACTTCTCCAGATCAAGAAGGGCAGGTAGCAGGCAAGGCTGCAGAATGCTGGAGCACTGTTTAATGGAATGAAATACAAACACCACCCACAGCCACCTCGCATCAATAAAGTAAATTTAACCACATACCTATTGAAATTCTAAAGAAATTGTAAAGGATCTGGTGAATGAGGAAGAAAAACAGAAGCCTCTTTCACAAAGAAAGGAAACTTTTGAGGTTTTGACATGGCATAGTTAAGAATATAAGAAGAGCCCTACTGGATCAAGCTAGTGGCCTCTCTAGTCCAGCATCCTGTTTTCACAGTAGCCAACCAGATGCCAGTTTACTGCCTCTGCGGTGGTAGTCGGCATTTCTGTTCAGCTTGGGGTGCCTGCAAGCTCTCCCCTCACCACTGTTCCAACTGCTAGAACGTGAGGAGTTGGGAACAGAAAGAGGAGGAGTGGGGAAAAAGGGGTGGGGGTGGGGGGGTGGGCAGCAAGGATTACAATTTGTTTGAGTACAGGTGAATGGAAGGGGAGACCAAAAAATTAGGCTTTCTCTTCCTCTGCCTATTTCCTTCAGGACCTCCTCTCTCTCTCTCTCTCTCTCTCTCTCTAGTTAATTGTGAGTGGAGGGAGGGGGTGCAGATCTGATCTCTCCCTTTGGTTCCCTCAAAATCAACGTCATGAATTATTGTGCAATGCCATTGCTTTTTATTTAGCCCTGCAGTTTGGTCCCCAACAGAACTCTCAAAGTAGTTTACAGGGCATACAATTAGTTAAACAAGAAAGTCATAGGAAGGAAAGCACTAAGACTACACAAAAGGAATACATAAAAAAAAAAAATCCTCTGCAGCACATTGCTAAACCAATAGAGGCATGCTAACACCTGGTTCTTGGGGTGGAAACAGACATAATGGAAGAGATCTGTGTTTGGATCTCCAAATATTTTATTTTAATAATAAGCTAAGCAGTGATAGGGGGCTCAGATTTTCACAGAATCATGGACCTTAGGGGTCTTCCGTCCAAGCCTCTCTTCAGTGCAGGATGTGCAATGCAGGATGCAACTGAAGCATCCCTCAGGTGAAGGAGAGCCCACCATCTCCCAAGGCAGTCTGCTCCATTGTTGGACAGCTCATACAATTAAATTTTTCCTAAAGTTCCTAAAGCCTTGCTCTCTGGAGTAGCAACACTGGATGGGATGATGTTATAACTCTTTCCATTCATGTTATTTTCCTGATCTAAATCACCAACAAAACTGCAGTTAGGACCGTGTGTGTGTAACAGAGAGACAGACAGACAGACAGAGAAATAGCAAGCACAATAAAGCTACTTGTATCTTCTCCAACTCTGGAACTGATAGCAAGCTACTCAGTAGATTGAGGAAATTGTGAAGATTAGGCATGAGCAAGAAATTTGATTCAGTTTGCATTTAAAGCTGAATTTATCAAATTCGCACTTTCTGAAATAATATGAGAATCCGAACACATCCATCTGTCCTGGCTCCCAACCAAGAAGCATATGCAGGAAAC
The DNA here is from genome assembly GCF_030035675.1 of Rhineura floridana. Classification (NCBI taxonomy): domain Eukaryota; kingdom Metazoa; phylum Chordata; class Lepidosauria; order Squamata; family Rhineuridae; genus Rhineura; species Rhineura floridana. The sequence continues at coordinate 77,421,476 of NC_084482.1, forward strand.
TGGATTTTTCTGCATGAAACTTTATTCAAGTAATCAGTAGAGGAACACAGCATCACAATCTAAGGCATGAATCAGGTTTACAGGGACACACTTATTTCTAAGCATTTCTTGAGGATTTTTTTTAAGTTTGCAAATTGCTGCAGAAATGTGGGGAACCGAATTTATCATTAGAAAAATGAGAAACTAAGAGACCCAAAACTGACACATCACTAAATCAGAGAGGAAAAGAGTTATATCCCATGTTCCCCAGTGCTTCTGTTCCACTCAGAAGTGGAGCTTTCCACAATTGCTTTAACGTTTGTTTCTTAAGTCATAGATCTCTTACTTTGCATCTATTCCAGCCCTTAACTAGACTTCTAAAGGCTGAGGGAGGGTGGGTCTGACAGACTCTCTAGACCACCCAAACAATAAGAAATGGGCTTGTTGTATATTACTTTGCTGGCAAAAATTAAGACGTCTACCGGCACAGGTTTCCCATTTGGAAAGCAAGCCTGAGTACCCAGGGACAGCTTAATTAAAGCAAATGGAAACATCCTTTGAAAAAATAGGGAAGGGAGAGAGTATTAAGCACTTCAAAGTGTTGTTGCTGTTCTAGTCTGATATGCAAAATGAAACAACTCAATCTGTATGTGTCTGGAGATTGGCAGCATTCATAGACACTTTTATCCTAAGCCCCATACAGCTAAGTGCCAGGAAGTTTTCAGTATGTGCTGATGTGCTCTGAGGAATCCTTCTGTGTTGCAGATCATTTTCCAAAGGAAGGAAAGCTGGACCACAGCCTTGTGTCATCCAGTAGTGTGGTGGCAAATTCAGAAGTGATTGTTTTACCACAACCCCAGACAGCTGTGCCCCAAGGATTCACCATCTCTTCTGTAATTACAGAACTATAGAACCAGAATAAAACTGCTGGGTGCATAGCTCCCATCTAAATCTCTCCCTCTCTGAGGGGTAAATGTTGCTAGAAATCTTTTGCTTTTAAGAATTCTGAAATGAAGCCAAGTCTGGGACTAGGATTTGGGAGATGAAGGTACTTTGCTATGAAGCTCACTTCTCACTTACCCTAGGAGTCAATCAGCATGAAAGGGGAGGCATGTGTTAGCTACTGGGAAGAGTCTTCTCAGTGATTGACTCACCTCATTTCACTACGATTGGCTACAATCAGCATGAAAGGACTAGGGAGTATGTTGTTAGCTAAGTGAGAAGACTGCTCTGTGGCTAATATGCTCCCCTTTCATAGTATTTGGCTTGTACTAGTGATGGGCTCCATTTCTGCAGTAATTGGATTTGCCATTGGATTCATTATTATTTCTGATATTCTTTGTCTTTGTGGAGAGAATCTTGAAGTAGCAACTCTGGTTTTCAATTCATTCTTCTTCTTTTTGGTTCATTTTTTTTAAAAAAAAAATTACTTTGAAATCATCAATAGTGTGAGTGATACTTTTATTGATCTACTTTCTATGTGAGCTTTTCCAATGTGTATCCCCTTTCACTGATGTCAGTGAAATGTTGATTGTAAATGACAGACAGAAAGCAGCCAGGGGGAATGAAGTGTTGATTGTAAGCAGCCGGAGGGAAGACACTGATTTGATTATCTGCCTTAATCTGCTCTGCAATGCCCTTGAAAAGAAATGTAAACAGGCAATAACTATAGAGTTCAGAATAAAGATTGATGCCAGTGGAGACTTGTGAATAAATAGCAATTATAATATTAATAAAATCAAATCAGAGGAGATCAGCAAAATGAAATGATATAGGAGGAAAAAGGAATTGGATCGTTAATGACCACTAGGGGGCCAAACTTATGAATGAAATTTAAAAAGGAGACAATTCCATCTCTAGCTTGTATATAGTGACCCTGTTGGGACCCTGCTTCCAAAAATGTAAGGGGTCTACAAACCACGACCCCAGATGACTACACTCTGTTGTCATCAGACAGAAAACGATCCTCAAGTAAGCCAAGCTTATTTCTTTTGGTTCTCCACTCCCCTCTTTCCTGGAACAAAAACATACAGAGACATTAAATAGGCAGCCCTGAGAGCAACCTTGTTGGGATCAGCACTTGGTCTGAAGCCAGATTTGCCACACTGACTTCAATGCTGGGGTGCCATTGAGGGAGGAGACTTCCTCCTCCTTCTGCTTCAGACCACGTCAATATTCCTCAAGAATATTACTTCACCCACACCAAGGGCAGTTTGGCAGTGAGACCCTGCAGTTTGTTTCTATTCCACATGCCCAGGCTAGAATTCTGCAAGGCAATGGGGGTTATGTATATTTGGCCACTGTTAGAATGAAGCGCCATGTGCTCACAGACAGAGAGCTTACTTGTATAGGGAGTTTCAGGGGCACCAGGTCCTCCCTTGCCGCACAGTGCCTGTTTACCTTGTGTCTTTTATGTGGGAGACATTGTTACTAGCTATTGAAGGAGAAAGGACTTTAGCCCAGGGGAAGCCAATGGGGCACCCTACAAATGCTGTTGGACTACAACAACTCCCATCATCCCTGTCCTTTGGTCATGTTAGAGGGGGTTGGTGAAAACTGGAGAGCACCATGCTGGCTATCCATGTTTTAGCCAATATAGATTTTACAGTAGAAAGTGGGGACGACATGGCAGTAGGCATACTTTGAGGCATGCTCCCCTTCTAACATGTGTGGGTTGTGTTCCTTGCATCCCTAGCTGGAGGAATAATGTGCATGTGGCGCCCCGAGGCAGGGTACCTGTAGGAATTCAGAGAAGTTCCCAGTCTGTTCTTCTTGTATTTGTTCTGAGGCCAGACTGTTTGCGCCAAGTGCCCTTTAGCCAATGTTTCCTCCACCAGCATTCACTCACGTGTGCTCTATGCTCATTTAACATGATAGCACTATGCCACGTTCAGTGAATTATAGCAGCTGGGGAAGTGCTATGATTGGGTGCAGAGTTAGTAGGATTCATATACCGGATAGTAGCTGTGTGGGTGGAACAGGAGAAGAGGGGCAATTGTTTTTTTATCACCCTTGGGACCAATGGGAATGTTTTAACTTATGCCACTTCTTTCACCTGCAGAACATAACACCATTGGTGGAAGAGAGACCATACATCATGTGAAGGAGTTTAGGGTTCTGTGAAAGTCATGCTTCTTCCCCAGCATGTGTTTGATGCAATCCATTTTTGGCTGCACCACTGTAGGAGGCATGTTAGTGATGGTGTCATGTTTGCATAATGATGTGCTGATGTTTCCCTGGCAGACAGTCCCATAGCTTCAAGATGCATCAGCACAGGAGACAAATCAGGATTGTGTGGTCACCCCGGTAACTACTACAGCATAGGACTATACTGTTAATCTTGAATATATCAGAGCAGGCTGTAGCATTTCTATGAACTCTTAAAATCATGTTGCATCTCCCTCCCCTATTCAGATGGGATCCTGGCTTCAGTAGGGCTAAATCAGCTTAAATCCAAAATAATTCAGACTAATTTATTCTCTACATTGCGCAGACAGCCATTTCCCTCTGGTGCTCTTGGCACCATTTCAGAATTATTAGTAGAAACTGAAAATGTGACAATTACAGAGAATCAATGAAATGGAATCAAATTCTTTGTGTCAGTTTATAGCGGTGGTTTTCAGACATCAACAAGTCACTCGAAAAACCATTATGCACTTTCCCTTGACCTGAACTGGGAGTCTAGTTCACTCTCTGATGGAAGAGCAATTTTCTTGAAACAAATGACGTGACCATTTAACATCAAACCAGCCTCTGGAATCCTGGCCTGCTATTTTGCACACTCATTTGCACCTGTTCCTCCCCCCCCCCGTTAGGAGCTCTCCTAGACCCTGAAATCTCAGCACAACATCTTCCCTGGCAACTTATTTCACTCTGCTGTCTTTAGCCTCATTAGCAGGCAAGGCAGGTGCCCAGCTACTTGTTTGCACTGAATACATTTTTATATAAGGCTTCACTGTTTATATATTTAGGAAGCCCTTGCCCAGAGACAGCAGGCATTAATTACCAGCCAAATATTTGTAAGTGAAATTCACTTGTACTTAAAAGTGCCATATTTATTTTAGCTTCCTGCATGGCTTTCTTTATTTTAATCTCATCGTGAATTATGCTTATTGGGGGCATGGGGGGGATAAAGTAAATTCCCTTTGGGACTTTTACCCTTTGAATATATTCCAGATGCTAAAAAGTCAATGGCACAGCTGCTTACAATGTAGCACTTGACAATTTGCGTACATTAGAAATGCTCCAAAGTTTTAATTATACTGCTGGAGGCACATCTTATTAACATTTATTTTCTTCTCTAAGTTCTCTGTACGGGCATTAAGGTGATAAGGCCCAGAGAAGGAGCTGCAAGCATGTGATGTGGTCGAAGCTAAACAGGGCTCCTGGATGGGAGACAGGCTGGAAACCCTGTGTAAACCACTTTGAGCTCCTTAGAGGGGGAAATGGGACTGTTAATGTAATCGATCAATAATTTCATAAGCAAGAAACAGGAGGACATCTATGCTTGAAGCCAAATCTGAAACGGGTGGAGCTGTAATGCCTAAAGCTCTCAGCTAAGGCTGTTCTCCCTCCCCACCAGGTAACAACATGAAGCTGAGGCCTTAGCAGAAGTGCTAGCCTTTGGCGCTCACCCTGCAACTCATAGCCTAGGTGTGGCAGCTGGCAGAGCAAGGAACAGTTTTCCATTTCTGTGGCACGTGGAGGCCATGTGGAGAATAACACCAGAGAAGTATCAGCAGGCATCTGAGAGCCTGTTGTCAGTGTTATCCAGGGTTGCCTGAAGGAAACCGGGCAGCTATTTAAACTGGTTACGTGTTTGCCTTGAACGCCAGAACAGTTAGAATGGAGTGGTGTTGAGAGCACCCTTAATTCTTCTCATTAGAGAAGCTTTTTAAAAGTTATCTCAAACTGTCTGTTCAGGTTTCTAGCCCTTATGTGTGCAGTGTGTAGGGTTAGTGAGAGTACTCCATTAGCTTGATCAACAATTGATAGAGTGTATTTTATTGTATTTTTTTAAAAATGTATCTTTTGTTGTGTTAATATGTTGTTCACTGCTTTGAGGGTCGTTGGGCCAAAAAGTGATATACAAATAAGCTATTGAAACAGGCCCTGACCTAGCTCTAGCATCTCCAACTGTTGGAAGATAGGCATGCACACTTATATGAAAAACACAGCAAACCATATCCAGCCATTTCATTTGAGCCAAGATGAGCATCCCATTGTGAATGAGTTCATTGCCTGCTTCTGCACATGGATCGCCCTTGCTGGATCCCTTCCAAACTTTACAGAAAACATCTTTGATAATAAGGTTAACTCCAATCTCTTGGATACTCTAATACCAGTATTCTTTAACAGGCCACTTGGCATGCACAGCTGAGAGTGAAAGGCTCCTTTTTAGTAAACAATTACTCAGATAACAGCTCTGTCAGTGGCATGTGCTGCTGCCTATGTGAGCTCACCTTGAGCAAACAGGAGCTTCTGTGCTAAATATGAGGGCTCCAAAGATGCCTCTGGGAACAAGGTGAACAAAGGATTTATCATTTTAGTCCCTGTGAGTCTTTAAACTTTAATGACTTGAAAATGAGGATATGGTGTCATTTAGTTCTGCTCTTCACTTTTAACAGCAATACAACTCATAGTTTAGTTTAGGGGAACAAGGGATAGATGCATAATATCCATCCCCTGTTCCGGGCCTGTCCATAACCAGAAGACAACTGGGGAACGCAGGACTCCATCCAACCTTCGACTGCTGTTATGTAACGCCAGGTCTGTGGTGCAGAAAACAACGCTCATCCATGACTTGATCTTGGATGAGAACGCAGACCTGGTGTGTATTACGGAGACCTGGCTGGATGAGGCCTCAGCTCCTACACTTGAGGCCATGTGTCCAGCCGGTTTCCAATACGCACAGCAGCCGAGGGTTGGTAGGCGGGGTGTGGGAGTGGCAGTCATCTATTGAGGGTCCTTGGTTTTTGCCAGGCCCCCTCTCCATGAGACCAAGTTTGTTGACTGCATGTACTGGAGGTTGGGCCCAAAGGGCAGTTTAGGAATTCTGCTTGTGTACTGCCCACCCTGCAGCACAGCAGACTCTCTGGCCGAGGTGCTCGAGGTGGTCTCTGGTGTACGGATGCTCTCCCCCAACCTATTAGTTTTGGGGGATTTCAACGTGCACGCCAAGACCGTCCTCACTGGAGCCCCTCGAGATTTCATGGAAACCATGACTTCCTGGGAACTGCACCTTAGTAATATTGGGCCCACCCATGTAGCCGGTCATGCTCTTGACCTTGTGTTTGTCTCGGGAGGGGAGGGAAGTGCTCTGAAAATGGGGGCTGTTTTTTCTAACCCGTGTCATGGTCAGATCACTACCTGGTGAATATGGACCTCTCAATGCCACACACCCTCCGCAGGGGACAAGGACCTATTAAGATGGTCCGCCCCAGGCGCCTGATGGATCCTAAAGGATTCCTGAATGCGCTGGGAGAATTGGAGCCGGCTGAAGGCCGCCTGGTTGAAACCCTGGTGATGGAGTGGAATAAGGAGATCACTAGGGCAGTAGACCGGGTGGCACCGAAACGTCCTCTCCCCCTGAATAGAGCTCAGATAGCACCCTGGTATACACCACAGCTCCGGGGTCTGAGACAGGAGGTGAGACAACTAGAGCGCCGGTGGCGGAAATCTCGCTCTGAAGATGATCGGACACTGGTTAGAGCAGCAATTGCTGCCTACCAGGTGGCAACAAAGGCAACAAAAAGGGAATTCTTTGCTGCCTCTATTGCATCCGCAGAGTGCTGTCCCAGGAGGTTGTTCCAAGTGGTCCGAAATCTGGTCGGTCCAGTTGCTCAGGAACCCATGGAGCATTCTAAAGCCTCCTGTGACACATTTGCTAAACACTTTGCCGATAAAATCGAGCATCTGAAGAGCATGATTCCGTACGCTGTGGAGACAAGAAGCGAGCCAGAGCCGGCCAGTTGCACTCCGGTCCGGTGGGATCGGTTTCAGCCTCTTCCCTCTGAGGAAGTGGACAAGGTGCTCTCTACTGTGAAGCCAACCACTTGTCTGCTGGATCCTTGCCCCTCGTGGCTCATTATGAGCTGCAAAGAGAGACTGAGCGAAGGGATCAAGGCAATAGTAAATGCATCCTTGGAAGAGGGTGCAATGCCATTAGCCCTCAAGGAGGCAGTTATAAAGCCCATCTTGAAAAAGTCCTCCTTGGATCCCCAAGAGTTGAATAACTTCCGCCCAGTCTCTAATTTACCATTTCTGGGCAAGGTGATTGAGCTAGTGGTGGCCAAACAGTTACAGACACACTTGGATGAAGCGGATTATCTAGATCCATTCCAATCGGGCTTCAGGACTGGACATGGAACTGAAACAGCCTTGGTCGTCCTGGTGGATGATATGAGGAGGGCGTTGGAGGGAGAATATACCTTCCTCGTCCTCCTGGATCTCTCAGCGGCCTTCGATACCGTCGACCACGGTATCCTGTTGGATCGCCTGGAAGGATTAGGAATAGGGGGTACTGTTCTACGGTGGCTCCGTTCCTATCTCTCAGACAGGCAACAACGGGTAGCATTAGGGGATTAGGTTTCAGACCCTTGGCCTCTCAATTGCGGAGTGCCACAGGGTTCTATCCTCTCCCCCATGCTATTCAACATCTATGTAAAGCCGCTGTGGGCCATCATCAGGAGATTTGGGCTGCGGTGCCACCAATATGTGGATGACACTCAGCTCTATCTCTCGTTTAAGTCCTCACCAGAGTCGGCTGTGGATACCATGTCCAAGTGCCTGGAATCTGTAAGTGGATGGATGGGAAGGAATAGGCTGAAACTAAATCCCGACAAGACCGAGGTGTTGCTCGTGGGAGATAGGGGCAGGTTGGGGGATATAGACCTGGTGTTCAATGGGGTAAGTTTACCCTTAAAAGACCAGGTCCGCAGCCTCGGGGTCATTCTTGACTCCCAGCTGTCCATGGAGGCTCAGGTCTTGGCAGTGAGCCAGGCAGCTTGGTATCAATTACATCTGATAAGGAGGCTGCAACCCTACCTTCCTGCCCATCTGCTCCCACGGGTGATACATGCCCTGGTCTTCTCCCGCTTAGACTACTGTAATGCGCTCTACGTGGGGTTACCCTTGAAAACGGTCTGGAAATTACAACTGATACAGAATGCGGCGGCATGTTTGATTAAGAACAGCCGTCGCCGTGATCATATCACTCCGGTGTTAATAGATCTACACTGGCTACCAGTTGTTTACCAGGCCCAATTCAAGGTGTTGGTGTTGACCTTTAAAGCCCTATACAGTGTTGGCCCAGTTTATCTGAAGGAGCACCTCCAGCATCACCAATTATGCCGCCTAACGAGATCAGCCACACAAGACCTTCTCTCGGTCCCACCAGTTAAGATAGCGAGGCTGGTACGGACCAGAGAGAGGGCATTTTCGATTGTGGCCCCCACCCTCTGGAACTCCCTTCCTTTTGACCTCCGCCATGCCCCTTCCTTGATAGGTTTCCGCCGAGCCTTAAAGACCTGGCTGTTCAGGCAGGCCTACGGGACCTCTGGGGTGGGTTAGCTTTTAATATTGGTATTATTATTATTGTTGTGGTCCTCATTGGCTTTTATTGTATTTTTACTGTGAAGTTGTACATCGCCTAGAGTGGCCGTTAATTCGGCCAGATAGGCGACTCACAAATAAAATTTTATTATTATTATTATTATTTCTATTAGAAACCATCCCAGCATTATCTGTTTAGCTGGGCAGCCACAGGAAATTAATTTCCCCCAAATTGGAAATCTTCCAGTGAGCTTTTTGATGCGTATATTCACAGGAAAACAAACAGTTGCTTCAATATCACGCTTCATGGTGTACACCCACACACATTCACTTGGAAACAGTGTACAAAACTAGACGTTATGTGAAATGCATGATCACATGTCAAGTATCTGGGTTGTTGTTGGTGGTGGTAGTGCTAAGTAGCAGCCACCCGGTGGTGGGATCAGGGTTGGGACTGTGGCACACAGAGGGGGTTTAACCCTTTTCCTCGCACCATGGTCCCAATGAATATCTGCCCCAGCTGCTATTTGATGTGGGAAGGAGACTGTTATTGGCACCCATAACAGTTTTCCTCTAGTAGAACTTCTAGGGTGGGGGTAGTCAAGAGTATCACTTCTGCTTTGGAGGACCTCTGCCCTGCTTCATTTCAGATGAGTTCCAAATGTCTTCAAATTGGCCCAGTATGGTTCTGGATTCAGGCTTTATCTGAAACAATTGCACACCCCTGGCATGAACAAGTGAATAATATATCCATCCTTCATTTTGTTGTAGCTCTCCTCTAGAAACTAATGGGAATTCTTATCCTTTGTCTCTTACTTTTGGTCTGACTAGCTTTGCATCTTTCTAGAATTGCTGTGGAAGAAAAACAGATTTATTTCAGATCAGTTAGAGACACCTTTATTTTGACAAACAGCTGTTTGGCACAAACCTGGAAATTCCAAAGTTCTCTGCTTCTTAATCTTTACAGTACATATTTATACCATATTCCAAAGCACATATAAACAAATTACAGTGTGTCATCATTTTAATAAATCATTTTAACATGTCAGCTTGACATGCTTCTACCGTCTTTCACATAGAGCAGAAAACACAGAGCACAGAGAATTAAACATTAATCAGGGTGAACACTTCACAACCTTTCCGAACTGGTGTGCCTCCAGATGTTGTTGGACCACAACTCCCATCAGCCTCAGCCAGCATTGCCAATGGTCAGGAAATATGGGAATTGTGGTCCAACAACATCTGGTGGCACACTGGTTGGGAAAGGCTGGTCTAAAGATTGGATCCACATGGCTTCCAAATGCTTTCCTAACCTGTTTATTCTTCTTTTGTTTGATTCTGCTTTGGTTACAGTGATTGCATGATTCTCGAAAGATCTTTTTTTACATTCCCTCTTAGTACATTCCACAGGACCATTCCACATAGCATTCTTTGCTTTCACAATTCACAATTCTGAACCAAAGCTAGGAAATATGAAATAAAGTTAAAGCCTAGCTTTTGCTGCTTCCATAATTGCTCTGTGTCATGAGACTTTTATGTGACCAAGAAGATAGTTGGTCAGGAAAGAACACACCTGCTTCTATATGTTTACAGCCCAGGTGTGCTGTCTACCTTTTAAAAATGATTGATTTTGAGAAGTAACTCCTTTCACTGTGTAAAGTCAATTATCCACTGCTAGTATTTAGACAAGTAACCTTCTGCTTCTATATCTTAGTGGCTATAATAGAGGGAAGACTGTTACATTCTCACCTGGTTCTGAGTCATGGGTATTTTGAGAAACCTTCTCCCTGTTGAAAGGGCATAATAGTTAAGCTGAGAATGGACCTAGTCCATGACAATACACAAAGCTGCTAAATTGGAAAGAGCAACAAAATCTCAGGTAAAGTTTTTGTAAGGTGATTTTCTGGAGTGGAGACGCTGCATCTGGAGTAAATTCAACTGATTTTGTATTTAAGGTTGAGGCTACAGTCCTATACACACTTACCTGAAAATTATTCCCATTGAACTCAAAAAGCCTTACATCTGAGTAGACATGCAAATGATTGAACTGTAAGTCAAGCAAGTGATTGCAGTAAGATCACCAACTGGCTGAAAAACTAAGATATTGTCTTTTAAATCACACATAGATTTAATTGTTAATATAAAGTATTTCTGCACTAGCCTTTTTTGAGATTGACACCATTAGTTCTGTCAAAGAACAGCATTCTTGTCCGTCCCCCCGTCCCCCCCTGGTACCATCCCATTTCTTTAATTGCTTGTTTCTAGTGATTTATAGAGCTTTCATCACAATTGTGGCACTATATTTTCAGGAGTGAACTGATACAGCACAATTAGTTTAAGGCATTTAAAATTAGTATATTTTCTGCTGCTTGAATGGTTTTATTCCTCTCAGTTTCATTATGTTGCTATTTAATGTTTTATGTTGTTTTAATACTGCATTATAGATTTTAAATCATATAAACTGCCATGAGTTCCATTTCTGATGAAGACATGGTTTATAATTAAAAAATATATAAATAAGGGCCTGTCGCTCAGTGACAGAACGCACACTTTTTATACAGAAGGTCCCAGCATTCAGGTCTCTGTCATCTGCAAGTACAGCTGGGTTAAACCCCTGTCTAAACCCCCAGAGAGTGTCTGTCTGTCAGTGTAAACTATACTAAGCTAGATGGACCAATGATTGGACTTGGTATATGGCAGCTCCCTATATTTCTAATTGTCTTGGTGATTTGGAGGTGTAATTGATGATGATGTATAATTCTCCCTTTGTCAGTAACTTGTCAGTTCATGGTGGGTAACTCTGTTTTTGACCATTTCTTATCCACCTTGCCCATTTACTTTAGGTTAGCGACATGTCTGTTCCAAAGGGCTGCTCACTTTCTCTCTTACATTATTTTTCTTGTTTAAACAGTAAAATATGCCTTACTCTGGCACATTCATTTCTTTTTTGGGGTGGATAAACTCCCCATCTTTCCAAAGAGCAGTAGCAATGACAATGAAAGAACCTGGTGGATGAGTTTCTCCAGCAGCTGCAAGCTGACAGGTGTGGCTGGAATGTTTAGCAGAAAGAGGGATTGAATGAGTCCCGTGCCTCTTACTGCTGTTAATGTTTCCACCACAAACTAGGAAACTGAAGTAAGGATGACCATTACTTGGCTAGGATAAGGTCATGAAAATGTTTTCTCCAGTCATTGTTCCTCCAAAATGCTAACCTGTTCAATGTCTTGGGAAACCTCAGTTCTGAGTGTCTTCTCTGTTTTAGTGCCCCTTAAAAGTTCTTGAGAGATTAGGATAACCTTGAGCTAAAACAAAAGAAAAGAAAAAGCAGACGTAATTTATTTCAAGCAATACAATCATGGAGAGGATTATGTTGATAAGGGAATAGCTCTGGAACATAGTAAGTTCAAAAATAAGTCCAACAGTAATGTACTGCATCTTTGAAAAATACTTATATAACAACACAATGGAAACAATTCTTTTTTTATGTGTTTAGAACATTGTGTGCATTTCATAATCTGCAAACATGTTTCTCTCTTGGAAACATTATTGCCTTTTGATTTACTCATTTGCAAGACCTATAAAAAAAGAAAACGGAAAATCTATTCTAATTAAATATTTTCCATATTTAATGAATTTATTTTAGAACTGGATTTCAGACAAAGCAGAAATATCTGAAAATGAATAATTGCAAGCAAATCAAAGAATTGTGTGCATTATACTATTATAATTGGGTAGTTATGGCAACAAAAAAAGAAACTTGGAGGCAAAAAAATGAAAAGGGATTGCAGTGTAAGGCCATCGGCTTTCCTCAAAGAATCCTGGCAACTGTAGTTCTTTAAAGGTGCTCAGAGTTGTTAAGAGACTAGGGCTGCACACTGGATTTGGCTGAGACCTGGGCCCCAAATTGGATCCATTTGGACTTTTTGGGGTCTTGGCCAAGTCAGATTCTGACAGCCATGGATTGCTACAGGTCAGATTCAATGATCCAGAGCGACCTAGGTGGCAGGTCATCATGCAGAAAGAAGAGGCAGCTGTGGGTCTCCTGCCTGCCTAATGAGCAGAGATAGTGATCCTTTGCAGGCGGGGGTGCTGTTTAGTAAATGGCTTTCCTGCAGGGAAGCCTTTTGCAAAAAGCATCGCTTAGGATCACTGCCTCCTCTCCAGAGCCGAGTGGACAATCAATGGGGATGCTGTTTTGCAAAGCTGATATGACCTGGGCAGACTCACCATGACAAAGTTTGATAACATCTACCTTAGAGCATGGAATAGAATGGGATATTTCCTTATGCTTTATATGTTGATGCAGTCAAGATGCATCAAAACAGTTGAACAACTATCAGGTGGATCCACAGCTGGCTACAGAATCATACTCAAAGAGTGCTTATCAATGGTTCCTTCTCAAAGTGGAGGGAAGTAATGAGCGGGGTACCGCAGGGCTCTGTCCTGGGTCCAGTACTCTTCAACATTTTTATTAATGACTTGGTGAGGAGGTACAGAGCATGCTTATCAAATTTGCAGATGATACAAAATTGGGATGAGTAGCTAATACCTTGGAAGAGAGAGATAAAACTCAAAGGCACCTTGATAGGCTGGAGCACTGGGCTAAAAACAACAGAATAAAATTTAACAGGAATAAGTGCAAAGTTCTAAACCTAGGAAAAAGAAATCAAATGCACAGTTGTAAGATGGAGATTACTTGGCTCAGCAATACTGCATGCAAGAAGGATCTTGGGATTGTTGTTGATCACAAGCTGAATATGAGCCAAGAGTGTGATGTGGCTACAAAAAAGGCAAATGCTATTTTAGGCTGCATTAACAGAAATAAATCATATGAAGTATTGCTTCCCCTCTATTTGGCACTGGTTAGATGTTGTTACGACATATGTCTATGGGGCCTGTGTGTGTGAATCTCTCACCTATGTGTCCCATTAAACACACCTCTTGAAGGAGGGAGATCTTTTGCTAGGGATGAAACAGGCTCTTTGCCCTGAAGTGTGCCTAAATAGTGTGTGTATAACTCCAAAAATGCAGGTCCAAACCAGTCTAAAGCAAAGGTTTCATTTATTGAGAGAAGAGAGAAGAATAGCATTACAAAATTACTGGGTGTGTGGCAGCATTAATCATTAATACATTAACCCATTCATAACTTTAAACTAAAGAGATCAAAGATCCCTATGGCTATAAAGAATGACGGTTGGAGAGATTACCTGTCCTAGGCCCAGGAGTGGGCAATGGAATACAGCTGAAGTGATGTGAAGGAGCTCTGGCTAAAACGCAGGAAGGAATCTCTTTGTCTCAAAGTTTGCATTAAGTCACAGACTCCCTTCCTGCTCTGTGGCCTGCAGTCCTGCACCGCGTTCCTTGAGAGCATAGTTACACATGTTGGAGCTCAGATTGCCATCGCCGCCCTTGGGTTTCAAACCCCACACTTAAATACATTTTACCTCTTACAAATCAATGGGAAAAGGAGGGGTCTGAGTATGAGGTGATCTCATGTTGTGTGTGTTTCTTGCTGACACTCAAAGAAACTAAGGCTACTTTCTAATGCTGTCTTTGAACAATGGGATTGTTCTGCTGAGCTTGAGGGAAGCCTGCCAAAGAATGAGATAACATTTAATTCAGGGTCTTCATGTTCCTCCGAAAGGGCCAAAAGATGGTCCTTGCTTCTTGTCCTCTTTCACAGTATTTAGGAAGGGATGACGAGTCAGAAAACAGGGGGTGTGGGGTGGGAATTATAGTCCAGGATACTCCAGAGCCTTGCCACTCCTTCGACTCCACATGAATCAAAGTGGGGTTAGCCAAGCACTCATAACAGCCTCATCATGAGCGCTGCATCCAGTTTTGGACACCACACTTTAAGAAGGATGCAGACAAACTGGAACAGGTTCAGAGGAGGGCAACAAGGATGATCAGGGGACTGGAAACAAAGCTCTATGAGGAGAGACTGAAAGAACTGGGCATGTTTAGGGTTGGGAAGAGAAGACTGAGGGGAGATATGATAGCACTCTTCAAGTACATGAAAGGTTGTCACACAGAGGACCAGGATCTCTTCTTGATTGTCTCAGAGTGCAGGACATGGAATAGTGGGCTCAAGTTGCAGGAAATTTCCTGACTGTTAGAGCAGTACAACAGTGGAACCAATTACCTAGGAAGGTGGAAGGCTTTCCAACACTGGAGACATTCAAGAGGCAGCTGGACAGCCACTGTCAGATACGCTTTAATTTGAGCAGGGGGTTGGACTCGATGGCCAAAGCTCAGGTCACGGCCGGGGTTCGATTCCAACGGAAGGAGGAAGTCGAATCTCCGGTAAAAGGGGTCGAGGTCCACTTAGCCTTCCATCCATCCGTGGTCGGTAAAATGAGTACCTGGCATATGCTGGGGGGTAAAGAAAGGCTGGAGAAGGAACTGGCAATCCCACCCCATATATACGGTCTGCCTAGTAAACGTTGCGAGACGTCACCCTAAGAGTTGGAAACGACTTGCACTATAAGTGCGGGGACACCTTTACCTTTTACCGTAGAGCCTCCAGCTTCTTTAAAGCAGTCATCAAGTTTGACACGAGAAAAGATTAGTTTCCCTTAATGGAACTGCAAGCTATCAAGTAGAACCAAACATGTTTCAATGAGTAATGCATTGTGCAGCCATGTTAACTAATTTCTACATTTTTTTGGATGATACATATTGCTATAAGATTTTGAGTTTGAACAGGAGGGGGTAATGGTGGCCAGAATGACTGCAAATGTTCTTTGATAGTCAGGGTTGGCAAAGTTGCCAGACATCACATTCTTTAGAGAAACTAATGGAGATGCTTCTGCCTCTACTCTTGGAGGCAGTATACCTCTGAATGGCAGTTGCTGGAAATCATAACAGGGCAGAGTGCTGTTGTAGTCAGGTCCTGCTTTCAGGCTTCCCACAGGCATCTGGTTGGCCTCTGTGAGAACGGGATGCTGGACTTTGATGGTGAACTGGCCTGATCCATCAAGGCTCTAGTTATATTCTTATTGAGATAATGATCCACCCCAATTCCTTCTTTTTTTGCCAGCAGTGAGTGAAAAGAAGAATAGAAGGCAGGTTTCAAGCGGGACAAAGGCAGACTCGGAGAGACAGAGACCTGAGGTTGGGCTCTGTTAGCTAATAATATTTTCAGGAGCTGGCTGCCTCTCTTTGGAGACCTGATGTGGATGACACATTGGGGAGTTGGAACATTAGGTTGTGCTCCCACCAATGCTCAATATTTGTAAATAAATTCAAATATTACAAAACCAAGCCTCCAGTGACCTCATTCAAAGGAAACCAAATCTGGGCAAGTGCTGTAAGCCTGCATCTTCTTACCACTTGGAAAAATAAGAGGTGAGTGTCATGAACTTGTATATGTTCATGAGTTATTAAAAATCTCATAAGTAATATCTGGCTCAAGCAAGGGACTCTGGGAGATTTTTACAGTTAAAAAAGACAGGCCTCTGCCAGTGTACAATCTTGAGTTTCATTTTCCAGCTGAAGACGGTTAGAAGAAGCCTTAACAAGCTGCACCTGGTTATCTCTGCTGATTAGCAAGTGCTTGGTACCCAAGGTCATCCTTGGCCTGTGCAGTTAGAAACACAGTTGGGAGGGGGGCCTGAAAGGCGCGAAAAGGTGATAAACATCTAGAAAGGAGTTACATCAGCCAAGCCCTGATTGGTCAGTTAATCTTGGGCCGTTAGGATGATTTTCCTTAAGTATAGGGCTAGGGACCCATAGCCGTTGTTCTCTGTTCTCTGCTGACTGGGTATCAGAGTTCCAAACCCTTCTCCCTTTTGTGGTTCCATGGGGGTTGCCTATGGGGAGGTAACCTATGCCTGGTTCCATTGTCTTATGTTTAACATCCATCTCTCTTAGGAGAGATGCCACTGCAACCAACTACCTCATGTGTAAGTAGTTAGGTAAGCTAGTTTGTTATTTTCTTGTTGTGTGTATGAATTCTCTTGTCTGTACCTAAACCCCTGTTTGGGTGTATGGTCTTAAAGGATTACTTGCTGCTATATATTTTATGTGCACTTATATTTTTGAATAAAGCTACTTCTATTTAACCTGGTGTGTTCCTTGGGAGAAAGGGTGGTCCTGGATTCAGTGTCTTGGCCATTCTCAGTCACAAACTACCAAAGAGGGAAGAAGAAGTTAAAAGCTTAATTCTATTTTGTGGGTTTTACCAGAGGATTCCTGACAAGGAGTGTAACGTTTGGCTCTTGTCTTTTTGGACCTTGGTTTAACTAGTTTCTGGGCTCAGAGATCCCCTGGCTCTGAGTGGACCAGTAATCAGGGGTGGTGGCAGCCTACCTTCTACCTTGCAGGGTTGTTGTGAGCGTACACAGCCTTGGCAAGGGTGAAGTAATATTTCTTTCGGTTCCAGTCCCATTTTCCCTATGGGTGGGGTTGGGTCTGACGCATGATCCCTGTGCCTTGACGGCAGGGATTCATGACAGTGAGCATAACAATATATTATAAATATATCTTGTGCTGAGAGCCAGTGTGGTGTAGTGGTTAGTGTGTTGGACTGTGACATGGGAGACCAGGGTTCAAATCCTCACACAGCCATGAAACTCACTGGGTGACCTTGGGCCAGTCACTGCCTCTCAGCCTTAGAGGAAGGCAATGGTAAACCACCTCTAAATACCACTTATCATGAAAACCCTATTCGTCTGGTCGCCATAAGTCGGAATTAACTTGAAGGCAGTTCATTTCATTTTTCATATCTTGTGCTGATTATCAGATAAATCTTGTGCTATCAGACAGTCACAAAAAAGCCTGAAACCCTAGAGAGCAACTGCCATTCAATGTGGGCAATACTAACCAAGATGGTCTGACTTGGTACGAGGCAGATTTCTATGTTCCTAAGTATACAATAAATATATATATAAATAAATACTGTAGCATTTTCTTTTTTTTTTTTTTTTATATAATTTTTATTCAAATTTTTCCAAAAACAAACAAAACAAAGTAAGAAAAAACATAACAATATTGCAACAAAAAATGAAAATAAAATGGTTGACTTCCGATTTGTCACAGATCAGCTATAAGTATATAATATACATCAAACCTGTCCCTTAATATATATACATACAAAATCCCTTTTCTCCATAAGCTATCTTAATTAATCATCAAATCCCAGTATCATCATTTTATTTTGATCTTTCGACAAAAAGTCTAAGAGAGGCTTCCAATCCTTAAGGAATGTATCTGTCGATTTTTCTCTAAGTAAACACGTCAATTTATCCATTTCTACTAAGTCCATTAATTTCAATAGCCATTCTTCCATTGTTGGTATTGAATCCATTTTCCACTTTTGTGCATATAATAATCTTGCTGCCGTAATCATATATAATATTATTCTTCCATATTTCTTTTCTATTTGTTTATCCATAAAGCCCAATAAAAAAAATTCTGGTTTTGACTGAATATTTATTTTTAAAATTTTTTGCATCTTCCTGCCTATCTGTGCCCAGAATAATTTTGCCTTTTTACATGACCACCACATATGATAAAAAGATCCTTCTTGTTGTTTACATTTCCAACAAACATTAGAGACATTACTATACATTTTTGACAGCTTTTCTGGAGTCATGTACCAACGGTACATCATTTTATAAAAGTTTTCTTTAAGATTATAACATAATGTAAATTTCAAGCCTTTTTTCCACATATTTTCCCATTGATCCATTTGTATGTTATGACCAAAATTTTTTGCCCACTTTACCATGCACTCTTTTACTTGTTCTTCCTCCATATCCATTTTCAATAAAAGTTTATACATTTTTGCAATTATGTTTTCATCATTTGTACACAAACCTATTTCAAAATCAGATTTATTTATTTCAAACCCATACATTTTCTTGTCCATTTTATATCTTTCTAACAATTGTAAATAGGCAAACCAATGAAAACTATATCCTTCCTTTATCAATTGTTCTCTCTCTTTCATTATGTATTCTCCATGTACATTTTCTAATAGTTCTTGATAAGTTAACCATTTCTCTTTTCCAGACATTTCTCTTCTATAAAACGCTTCTTGACTTGAGACACATAATGGTATTTTCGAATAAAACCTTGGTTTGTATCTGTTCCATATTTTCAACAGAGGACGTCTTATAAAATGATTATTAAAGTCTACATTTACTTTTACTTTGTCATACCATAGATATCCATGCCATCCCCACTTCAGATTGTGGCCCTCCAAATCTAATAGTCTTTTATTCCTCAATAAGATCCATTCCTTTATCCAGACTAAACAGCAGGCAGCAAAATAAAGTCTCAAATTTGGTAGTCCCAGTCCTCCTCTTTCTTTAGCGTCTTGAAGTAATTTAAATTTAACTCTTGGTTTTTTTCCTTGCCATACAAATTTAGAAATATCTTTTTGCCATTGTTTAAAAGGTAAATCAGAGGATATTACAGGTATTGTTTGAAACAAAAACATCATTCTCGGTAATACATTCATTTTTATCACAGATATTCTACCCATTAATGACAGTTGTAGTTTATCCCATCTTAGCAAATCTTTCTTAATCTCTGTCCATAATTTTTCGTAATTATTGTGAAACAACTTTGAGTTTTTATTTGTCATGATGATGCCTAGATATTTCAACTTTTTTTCTATTGTAAAATCTGTCTTGTCCATTAACTCTTTCTGTTCCCTTAAAGTTAAATTTTTCACCAACATCTTTGTTTTTTGATTGTTGATCTTAAATCCTGCTAAAGGTCCAAATTCTTTTAATTTGTCCATCAGTATATGAATTCCTTCCAAAGGGTTTTCTAGTACAATTATCAAATCATCAGCAAATGCTCTCAATTTATATTCTTCTTTTTTTATTTTTAATCCCGAAATCCTTTTATCTTGCCTTATATCTCTAAGCAGCACTTCTAAAACCAGAATAAATAAAAGGGGAGATAATGGACATCCCTGTCTTGTACCCTTTTGTATTTCACATAAATCCGTTAAGTCTCCATTAACAATTATCTGGGCCTTCTGTGATGTATAAATCGATCTGATCCATTTTATAAAGTTGTCTCCAAAATCCATTTGCTCCAAAACCTGGAACATAAATTTCCAATTCAAATTATCAAATGCTTTTTCAGCATCTAAAAAAATCAGAGCTGCTTGTTTATCATTTCGTTGTTCTAAATATTCCAACACATTCAAAACATTCCTGACGTTGTCACGTAATTGTCTTTTAGGTAAAAACCCTGATTGATCTTCCTGAATAAATTGTTGCAATATTATTTTCAATCTTTCAGCCAAAATCATTGCAAAAATTTTATAGTCATTGTTCAGTAGAGATATTGGCCGATAATTTTTTGTTTTAGTTAAATCTTGGTCCTCTTTAGGTATTAATGTTATATTAGCATTTTTCCAACTATCCGGTATCTTTCCCTCTTGCAAAATAGAATTCATTGTAGACTGTAAAGGTAGCAGGAGTTCTTCCTCCAAACATTTATAATACATTGCAGATAGCCCATCTGGTCCTGGTGCCTTTCCTAATTTAATTTTATTTATAGCTTCAGATATCTCTCTTGACGTAATAGGGCCATTAATAACTTGTCTCTGAAAATCTGTAATTTTAGGCAAATTCTGTTTAAATAAATACTCTTCTATTTTTTCAGATGGAATTTCTTGACACTTATACAATGTTGAGTAATATTGATGAAAAATCTTTTTGATTTTTACATTGTCTGTCAGCGTCTCATCTCCTTCTTGTATCTTTAAAATAATATTTTTTTGACGTTCTTTTCTTAATTTATATGCTAACCATTTCCCAGGTTTATTTGCAAATTCAAAAGTCCTTTGTTTAGCAAAATTTAATTTCCTTTCAATTTCTCTGACTGTCAACATTGATACTTGCTTCTGTAACATTTTAATTTGATTTACAATAGAAACTTTAGCTGGATTCTTTTTCAATTCTTCCTCTTTTTGTTTTATTTCTTCCAAAATTAATTGCATTTTCTGTTGTTTCTTTTTTTTTAATTCAGAATTACATTTAATAAAGTATCCCCTCATAAATGCCTTACTTGTATCCCAAACAATATTTTCACTTGTTCCTTTATGTAAATTATATTCAAAGAACTCCTTTAATTTCTTCTTACATTCTTGTACTACTTTATCATTCTGTAATAAAGATTCATTTAGTCTCCATCTAAATCCAAGATTTTTTTTTTTTAAAGTTAATATCACAGGATTATGGTCCGAAAAAGTTTTTGGTAATATATCCATTTTAAAAATATCCTTCGCTAAAATTTTTGACATCCAAATCATATCAATCCTCGAAAATGTTTTATGTCTTTCTGAAAAATAAGTAAATTCCTTTGCATTATCATTTATATATCTCCAGGTATCCACCAATTCTAGATGTTCCATGAGTTCAAAACAAATCTTCGGTAATTTACCTTGTGTCTCTTTGATATTTTTTTCAGAAAGCCTATCAATTTTTGGTGAGATTACCCCATTCCAGTCACCCATGACACACCAATGCTCATATGGAAACTCTGACAATTTTTCCATAAGTCCTGTATAAAACCTTGTTTTATCTTCATTGGGGGCATAAATACCCACTATCAAAATGTTTGTACCTTGTAAAGTAATTTCAACCCCCACAAATCTACCACTATCGTCCAATAATACCAATTTAGGAAGCAATTGTGGGTTAATATAGAGAACAACTCCATTTTTTTTTTTTGGTCCAGCTGAAATAAATTCTTCACCCAAATTTTTACAAATCAAATATTTAGAATCTTTCTTCTGAATATGAGTTTCTTGTAGACAAATTATATCCAATTTTAATTTTTTCAAATAATGAAACACTTTCTTTCTCTTCTGCGCCGTGTTGGCTCCATTTATATTCCAAGTTAGGAATTTGTAATCCATCGTTAAGCGTGTATTTTAAAATTTGCCTGATGCTCCTTTTGATCCATCATCTTCCTTCCCCTCCTCTGCGTATCCTTGTTGACTTTGTTTCCCAGGAACTGTATCCATATCTTTGAGTTTATCTTCTTCCATATCTTTTGAAGCTTTTCTCAAGAAGTCCCTTGCTTTTTGAACAGTATTCAATCTATATTTCTGTTGTCTGAATGTAAAAATCACTCCTTCTGGAACGTCCCACCTAAATTGAATTTTGCATTGCTTAAGTTTTTCTGTAAGGAAAGCATATTCTTTTCTCTTACGTAAAAGTCTAATAGGAATTTCCTTCATCACCAGTATTTCCTTACCATCAATTTTAAAGGTATATTTAAAGTGTTGCTGTAAAACCATATCTCTGGTCGTTTTCTTTACGAAGTGAACAAGCACATCTCTTGGAATTTTTTTCATTGTTGCATATCTGGAGTTAATTCTATAAACTTTGTCTATTTCAAATTCCATCCTATCTTCATTCAAGTCCAGAAATTTTACTAAAGCATTAACAATTTTGTCTCTAATGTCTTCACCTGTTTCCTCTGGGATTGCACGGAATCTCAAACAATGCTCTTTATTTCTCATTTCAGTCATAGCTAAATAGTCCAAATTTTTTTCTAGTTCCAGATTTAGTATATCTGTTCTATTCTCCAAGGTTTGTACCTTTTCTTTAGTATTTTTTGCATCCTCCTTTATTTGCCCAATTGTCCCTTTAATCTCATCCACTTGTGTTTTAATATAGTCTCTTATATCTGTCAATTCAGTTTTCATTTCATTCATTTCCTGTTTCATAGCATTGATCCCTTCCATTATTTTTTTAAACATTTCTGGGGGTATATCCTCTTCCTGTGTATCAATAGAACCTCTTCGCCCCTTGGTTGTTTTTTTAGTTGCCATTTTCAAAAAGAAGCCTTTAATTTCTAATATTAATCACTATTTCAGAACCTAGAGGCAATCTATTTCTTTTCTTTTTTCTCTCCACCGAAAAAAGAGTTAATATTCCAGGCCTATTATTGAAATCCAGCCAGCAGTTCTTATCTGGATCCAAGAATGCAAAACAATTCTGTTGCCAAGACTAAACAGTTATTAGCATATACGAGCAGCGGATTTATCCAAAAAGAAATAGTCCAAAGAGAAAATTAGTCCAAAATATAATAATTGCCTCTCATCCGTTTTTAAACTTTATAACTCCATATTCAAGCCAGCTTTTTGTCGTAAAAAAAGTATATAAGTTGTTTATATTTTCTTTCTTCCTTAATTATATTTAAAAGAGAAAAGGTATGACTCACCCAGGTTTCTCAGTTGCTGATTCATAAACAAATCCCTTTTATTGCAGTAATGTAAGCCGAATGATAAGATTTAGGTAGAAGTGGGCTCGCTGGTTAAGAACGTTTTAAAAGGAAAAAACGCTTCGCTTTATCCCAGTGCAGCTTGCGTGGAAGTCCAGACTCCGTCTTCAGCCGATCGGCTTGCCTTCTTATCTCAGGAATTTCCTGATCAATTCCAGCCGCCGACAGCTCAACGAAGTCTTGTGGGAGATCTGATCGGTTCTCCTATACCTTGGAGAACATTTGAGCCAGTCCAAGATTCCTCTTGGCTGGCTTTTAACCTGGAAAAAGCTTCCTCTGAGGCAGAGCTCCCTCAGAGACAACCACCAGCCAGCACCACTTCCCGGAAGTCCCCAATACTGTAGCATTTTCAAAGTCCAAAAATAAAAGTCAAGGTCGTTCTGTGGCACTTGGAGATCCATGCACATATTGTTGTCTCTCAAAAATCTTTGTGAATTTGTCCATTTAATCCTTTCTTCATTTAGAAGAATCCTAAATGGTCTGATCTGACCATAAGATATTGAACCATAATTAGGTGGCTAAAAAGCCATGAATTCTTTTTGTCTTTATGGAATTCTCAGTCCCATATGTACACACACATACATTCCAACTAGGGTTGCCAGGTCAGAAGCATCCCAAACCCTGATATTTCAGGGGCAGGCCCTAGTGATACATTAAGCATCAACCACAGTTGCTTGGAGAATACAACTCAAACAAAAAAAATCTCTGATTAGAAATTAAGATAGAAATCTAAGCTAAATGAGAGTGTTTCCAGGTCCAGCTGAAGTGACGGGATCATTGCTTCTCACCTGCTTAGAGAGCTTGGGTAAGGAACATTTCATCTAGCCTACTTGCTTCTGGCAAGAAGGGTTTAAGTGCCCTCAGGTCAGGCCAGGCATGAGGAAGCCATTGAAAGAAGGGAGCCTAATGTTGTGGAGATGTTAGATGGGAGCACTCAGGAGTAAAGATGGATGCCCCTAAAGGCTGCAATTCTAAACACACTTACTAAGGGACTAAGCCCCATTAAATTCCATACGACTTACTTTGTTTTCTCATTAATTTTTTTTATTCAAAGTTTTAAAAAACAAAACAAAACAAAACAAAAACAAATTAATAACTAATACAATAAAATAAAATGTTGACTTCCGATTTGTCGCAGATCAGTTATAGGTCTATAATATATAACAAACCTGTCTCTTAATATATTACAAAATCACTTTCCTCCAGTAGTTATCTTAATTAATCATCAGATCTCATTAACATCACTTTATTCTTTCCATAAAAAGTCAAAGAGAGGTTTCCAGTCCTTGAGAAATATATCCATCGATTTTTCTCCAAATAAACATGTCGATTAATCCATCTCATCAAGTCTGCTAGGTCCAGTAATTTCAATAGCCATTCTTCCATTATCAGTGTTAATTCCATCTTCCATCTTCCATCCTTGCATCCATAATAATCTTGCTGTCATAGTCATATAATAAGAGTCTGATGGGAATTTCCTTCCTCACAAATATTTCCTTGCCATCAATTCTGAATGTGTTACTGAAATGTTGTTGTAAAGTCATATCTCTGTTCCTCTTTTTTACGAAATGCACTAGCACATCTCTTGAGAGTTTTTCCATTGTCACATATCTGTAATTAATTCTATAAATTTTCTCTATTTCAAGCTCCATCACATCATTCCAGTCCAGAAATTTTTTTGAAACATTGATAGCTTTATCTCTGATATCTTCATCAATTTCTTCAGGGACAACGCTGAATTCCAAACAGTAATCTTTATCTCTAAGGTCCATAAACTCCAAATCTTTTTCCTGTTCCACATTTGATATATCTGTTCCAATCTCCAGGACTTGCATCTTCCCTTTAATTTTTCTTTCTTCTTCTATTGCTTGTCTAGTTATGTGTTTGATCTCATCAACCTCCTCTCTCATAAAATCCCCTATTTCTTTCAGCTCCTGCTTCATTTTGCCAAATTCAATTTTCATCTCTTGTTTGCCATGTCTAAGTTCTTGTTTCGTTATCTCAATCTCATCCATTATTTTCTGAAACATATTTACTTCCAGGGTCTCAGCCACTTTCTTAATTGTCATTTTTAAAACCAAGAAGAAAAAAAAACCCTTCAATTTCCAATATAGCACTATTCCCAAGCAAAGAGCAATTTATTTCTTTTTCCAGCAACAAAGGAGTTAATATTCCAAACCTGATGACATCATAATGTAGACAGCACAAACTGCCTTATCTCTTATGTGTCCAAGAATGCAAAACAAATTTAGTTCACAGCATCCAAATAGTTAGTGGCATAAAGAACAAGCAGATTCGTCAAAATGAAGTAGACCAGAAAAAATAGTCCCAGACATATAATACTCAAAAGTTCATATAAATCAAAAATTTTCTCCTCAGATTAGATATCTCTCATCCGTTTGTATCTTTATAATTCTCAATTCCAGGCCAGCTTTTTGCAATAAAAACAAAGATAAGCTATTTCGATTTCCTTCCGCCTTAATTCCGTGTATAAAAGAGAAAAGTTATAACTCACCCAGGGATTCTTTACTGCTGATTCTTTTAACAAATCTCTTTTACTGCAACAATTTAAGCCAAATGATAAGGATAGAAAGAAGAATGCTTGCTTGTTAGAATCTGTTTTTCTTTGAAGAAAAGAAAAACGTCTCGCTTAATCAGTTTGAGCTTGCTTGAAATTCCTTGGCTCCGTCCAATGTTGCTGGCTGGTCCTTCGTTCATAGGCAATCCTAATGAATTCAAGTCCCCCAACAAACACAACGAAGCTTGTGGATGATCTCTTCGTTTCTCCCTTGCCTGGGAGAAAGTTTTTACCAGTCAAAAAAAACCTTTTGACTGGTTTTAAAACTGAAAAAGCTTCCTCTGAGACGAGAGCTCATCTCAGAGGCAGGCACAAGCGAAGCAATCCTTCCTGGAAGTCACGACTTACTTTGTTAGGATTGTGCTGTTGGTAAGGCTTGACTAGGGATCCTCTGCAAAGATATCCATATCAAAGCAGGGTTGGCAACCTCCTGCCTGGAGTGCCCCTGCCTGCCTTTTAACATAGCTGCTCCAAACTTCTTTACAGACTTGACCTTTCACTGCAGAGAGAGGTTTTAGAAATGAGTAAGAGTTAAGAAGATTCTCTACCCTTTTCTGTCTCCCCTGTGGGCTGCTATAAATTCACTTTGACAACCAACCCAATTCCATGCATGCATCCCTGCCATGACCCAAGATGGCGGCAGAGGCTTCAGCCCCTTAGGGAAACTTTGACCGCCATCTTGGTTAAGGGCAGCACTGCGCGTGGAACTGCCGAGAAAGGTAGGTTGAAGCAAGCGAATGGCGGGGGCTCCAAAGCTCTCACCATGTGATCCATGGCAGTGATCCTGCCGTGAATCATGGAAGGGGAGTGCCGGGGCCTGGGGCAGGCTTGTGCCCAAGGGCCCCAGCATGTCTGGGGCTGGCTCTGCACACATGGTTTGGTCTACCTTCACAGGCAGCACCCTGGGAACAACAATTGCAGCCACACTTCCAAATATGTGAATTCTGTTTTACCAATATTGGGCAAGAAACAAACTGCCATGCAACCAACAAGGTGCATCATCAGTAGGTTTAAGGGGGTTGAGCTGAGCATATGGAACTACTGTTGTTCCTTCTATGGATGTTAGGGAGTGAGGTTAAAGATAAATGAAATGCAAATAGAAAAACAAAAAAGACAGTGATGCTTTTCTAAAGGCAATACCATACCAACCACAACAAGATTCCTATGGATAAGTCAGAAAACTCGGCATCCCACAACCAATCAGGATTCCTAACCAAAAAGCAAAGTAAAAAAATCCTGGCAGCCTATCAGCCAAGGTCACAGAAATCCTCACGCATCACAACCTGATTCGGGCGCTGCGGTTAATGCAGAATGCTGGGGCACAATTGCTGAAAAGCACATAATATCTCTGCACTGGTTGCCGATTTGCTACCAGGTCAAGTTCAAGGTGTGCTTTCCATGTTGCGGGTGCCACATAGTAGTTGTGCTCTTGTAAGAAATCAGTCCTTTAGTGTGGCAGCACCTACCCTATGGAACTCCCTGCCTATTGTCATTAGGCAGGCACCTTCATTGTGCTCTTTTTGGCAACTGCCAAAAACATTTTTGTTTAGGCAAGCCTATCCAGGCATGCCCCCCTTTAGGATGCACACCTTAATGTGGTGAGGGGGGTTGAGAGTGTTGAAGAAGCTGAGAGCAATGCCGTCAGGAGTCTAGACCAAGAGGCTAGACTCCTAGCAGGAGCACCCATGGAGGAATGGTCAAAGCTGAGACACCAGACTAAGATGCATCCAAACTCAGAGGAAGGCAATGGTAAACCACTTCTGAATATCCCTTACCACGAAAACCCTATGAACAGAGTATCCAAAATGCAACACAAGATAGTGCTGGAAGATGAGACCCCCAGGTCAGAAGGCACTCAATGAGCTACTGGGGAAGAACAAAGGACAAGTACGAGTAGCACTGTGACTAATGACACACCTGGGTCAAAGCAGAAAGGAAGCCCAGAGGCTGATGCACACAGATGCGAAAGGAGAGTCTGGAGTTGTATGACGCACACAATAGGAACATGGAATGTGAGAAGCATGTACCAGGGAAAGTTAGAAATTGTCAAGCAAGAAATGGAGCATATCAACATTACAATACTTGGAGTGAGTGAATTAAAATGGACAGGAATGGGACATTTTCAATCAGGCTACTACAAAACATTTTATGCAGGAAATGAGAAATCAAGAAGAAATGGGGTTGCTTTAACAGTGAGAAGTGATGTAGCAAAAGCAATTAGGAGCTACAACGCAAAGTCTGAGCGAGTGGTATCAATGAGATTAAACGGGAAACCTATTAACATAACCATCATCCAAGTCTACGCTCCAACATCAAATGCAGAAGAATTGGAGAGATTTTACGCAGAAGTACAGGAGGAAATTGATCACACACCAAAACAAGATATGATGATAATCATGGGGGACTGGAATGCAAAAGTAGGGAACAGAGAAGAACTAGGAATTGTGGGGAAATGAGGCTTAGGTGACAGAAATGAAGCAGGAGAAATACTTATTGAATTCTGTGAAGCCAATGATTTGTTTCTTGCAAACACATTTTTTGAGCAACCAAAAAGACGACTGTACACGTGGACATCACCAAATGGTCAGTATAGGAATCAAATTGATTATATAATTGGAAACAGAAGATGGAGAAGTTCCATACTTTCTGCAAAAACAAGAGCAGGAGCAGACTGCGGTACAGATCATGAACTGGTCATATCGAAAATCAGAGTAAAGCTAAAGAAGAACAACAAAGCACTCATAATGCCAAAATACAATTTAAATAACATCCCAGAAGAATATAAAGATCAAATAAGGAACAGGGTTGAGGCTTTGAACTTAGTTGACAGAGAACCAGAAGAACTATGGACTGAAGTCAGGGACATTATCAGGGAAGAATGCAAAAAGACAATACCTCTTGTTACAAAGAGAGAAAGACCTCAATGGATGACTGGAGAAACTCTTAAAATGGTTAAAGAGAGAAGGAAAGCAAAAGCAAAAGGAGATAGAAACACGGTCAGAAACCTAAATGCAACTATACAACGACTAGTACGTAGGGACAAAGAAAACTATAGTTATTGTATAGAAATAGAAAAGGACAACAAAATGGAAAGAACAAGAGCCCTATTCCAAAATATTAGAGAAATTAAAGGGAAATTTAAACTATGAGTAGGGATGTTGAATAATCAACAGGGAAACACACTGACTGACCGAGATGAAATAAAAGGAAGATGGAAGCAGTACACTGAAGAACTCTATAAAAGAGATGACAGGATGACAGATTCATTCATGGAGGAACCATATGATGAAGAACCAGAAATTTTAGAAAGTGAGGTGAAAGCTGCTCTTAAAATTCTTGGAAGAAACAAATCACCAGGAATAGATGGCATACCAATAGAGTTGCTACAAGCTACTGAGACTGAATCTGTCCAAATTTTGATAAAAATTTGTCAAGAAATTTGGAAAACTAAACAATGGCCCACAGACAGGAAGCATTCAATATATATCCCACTTCCAAAGAAAGGGGATCCCAGAGAATGCAGTAATTACCAAACTATTGCCTTAATATCCCATGCAAGTAAAGTAATGCTCAAGATTCTACAACAAAGGCTCTTACCATATATGGAGCGAGAAATGCCAGACGTCCAAGCTGGATTTAGAAAGGGAAGAGGCACCAGAGATCATATCGCAAACATACGTTGGATAATGGAATGGAGCAAGGAATTTCAGAAGAAAATCACCCTGTGCTTTATAGATTACAGCAAAGCCTTTGACTGTGTAGATCATGAAAAACTATGGAATGCTGTAAAAGAAATGGGGGTGTCACAGCATCTGATTGTCCTGATGCATAACCTATTCAGAGCTTGGAAAAGTTACTTTTTTGAATTACAACTCCCATCAGCCCCAGCCAGCGCCATGCTGGCTGGGGCTGATGGGAGTTGTAGTTCAAAAAAGTAACTTTTCCAAGCTCTGCTCTGCACAAGAGGCTACTGTAAGGACAAAAATATGGAGAAACCGATTGGTTCCCCATCGGAAAGGGTGTGAGACAGGGGTGTATTTTATCACCCTATTTGTTTAATCTGTACGCAGAACATATCATACGGAAAGCGGGATTGGACCAAGATGAAGGAGGTGTGAAAATTGGAGGGAGAAACACCAATAATTTAAGATATGCAGACGATACCATACTCTTAGCAGAAACCAGTAATTATTTGAAACGAATGCTGATGAAAGTTAAAGAGGAAAGCACAAAAGCAGAACTACAGCTGAACGTCAAGAAGACTAAAGTAATGACAACAGAAGATTTATGTAACTTTACAGTTGACAATAAGGTCATTGAACTTGTCAAGGATTATTAATACCTTGGCACAGTCATTAACCAAAATGGAGACAATAGTCAAGAAATCAGAAGAAGGCTAGGACTGGGGAGGGCAGTTGTGACAGAACTAGAAATGGTCCTCAAATGCAAAGATGTATCACTGAACACCAAAGTCAGGATCATTCAGACCATGGTATTCCCGATCTCTATGTATGGATGTGAAAGCTGGACAGTGAAAAAGGCGGATAAAAAAAAAATCAACTCATTTGAAATGTGGTGCTGGAGGAGAGCTTTGCGCATACCATGGACTGCGAACAAGACAAATAATTGGGTGTTAGAACAAATTAAACCAGAACTGTCACTAGAACTTAAAATGATGAAACTGAGGTTATCATACTTTGGACACATAATGAGAAGACACGATTCACTAGAAAAGACAATAATGCTGGGAAAAACAGAAGGGAGTAGAAAAAGAGGAAGGCGAAACAAGAGATGGATTGATTCCATAAAGGAAGCCACAGACCTGAACTTACAAGATGTGAGCAAAGTGGTTCATGACAGATGCTCTTGGAGGTCGCTGATTCATAGGGTCACCATAAGTCATAATCGACTTGAAGGCACATAACAACAACAACATCCAGGCATGTAGAAGCTATTTTTTAAATCTGTTTTAAACTAATTGTTGGTTTTATTATTTTAAATGTTTTTAAATACCTGTTGTTAACTGTTTTTGCCAGTAATTTTATTGTTTTAATTCCTTCTGTAAACTGCTTTGAGTTTTTTTTTACAATAAAGTGGTATATAAATGTTGTAAAAAATGCATAAATAAATTTCAGAGTTAATGTGGCCCTTGGGTCTCTTTCCTCTTTTTGGGACACAGGAATCTGCCTTACACTGAGTCAGGCCATTTGGTAACATCTAGCTCAGTACTGATCACATGGACTAGCATTGTCTCTCCAGGCTTCCAAACAACAGTCTCTTCCAGAGATTTAATTTTGGACCTTTGCATGCAAACCATGTACCCTACCACTGAGCTACAGCCCTTCCCAATTTAAAAAAGTACATTTTAAAATTATTTTCAATTCACTAATGATTGCGCAGCATACTAGGGCAGATCCACCGCATGCATTTAAAGCACATTCAACATACATTTGAAGTACATGAATCTGACCACAGAATCCTGGGAACTGTTATTTGTTAAGGGTGGTGGGAACTATAACTGTGAGGGGGAAACTATACTTCCCAGGATTCTTTGGGTGAAGTCACGTGCTTTAAATGCGAGTTGGATGTGCTTTAAATGTATTGTGTGGATCTGCATTATTTCATAAACTTTGCCTGCATAGAAATAATTTTAATTAAATTTTAAAATGGAAATAAGCTACAAAGTTTACTGGGTGACCATGGGCTATGGACCATTTCTCAGACTAATCTGCCCCTCAGGATGAAAACAACAGAGGAGGACCATGACATGTTTCAGTTTTTTATATTTCTTACAAACATTTCCCAACATAAACCAGTGTCACCTTACAATAATTGATTTTGAGTTTAAGTGTTTCAAAATAAAGTATCATACAGAACAAAATTACAATGTACCATTTGTAATTCAGTAATATGAGAGCATTGGTCAGGGGTCTGAGTACTTTTGCAAGGCACTGTATAAAGCTGTATACAGCTTAGGGCCTAGTTATGTAAGAGACTGTCTCTGCCAGTTGCTATGGCTCCAGCTATAGTCCGCTGGAGAATCTGTTACAGATGCCAAGTGCAGCAGCAGGAGTGATACATAGCCATCAGCTAGGTAGTTTCCACTTATGGAAGTCCATCCCTTGTGTACATAAGGGAGGCACCAAGTCTGTCTGTATTTTGGCACCTGCTAAAAACCTTCTTTTTAACCCAAACCTTTACTGACTAAGACTTAACTGTATCTCTATAGCTTTACACATTGTTTCTGTTAGTAAACATCTGTATATGTAGCTGTAATTTGGTATCTGTGATCTCTATTTTAATCTATTTCTTATTTTATGTACTGATTCTATTGTACACCATTTAGATACATCCGTATGAAGAGATAGATAGATAGATAGATAGATAGATAGATGTTAATCTGTAGGCCTCTGAGGAAACTCCCCAAAACAGAATCAAAGGCTGTAATAGATCCTGCTAGTGAAGCTTTGTTTTCCTGATCTCTTTAGTCTATGATGAGATTTTGCAATCAAACATTTGCTCTTCTCCCAGAGGCCTTGAGTGTTCACTGCAAATGAAATTGATCAGGCCCGAATTGTTGTGGGGGATGTCAGAACGTCTGAAAATGTCATGCTAGTTGGATGGAAAGCACAGAAGTTCCAGTGGAATAGCAACTTGTTTTCCTATTGAAATTAATGGCAAACAAAAACGAATAGAATAAGGAAACAAACGAAAAGTTCACGAATGAAACACAAAATGTAATTTTAAACAATGGAACATGGAGTAGCCCCAGAAAGCTCCCAATACTAGGTCTG
Organism: Rhineura floridana; assembly: GCF_030035675.1. NCBI lineage: Eukaryota > Metazoa > Chordata > Lepidosauria > Squamata > Rhineuridae > Rhineura > Rhineura floridana. The sequence goes on from NC_084482.1 coordinate 77,453,642, forward strand.
CATCCCCTGAGAAAATGATTGATGCAGCATCTCCATATCTGCCCAGAAGGGACCAGTAGCAACCTGTACAGTAAGGCGGTGCTATGAAGCCAGCCTTCTTAGAAGATAAACATTGCTGCTGTTTAAATAGTCCAGGGACGGGACAGGGCGCTGATGAGGTCAGAATTGCATGGACTCACCAACGGGAGTGCAGCAGGAGTGCTGCAGTACGATGCAAGCCACTCGTGGAGATGACACTTTTTGACCCCTTCTCAGCCATTGCTAGACACATGCAGTCACAAATGTATGTTTGTTGTTTCTTCAGTAGCAGACACATTACACATCAAGGTCAGATAGTTTAATTTGAATATTTCTGAGCAACAAGAGCAGTAGGTGTTAGCTCTATTTTATTGGCAATGGTTTTGATACTATCCACCCTGTCAGATTTCTGACTTCCTTTGAAAAATCACAATCATATCATTGTTAATTAGGGATGCAGTTCACAGTTTGGTGCCAGTTTGGTTGTCATTTTGACAAACTACCAGCTGGTTATGGTCTGTGGTGGTTAGCGCTTTGTTATAGTCTGGTTTTATGGATTTGTTCTTTTCCTTTGCCGAAAAACAGCATTATTTTAAAGGAAATACACATTTCAGAAGTTCAGATTGAAGATGTCATGAATAACAATGTTGTTATGTACACCACTGGTTTTTTGTTTTTTTTTAAATCCAGTATCAGAGAAAATCAGCAGAAATTCATAGCAAACAAGACCACACCACAAAGACGGCAAATATGTGAACGGTAGGGTAGTCCAAAGTATAGTTCATCTTTGTCAAAATTCCCATCCATCCCTGTTATCACATCAGGTAAGAAGCCCAAATGCAAAGGCCATTTCACTGCCCATTATTTGGTTCACAATGGTGAGGCAAGGTAATGAACAATGCATTGCTTTGAAAACAATCAAATGATACAGGAAAAACATTCCCTGTGCAGTGAAAGGTAGGAAATGAGCGACTCTGGCCCATTTGATGAAGACTTTGGAAAACAAAGCGAAACAAGATTCAAAATAAGTAACATTTACTCAAGCCTGCCATTCTTGGAATAGTGCGGCATGTTCAGATTTGTATCACTTCACCCCAGGGTGACATATCTGAAGCTGGATCTATATTTATGGTAATGAGATTTACTGGGAGGCAGATTTTCTGAAATGCCAGAAACTGTCAGCATGCTTGTAAAGGGAGTGGGGTTATACAGGTTAAAAATAATTTGCCCTTTTGGCTTGCTGTTTAGGTTACACCAAGAAGCCCTTCCTTAGAAGAAAACATTTTCTCATATTGTCTTTTCGTGTTCAGGATGTTGCAGAGCATGCCACCTCTTCTTTCAGCACAAGATTCTGGCTTCACCTGTGCTATATGTTTAAAGCAGTATCATACTACTTTAAACAGTCATGGCTTCCCCAAAGACTCCTGGGAGCTGTAGTTTGTTAAGAGCACTGAGAGTTGATGGGAGGCCCCTATTCCCCTCACAGAGCTATAATTTGCAGAGGTCCACCACTGTAGAAAATGTTTAAAGTGATAAGACAATGCTTTTAATGTATAGTGCAGGTGGGGCCTCTGTTTCTCCCATGTAATTCCACATGCTCAGTTTTGCTGTAATAAGGCCAGTTCCCAATAATTTTTTCACAGTTTTCCAGCTTTACAGAGACTTAGGCAGTGTTTATATTGATTCTTGTTTCTACCAGCTGCAAAAGCAGAAATATATGCTGTAAGGCCAGGCCATTTTGGGGAAGCCAAATACACTGACCTTACACCTGACACTACACATGGCTTCAAAGGAACAGTTGGGAGCTTAAAGTGGGCTCCGAACTGTTTTATTGTTCTGTTGCTAGAGCAAATGTGCTCCCAACCATCCATTTGCTGATGGGCAGTAGGAACACACCTTGCTTAAGGAAGTGGAAATGGTTTCCATTCAGTGGAAACTGCTTCTCCCTCTCAGTGCTGCTCTTTGAAGCTGCCCTGCACTGGTCCTGTCAACCTCCAGTTTCAGAGGTTGAAAGGAGCCCTGGAAAGTGGCTGGCAATGCCCCTGGTACTGTGGTCCCCCAGCCTGGGGAGCTTGCGCAACAGATTTTGACAGGTGGGTGGGACAACCCCTATCAACCATGTGCAACATAATGACATCATGTGATTGACAGGTGGGTTGCCTCACCCACTTGTCAACGCTGGCCTGTGGGGGTGCCCCTAGAGCAAAAAATGGTGATAATTGGAGTGTGGACTTGGTTAGTGAAAATAGCTGAGGGAAGGACTGAAGCCTATATATCATTACCCAGAGTGTTACTAATAGTGGTCTGGTGAAGATCAGAAGGGAGCCAGTGACTGAGTGAGTCTGAGGGGCTGCCCTGAAGAAAGATATTGCCAGAGGAAAGTGACATAGATGGGGGTACAGCACTGGCTAAACTGTCCAGACAGCCAGGAGTGCAACCAGAGGAGCTTTGAGGACACAAAGGCAGATTGACCCTAGGAGCTGGACTGGGTTGTGGAATTAATTGGCTGGGGTGGAGGTTTAGGGAAATTGGCCTGTGGGGAGACCCACTTGGAGGCTGGTGGGTGTTAGCAACAGTGTCTCTGGACACTTTAGAACCTGTCAGCAAGCATCTGTAAAGTCTCAAAATAAGTAACAGTATTCTCTTTTGTAAATAATATCCCTTTAATAAACCTACAACCTTTAACATTTATACTGACTCTCGGTGGTGGTGTCCTCTCATGTCTAAAGTCTTCCATACAAACTACTAGGAGGGTTTAAAGAAGTATTCTGTGTCAACTGGTGGCAGTGAAAGGGTTAGGGAAGCCTGTTTTACGTGAAGTGAGGCTGAGGAACCAGAGGTATCCCTGACACATGCAAAGGGAATTGATCCAGAATATCCTGTCGTGTAGAGGAGCCCTACATATATACATAGATGTGCACGTAGGGCAGCTTCACATGGCTGCTGAACATGCAACTGGCAGAGTGCATAAGTAGGAAGTATCCCTACAACCCCTTCATACATGCTTTCAATGTGTGAGGCAGATTCATGTGAATGCTCTTGGAATTTGAGTTTGATACCCAGTTGAGAAGTTGACTTCTTTTTCCTTTAGAGGTACCCAGTGAGTCTTATTACATTGGAGCATAAGAGGCATATTGACACTGGTACAATCATATTGTCTTACTCCATTTTCATGCAGTCAGAGGCTTTCTCTCTTCTTAGATGAAGGGTCATGAAAGCTGAGGTTCTTCGCCATTATTATGATTTTGACAGTGAAAGTGACCACTGGCCTTGTTGCCTGGGGCTGCTTGAAACTGGAGTCCAACAGTATCTGGAGGGCCACAGGTTCCCCAGCCCTAGAGCATCTTTAAGGGTAGTCTCATATAAAAACTAATTTCTTCCTTTTGGTCCAGCACAGCCCTCTTTCCTCACTGGCTACACTAGCCTTTGCCAACCTGGTGGCTTGGACTACAGCCGTCGTGGAAGCTGTGGCTGATGGGAGTTGTAGTCCAAAACATCGGGAGGTTGGCGAAGGCTGAGCTACACCTTGTCAGAATAAGCAGGCTGGCAAGTGTTCTTTGCAATTAACCAGGACGAAGCCATATTAAGGTGGCAGCTCCTTTCTTGACTTTTCAATATCATCTCTATATGTATAATACTGAAAATGTTGCCTGCAGCACAAGTCCGGTTCTGCAGTGCTTAAAAGTGTCACAGGACTGACCTGCATGTTAATGGGCTGTTGGTCCTCCCAGAGGTTTTTAGGTTTTTTTAAGTTGGGCATTTGGATGAGGAATGGGGAAGAAAAAATAATTTAGGCTTAACCTTCATATCAGTAAGGCAATGCTACCAGCATTCTTCCTTCAATAAAAGTCATGCAAAGCGTTCCAATTTTCAAATATTAAGAGGGGATAAAGACATTTGGTTGAATGTTATGTAGTAACTGTTGCTTAGGCAACCACCTCCTTGGTAACTAGAAGGAATTTTCAGCATGTCGGTATATCAATTCATCTCATGTTCTCAAAGAGAAAAACCTGTGGTTTAGTAGGAACAAACATACAAACACTATGGGTAATAACAATGAGCAAGTGAGAGAAGAAGAGAAGTGTTTATTTCTTGAGGCTGCAATCTTGCCTAGAGTTACGTATATACACTGTTTTAGGTACCCTCGCCATCGGATATTTGGTTTGGGGTATCCTCGCATCTGATGTCTGGTTGGAAACTTCCACTTCCAGGCAGTAATAGTGTGGTGAGGCAGGGACACTTTCCTGACCTCTCAGCAGGTGAGTCACTGCTGCTTGCTGGGAAGGGCAGTAGCAAGGCAGTATGATGCAAATGTACTGGCAGGAGCAGGGGCGGCGCTAGAGGGTGGCCAGGTTGGGCCCTGGTCAAGGGGCCATGAAGTCCAGAGAGGCCCCTCCTTCGGGTGGGAGGGTGGCTCTCCCATCCCTTGATCCATGGCACCTTCAGATCCTGCAACCTGACCCTGCTGCGGATTGTGGAGAGAGAGCTCCCAGGCACTCCCCCAGTACAGACAGTGTGGGCTTTAATAAAGCCTTCCACACACTCCACCTACCTCTCTTGTCAGTATGAAGTGCTGTATGGGCTGTGCATGCATGCCTGCCATCACCCAAAGGTGGTGGTGGCTTCCCTAAGTAGCTGCTGCCGTCTTGGTTGATGGCAGGCATGTAAGCTATGCATGCATGCCATTCGCACGACAGGAGAGGTAGGTGGAGCAAGCAGGGGGGCTTAGTAGACCTGTGCTGCCTGTAGGGTGTGTGTGTTGGGCTACCATGCTGCGGGCCTAGGGCAGGCTGGTGTCCAAGGCCAGGATGACTGGATTGGATGCCTGCTGTGCTTGCACTGTGCTGACTTTGCTGCTACCTCACTGCTTCCTATTCCAGTAAGCAGTGACTCACCTGCTAGGAGGTCAGGTAAGTGCCTTCACTCCACCATGCTGTCTTCTACTTCCTCCAGCACTTCTGGGTGGTGCCACCCCCACTGTGAAGCTCCTTGAAAAATAAGGCCTGCCTTCTTGATATTAGGGGTTATGTTAAAAATTCCCAAAACGTCTTCCTTAAAAAAATAAAATAAAACAAGAAAAGCATTAGGCTGTTGTGATGATGCATATGAACTGGTTTAGAGTGGTCAATATTAGCTGCTGCAGCTCGTCTGTTGATGGATGGAATTTAGGGCATTGTAGTTTTATATTTTTTCTAGGGTGATCTAAATCCAGAGAAAGTTAGTCATACTAATTTTAAAGGTCAAGAGTGTCTTTAAAGGGAAAAAAATCATACTTTTTTTTGAGTAAACACCTTTTCAGTCATTCCCTCCATGCCTTTAGTCTCTCTCTCTCTTGTCACCCACTGGCCATGACTCTGTCAACATCCTTTTATTTAGTGGGATGTCTGAAAAGGGGCAACACATAGGTGCTCACAATGTCTGTGTTCCCAGTTGTGTTGGTGCCCCCTTTTAGGTGACCTGCTGAATAGGCAGATGTCAGGAGCAGGGACAATAGTGTCATGACTCTGGGATTGGATTCCTCTTCTTCAGGGGATGTGATCAAGGGCTTGGAGTCAGAAAGGGATGTGTATGCAGGGTCAGCCCCAGGAAGCAAGTCTACAAGATGAGCCTATGCTACCAGTGCCCCTCTAGTCTGAGGATGTCATATTTCTGTCCTATGACTAGGGCTGCATTCAGACGTACTTTATTTCATTTTCCTGACATTTCCTTACTTGCTAATTTTTGCATTTTGTGTGATCTTTCGCATGGCATAAAAGCCACTTCTACAAATCTAGTTGAAGTTTAACTCTCATTTCCGTGTTAACTGCTTTCAGACAAAATCCATTTGCAACCCTGTTAATATGGGAAATTGCAGGAGTTTGGGGTTGTATGTTCCCTACAGTTTTCTTCAGATCACACCACTGCTGCTCACTTTACAAAATTTGGGGCAGTATTCCAGCATACAGAAGTGCACATGTGCATAAAGTAGGGTTGCCAGGTTCAGGGCCTGAGACTGATCCTGTATCTTTAGGAGAAGAGAAAGTCTGCCAAGTGCAGGTGTTCTTGCAACCCTGTAATGGGAAAAACCACAAGGTGGAATTCTCCCTTCCCCCTGTGCAACTTTTAAAGATACAGAAGACCTCTTGGTTGCCATGCCCAGCCTCCAAGAGGTCTTCTGTATCTTTAAAAGCTGTGCAGGGGGAAGGGAGAATTCCACCTTGTGGGTTTTCCCATTAGAGTGTTGCAAGTACACCTGGACTTGGCTGACTTTCTCTTCTCCTAAAGATACAGGATCAGGATCAGGCCCTGAACCTGGCAACCATAGCATAAAGGTTGGTGTCGGGGGGAGTGATATATCTGATGATGTCTGCTGTTGCTGTGTCACACCATGCATAGTGGCGTGAGTGAAATTTACTGCAACATGGTGGTATGTTGATGAGAAAAAAAAAAGAGTTCCATAACCCAACAGGTACTGGAATGTGAAAGGAATATTAGAAATTGGGACAGAAGCACTAGCATTGTAATCAGGAAAAACCCCCACAATAAATGCCACATCTGAATGTAGCCTCAGAGGAGTCCATCACAGAAGCTCCAGTACAATTAGAGTCTCCCCCCCCCCAGTCAAATTAAAGACTGTTGAAGTGGGCTGGGCCCCTTTAGCTGAAGAGGCACTTCTCAATACAGGCAGAACTTACAATTGATGTAGAACTGCTGCTCCTATATAAGGCTCAGTCTAAGGCTGACTGTTGCTGAAGGAACATTACAGCTGCCTGTTTTGTAGTCTTGCTCCTTGCCCCATGAAACAGCTGAAAAGAAATTACTTAAGCAAGTCATACAGTATGCTGTAGCCAGTCACCAATCAATCAACCTACCTACCTACCTACCTACCTACCTACCTACCTGATGCTGCAGCAAAAGCTGCAACAAATTCTCCCTTCCAAAATTTGTGATGAAATCTTAATTTAAAATTATAAGAGCAAGGCTTTATAACACTGTGAAGACCTCCACATTTCAGGAACAGGGCCAACAACAAAAATTCCAAGATTTATTGGGAAGAATGTCAGTGGATTCTTAACATAAAATAGCATTAGGGCAATGACATTTACTTATTGGTTCTATGCAGGCAAATGCTGAAAATTGATTTTCATCCTTTCACCAGGAAATATTTTTTCTTCCCTGCCAATAAAGCATTGAGGTCAAAGTTGAAACTCATTGGCAATATCACCACTTCCATTGTAGAAAGTTTCAAAAGAAGGACAAGGGAAACCCAAGTCTTAGAAGGGATGACAAGCTAGTGGGTGCCAACAAGTCTTGGTACCTAGTAGGAAGTAATGAGTCTATTGTCCTAGATAAATGTATTGACCATTAACTCTTTAAGAGACAACTATTGCACAGTTCAATGGAAAGAAATGTTATTTTTTATTGTTAATACTTTTGTGGATTGTTTTCCCTGATTTTGGCATGGAAACAACCTTGGGCTACTGTGAGATGATCTTTTCCAAGAGAAAGATAGGGAGGGCATGAACCTGTTGATTCTCCTGGCTCTCTCAATGGCTCTTAATACCATAGACTATGACATTGTTCTGGAGAGGCTGTCCAACTTAGGTATTGAGGGAACCACTTTTTGATGGTTTCACTTCTGTCTTGATGGTTGATTCCAGAAGGTGGTGCTGGGGGATTTCTGCTTGTCTCCTTAGCATTTATGTTTTGGGGTCCTGTCTGGTTATACTTTATCCCCCCTGCTTTTGAACACCTTTGCTGTGTAAGCTATCATCATCATGGCGGCGGTAACAGCAGCTGCCTCCACCTGCTCCATCCTCCACAGAAGGCACTACCGACGTGTCGGCACGAAAATGGGTCAGGAGAGACCAGAGGACAACGGAGTTTGGTCTCTTACCCCACTGAGTGGTTCTCTATCTTGGCGGAGCAGTTGCCTTTTGCTTGTCACCAAGGCCACTGAGGCGGTCTCACCCCGTGAGGGAAGCCAGCAGAGGGGCGCCTGAGGGCCAACTTATCCTTGGCTGCTGCGGCCGTGACTCCGCTCTTTGGGGAGCTTCTTCCTTACAGAAAGGGGGGAAGCCTGGGAGACTGGTCTGCAGGTATGCCATCTCCAGCGTGTGGGGGGAGATGGTGGCGGCAGCAGCGGCTGCTCTCAGCCTGTTCCCCATGTTCATCTTTGTTGCCTACTACCCCAGCACGACCGAGGAGCCTTCCTTGCTCAGCGGACTCGCGAGCAGGACTCTCCCGGAGGCACCCCAGTGCTGTTGGTCACTCGGAGCCAAGGCTTGAGATCGGGCCGCCAGGGAAGAGCTACAGCAGGTGGTTGGCGGAGACTGGTGGAGTTTAAAAGGACTTTTTGAATGAAACTGTGAATACCATCATGGGTGGGGTGGTTCTAGTAGCTAAGTTGAAGGTGAAATTGTGTTACTTCTACTTTTGCCATATTGACTAGTTGTGTAATAAGATTGTGACAATGTGTTATGTTGTATTTATAGTGTTGGTATGGTTTTTGTGTTGCTGTTATATCTGCCATTTGTTTTTTTCTCTATTATTGTTGTATTATTTCACTTGAAATTGTTTTTGCCATTGTTTGACTTGCTGTAAACTATTTCATATGCAGTGTGTTTTTGTTTTCCTTTTTGTATGTCACTTTGAGTCCTATTTTTGGAAAAAAGCGACTAACAAATGCTATTAATAAATAAATAAGGAAATCCAGGGATTTGGAATAAAGTGTCATGAATATACCAATGGCACCCAATTCTACTTTGCATTTTCATCTAGTGCAAGTGAGAATGCTAAATCAGTGGCTGGATGCAATAATGGGTTAGGTGTGGGCCATTAAACTGTAGCTCAATTCTGTATTGTCAAATGAAATTGTATTATCTGGAGATATGTGGAATCCAGCAATTGTCCCTTTTATTACCTATCTGAAGCCTAGATAAGAGTCTGAAACCCCTTAATAAATGTGTGGGAATGGGCTGACTCATGCATCTGCTGGATATCAGGAGGATGGTACATGCATTGATCCTGATTGGCTGCACATGGAGCCAGCCCCTGGGAAGTGGGATTGCCTACTGGGTATAACAGAAGCTTTTACAGCCTATTGTTAGGAGAGACACAACATATCAATGTTATTTCATATAACACCATCAAAAGTACCAGGGAGGAGCAGCATGTGACCCAGCAACAGCTACTGTTACGATCTAGAGAAGGGAGTCTGTCCGTATCTGAGTGACATATAGTATTATCTGCTCTGTTAGGTATAAGCTGAGGTATATCTGTAGAATCAAGCATATGTAGTGTTGCTGTTAGCTAAATAAAACAACTTGATTAGCATAGCTGGTGTCAACTTTCATTGCTTACTTGAATGTATTTAAGTATTTAAAATAATGTATTTAAGTATTTAAAAGAACATCCCCCCCCGGCAAGTAACAGAGGATGACATCACAAATCCAGACAACATTTAAGTACTGTTGGTGGGTGGGGTTTGCCTGCTCAGTTAAGTAGTGTTTAAACTGTTTTAGAGGGGTTGCACTCAGCTGAAAGAATGAGGATAATAATCTGATCCATATTTATTATTGGAGGTCCAAATCACCTTTTAGCAACTTAGGCTGGTATGCCAGCTACAGCCCTACCAGGCCTTGCTTCAGTTATCCATACATTTAGACAACTAATTAATAATAATAATAATAATAATAATAATAATAATAATAATAATAATAATAATAATAATAATAATAATAATAATAATAATAATAATAATAATAATAATAGAACAGTCCAGAAATGTCATTTGGTTCAGAACAGGAGCACAAGAATGCTAAGTGGGACTGTGTGATATGAGCACTATCATGTGCTTTTTATCTTCATAGGCTTCCAATTTGTTTCCAGGCCCAGTTCAATGTGTCAGTTTTGACCTATAAGAATAACCTTTCTTAATCTACATGCATCTTCCTGCTCTGCTGAGTGGGTTGTGGCGACTCCCCTATGAGAAGAGGTTCCACCACTTGGGGCTTTTTAGTTTAGAGAAAAGGTGAGTCAGAGGTGACATGACAGATGTGTATAAAATTATGCATGGCATGGAGAAAGTGGATAGAGAAAAGTTTTTCTCCCTGTCTCATAACACTAGAACTCGTGGTCACCCAATGAAGCTCGATGTTGGAAGATTCAGGACAGACAAAAGAAAGTACTTTTTCAGACAGCAAATAGTTAAATTATGGAATTTGCTCCCAAAAGAGGCAATGATGGTCACCAACACGGATGGCTTTAAAAGAGGATTAGACAAATTTATGGAAGAAAAGGTTATCAATGGCTGCTAGACATGACGGCTATGCTCTGGCTCCATGGGTGGAGGGAGCATGCTTCTAAATACCAGTTGCTGCAAACGGCTGGAGAGTGTTCTTTGTGCTCAGGTCCTGCTTGTGGGTTTCCCATGGGCACCTGGTTGGCCACTGTGAGAACAGGATGCTGGACTAGATGGGCCATTGGCCTGAATCCAGCAGGCTCTTCTTATGTGGCTATGGAAATTTGTATTTTGGGTGGAATACCTTTCCCAGAGAGGCATATCTGGCCTTGGTGTGAGATGAAGGTTTCTGTATTTTCATATTCATTATTTCATATTCATTTCATATTCATATTCATCTGTTTTAGCTTTGGACAGTTTTCTATTCTCAGGAGTTGCATTCTGATCCACAATCAAATTCAGGATCATCAAATTGGGACAGTCCACAGCGAAAAGCCGACTGAATGAATTCCTCCTCCATTCCTAGCCTCAGGCTCTGCTCGTTGGGTTTTATGTGGGAGTCATGCATCACTTCTCAGTCACTGGCTCTGGCAGTGCTGGGTCCTTCTTGCTGACTTTGGTTATGGTGAAGTGGTGGAAGGATGTCCTCCCTCACTAGAGGGGGTTCTGAGGAAGAGGAGGACTTGGAATCAGAGGAACAGATTATAATCTCAAGGGTTTTGACCTCTAGGAAACTGTGTTTTACCAGTCAGCATAGCGGTACATCTATCTCATTATAGTCTATGTTATGACAACAGCTCTCCAGGGTTTTGGACACGTGTGTTTCCCAGTCCTTCCTGGACATGCTGGGGATTGAAGCTGGGACTTTTAGAATGTAAGAAGAGCCTATAGAATCAAGTCAGAGGGCCATCTAGCTCAGCTTTCTGTTCTCACAGCAGCCAATCAGATGGCCATGGGAAGACCACCAGCAGAACCTGAGCACAACAGGGCTCTCGATGTGTGAATCTCAGCAACTGGTTTCAGAGGCATTCTGCCTCCAACAGTGGATGCAAAGTACTGTTCTACTCAGTTTGTAGCCCTTAACAACATGTTATATGTACAGACTCTAAAGTGCTGCCAATATGAAAGACCATGCACTGGGGTGCTCAACTTTCCGAGTGTAACATTTTTCCCTATTAAAATATACAATACCATACTAAATTAGCCTCAAGGAGAGAATTACCAGATTGCATAATGCCATCCCTACCATCTAACCCGATTCAATGGTACTTAAAAACTTTAACCTTTTCAGATTCCAACCATAATAGGTAAAAAACTCCAGATTGTCACTAAAAGTCAGCTTTCTTGGTTGTTGTCATATTAAAATATTTGCTTTTGTTCAGCCTGCAAGTGAGAAAGGAGGTTCAAACTTTATAAAGATTTTTTTCTTTAAAAGTCTATCACCTCCTGTTCCAGCAGACTCTTGACATTTTCCCTAATGTCATTCACAATGGTGATATTTACATGGTATGTCTTAGAGTCACATTTGGTTAATCCTTCTCAGTCTATATTTTGAGGTTAGGAGCTTTACTAATGTACAGAAACAGGCAGGGAACAAACTTGGTCCAACGGATCCCAAAATTCCCCGTCATTTGAGTATGATTTTATTCTGAGAACAGGTAGTGGTGGAGGCATAAGGTGAACTTCATCACCACAGCCAGTGGTGACTTTAGGGGTGGGTAAATTGGGCAACTTCCTGGAGCCCCACACTTTTTGGAGCCCCAGATCTTGTACCATTACAGTCAGCGAGTCTCAGGCTGCCTTGTCTTTAACTCAGCAGCATCGCAGGAAAGCAAGTTTCTCCCTACAAAAACAGAGGCAGAGGGCCCCTCCCCCCATAAACTAGGCCCATCCACATCAGCAGTGGAGATCAGTAGTGATAACATTCCCTGAGCAACAGGTGAGAAAGAAGCACAGAGTTCTCTCAGATGAAACACCAGGAGACCCCACTCTTGATCTAAAACAGAAATTTTGCATAGAATTATTTCATGTTATGATGGATGAAAGAATTGCTCACCTACATGACAGATTTCAGCAAATGGTGCTATTTAAGGGAAAGTATGGATTCATATTTGATGGTAAATCTTTGGCCAAAATGAATCTTTGCACCTTGATGGAGACATTGATTCAAGAGAGTTGCTGACAGCAACCAAGTGGTTTTTTAAGGTAATATAATCAAGAAAAAGTACACAGCTTTGGCAGTCCCTCAATTTATTCATAAGTGGAATATTAAAGATACTTACCCAATTTATGTGTAGTACTTTGCCTTAATCTCACATACCTATAACTGTTGCAACTATTGAAACTAAAAAAAATATCTGCACTCTTTTGTGGTACATGAATGCCTAGTAGGATCAACACTGGTTTTTATTTATTTATTTATTTTATTTGTTTCATTTATAGACCGCCCATAGCAAGTGGCTCTCTGGGCGGTGTACAAAAAGGTTAAAATACAAAATATCAACAATAAAATCAGACAACAAACAATAAACACAAGCAGCAACTAAAGAAAAAAATAAAAAATAAAAAATTTAAATTATAACATAAACGCTTAAAATGCCTGGGAGCATAGCCAGGTCTTAACCTGGCGCCGAAAAGATAGAAGTGTAGGCGCCAGGCGTACTTCTTCGGGGAGGCTGTTCCACAGTTCGGGGGCCACTACAGAAAAGGCCCTAGATCGAGTAACTGTCCTCCGGGCTTCTCGATGGGTTGGTACCCGGAGGAGGGCCTTAGATGCTGAGCGAAGTGACCGGGTAGGTTCATAGCGGGAGAGGCGTTCCACAAGATATTGCGGTCCCACGCCGTGTAAGGCTTTATAGGTCAAAACCAGCACCTTGAATCTGGCTCGGAAACAAATAGGTAGCCAGTGCAAACGGGCCAGAACAGGTGTTATATGTGCTGACCGGCTGGTCCTCGTCAGCAGTCTGGCTGCTGCGTTTTGCACTAGCTGAAGCTTCCGAACTGTCTTCAGGGGCAGCCCTACGTAGAGCGCATTACAGTAATCCAGCCTAGAAGTTACCAGAGCATGGACAACTGAGGCGAGGTCATCCCTGTCAAGATAGGGGCATAGTTGGGCTACCAACCGAAGACGGTAGAACGCATTCCTTGCCACCGAGGCCACTTGCGCCTCAAGAGACAAGGAAGGATCGAAAAGAACTCCCAGACTATGAACCTGTTCCTTCAAGGGGAGTGTGACCCCATCTAGAACAGGGTGAACATCCACCATCTGGGCAGGGGAGGCACTCACCAACAGTGTCTCAGTCTTGTCTGTATTGAGTCTCAGTTTATTAGCTCTCATCCAGTCCATTATCGCGATCAGGCAATGATTCAGCACATCCACAGACTCACCTGTAGAAGATGAAAAGGAGAAATAGAGCTGCGTGTCATCAGCGTACTGGTGGCAATGCACTCCAAAACTCCTGATGACGGCACCCAGAGGCTGCATGTAGATGTTAAAAAGCATGGGGGACAAAATCGACCCCTGAGGGACTCCACAATGGAGAGTCCAAGGTGTCGAGCAATGTTCCCCAAGTACTACCTTCTGGCGATGATCCGCCAAGTAGGAGCGGAACCACTGCCAAGCAGTGCCTCCAACTCCCAACTCCGCGAGTCTCCCCAGAAGGATACCATGGTCGATGGTATCAAACGCCGCTGAGAGATCAAGGAGAATCAACAGAGTCACACTCCCTCTGTCCCTCTCCTGACAGAGGTCATCGTACAGGGCGACCAAGGCTGTTTCAGTGCCAAAACCAGGCCTAAAACCGGATTGAAACGGATCCAGATAATCGGTCTCATCCAAGAGCACCTGGAGCTGATTGGCAACCACCCGCTCCAGAACCTTGCCCAAAAAGGGGATATTTGCCACCGGTCTATAATTGTTCAAGTTATCTGGGTCTAAGGAAGGTTTCTTCAAAAGAGGTCTCACTACTGCCTCCTTGAGGCTACTAGGGACTACTCCCTCACTCAAGGAGGCATTTATCACTTCCTTGGCCCAGCCGGTGGTACCAGTCCTGCTAGCCTTGACCAGCCAAGATGGACAAGGATCTAGAGCAGATGTGGTCGCCCGCACCATTCCAAGTACCTTGTCCACTTCCTCAAGCTGCACCAACTGAAACTTATCCAATAATGAAAGACAAGACCGTGTTCTGGACACTTCAATGGATTCATCTGTCGTAACATCAGAGTCTAGGTCCCTACGGATGCATGCGATTTTATTTTGGAAGTGCCCTGCAATGTCGTTAGTTGAACATAAAATTAGGAGAGGTTCCCATTTTTTTGAGGACTTTGTTTCCAAGCAGGGTTGAAAATGTTCATTTCATTAAATAGGGTACTAAAGATTTGACTCTTAAATGATTAATTGCTATACCATTTCACCAGTTCGCCATATATCCTTGCTACCATACAATAGGCTTTTTCTTTCTGTTTCAGTTTACAGAAGAGCATCACATATGGAGGTAACTTGCTTAGATTAAAAGCAGCCAAAAGCTTAAACAGCCCCGCCCCTCGCTCAGGAAGGAAGCCTGCCTTCCTGCCTTCAAAGGAAGGAAGCCTGAGATAATCCTAAAGAGTTAAGCCCCAGCTGATAGTTGAGCCATCAGCCTCAAGTAACACATCATTGGCTGGCAGCAGTAGCTGGGAGGAACCAGCCACACATATAAAGTCAGAGCACCCTAGCGAGGGAGCCTGCTCCACGAGCTAGAGGGAGCCCCAGCTGACAAAGCGTCAAGGCCCCAGCTGACAAAGCGTCAAGGCCCCAGCTGACAAAGCGTCAAGGCGAGTTAAGCAGCAGAGCGAGTTCGGCAGCAGGGCGAGGAGGCCAGGGCCCCCCACTCTGCCCATCTGCTCCCTAACCTCAACTAAACCGCAGTCTCCAACCCATTGACGTAATAAACCTTAAACAAAACTATGCAGGTAAGAAGCCAGCAGGGGTGTGGGGGCTTTCCAGTGTTTTGCACTGCCTGCAGCATGTACGACTATCTGCCTGTTGGACAGAAGTAGTGGGTGTGCTCTCGGTGCAATGAGCTCCTGGCTCTCTGGGAACGACTTCATTTCCTTGAGGCCAAGGTGGCTGACCTGGAAAAGCTGAGAGAGGCAGAGAGGTGTGTGGAGGAGGCCTTCAGGGACGTTATAGCTGTGTCCCACTCCAACGATGATAGCTCTCCTGCTATCATGGAGAACGATGGTCTCGGGGAAGGAGAGCATCCAGCTGAGGAAGAGGGAAACGATCCCTTAGAAGGGAGCCATTCCTTGGGGGATGAGCAGCTATCCTCTCGTGCCGAGGATATATCTCCAGGGGGTGGAGGGATCCTTGTAGTGGGTGATTCGATCATTAGGAACATAGACAGTGGGGTGTGTGATGGGCGTGTAGACCGCAAGGTGTTTTGCCTGCCTGGTGCAAAGGTTGCGGATATCGCCCATCGTTTAGAAAGTTTGGTAGACAGTGCTGGGGTGGAGTCAGTGGTCGTGGTGCACGTTGGCACCAACGACATGGGGAAATGCAGCCGTGAGGTCCTGGAAGCAAAATTTAGGTTGCTAGTTAGGATGCTGAAAGCCAGGACCTCCAAGGTGGCTTTCTCTGAAATGCTACCGGTTCCACGCGCAGGACCAGCCAGACAGGCCCAGCTTTGCAGTCTCAATGCGTGGATGAGACGATGGTGTCGGGTGGAAGGGTTTGGATTTGTTAGGCACTGGGGAACATTTTGGGACAAGCCGGGCCTGTACAAAAGGGATGGGCTCCACTTGAACCAGAATGGAACCAGACTGCTGGCACTTAAAATTAAAAAGGTAGCAGAGCAGCTTTTAAACTGACTGAGGGGGGAAACCCGACAGGAGCTGAGAAAGGTCCGGTTCGGAATAAACCTCCCCCCTGGGATAAAAACCAAAGAAATGATGAAATTTTAAAAGGGGTAGGCCTAGAAGTAGGCATTGTGAGAGCAGGGGCACAGGATATAAATTCAGAAGAGCAAAATTACCACAGGCCAAACCACAAGTGCCAAAGACACTTGAAGAGAGACACTGCTTACAAGTGCCTGTAAGCTAATGCTAGGAGCCTCCGAACCAAGATGGGAGAACTGGAGTGCTTGGTCTTAGAGGAGAGCATTGATATAGTGAGCATAACGGAGACCTGGTGGAATAGAGAAAACCAGTGGGAAACGGTTATCCCTGGATATAAACTATATCGGAAGGACAGGGCAGGACGTATTGGTGGCGGAGTCGCTCTATACATGAAAGAAGGCATTGAATCCAGCAAGCTCGAAACCCCAAAAGAGGCGGACTCCTCCACAGAATCGTTGTGGATGGTGATACCATGTCCCAGGAGGGACTTAATACTGGGAACGATCTATCGTCCCCCTGATCAAAATGCTCAGGAGACCTTGAGATGAGATATGAAATTGAGGAAGCATCCAAACTAGGAAATGTGGTAGTAATGGGTGACTTCAACTACCCGGACATAGACTGGCTGCATATGTGTTCCAGTCATGACAAAGAAGCAAAGTTTCTAGATATTCTAAATGACTATTCCCTAGACCAGTTGGTCATGGAACTGACCAGAGGGACGGCAACCCTGGACTTAATCCTCTGTGGGGACCGGGACCTGGTGTAAGTGTTGTTGAACCGATTGGGAGCAGTGATCACAGTGCTATTAAATTAAACATACATGTAAATGGCCAATTGCCAAGAAAATCCAACACGGTCACATTTGACTTCAAAAGAGGAAACTTCACAAAAATGAGGGGATTGGTAAAAAGAAAGCTGAAAAACAAAGTCCAGAGGGTCACATCACTCGAAAATGCTTGGAAGTTGTTCAAAAACACTATATTAGAAGCTCAACTGGAGTGCATACCGCAGATCAGAAAAGGCACCGCCAGGGCTAAGAAGATGCCAGCATGGTTAACGAGCAAAGTCAAGGAAGCTCTTAGAGGCAAAAAGTCTTCATTCAGAAAATGGAAGTCTTGTCCGAATGAAGAAAATAAAAAAGAACACAAACTCTGGCAAAAGAAATGCAAGAAGACAATAAGGGATGCTAAAAAAGATTTTGAGGAGCACATTGCTAAGAACATGAAAACCAACAACAAAAAAATCTATAAATACATTCAAAGCAGGAGACCATCTAGGGAGGCGATTGGACCCTTGGATGATAAGGGAGTCAAAGGTGTACTAAAGAACGATAAGGAGATTGCAGAGAAGCTAAATGAATTCTTTGCATCTGTCTTCACAGTGGAAGATATAGGGCAGATCCCTGAACCTGAACTAACATTTGCAGGAAGGGATTCTGAGGAACTGAGACAAATAGTGGTAACGAGAGAGGAAGTTCTAGGCTTAATGGACAATATAAAAACTGACAAATCACTGGGCCCGAATGGCATCCACCCGAGAGTTCTCAAAGAACTCAAAGGTAAAATTGCTGATCTGCTAACTAAAATATGTAACTTGTCCCTCGGGTCCTCCTCCGTGCCTGAGGTCTGGAAAGTGGCAAATGTAACGCCAATATTCAAAAAGGGATCCAGAGGGGATCCCGGAAATTACAGGCCAGTTAGCTTAATTTCTGTCCCTGGAAAACTGGTAGAAAGTATTATTAAAGCTAGATTAACTAAGCACATAGAAGAACAAGCCTTGCTGAAGCAGAGCCAGCATGGCTTCTGCAAGGGAAAGTCCTGTCTCAGTAACCTATTAGAATTCTTTGTGAGTGTCAACAAGCATATAGATAGAGGTGATCCAGTGGACATAGTGTACTTAGACTTTCAAAAAGCTTTTGACAAGGTAAGTCACCAAAGACTTCTGAGGAAGCTTAGCAGTCATTGAATAAGAGGAGAGATCCTCTTGTGGATAAGGAATTGGTTAAGAAGCAGAAAGCAGAGAGTAGGAATAAACGGACAGTTCTCCCAATGGAGGGCTGTAGAAAGTGGAGTCCCTCAAGGATCGGTATTGGGACCTGTACTTTTCAACTTGTTCATTAATGACCTAGAATTAGGAGTGAGCAGTGAAGTGCCCAAGTTTGCTGACGACACTAAATTGTTCAGGGTTGTTAAAACAAAAAGGGATTGCGAAGAGCTCCAAAAAGACCTCTCCAAACTGAGTGAATGGGCGGAAAAATGGCAAATGCAATTCAATATAAACAAGTGTAAAATTATGCATATTGGAGCAAAAAATCTGAATTTCACATATACGCTCATGGGGTCTGAACTGGCGGTGACCGACCATGAGAGAGACCTCGGGGTTGTAGTGGACAGCACGATGAAAATGTCGACCCAGTGTGCGGCAGCTGTGAAAAAGGCAAATTCCATGCTAGGGATAATTAGGAAAGGTATTGAAAATAAAACAGCCGATATCATAATGCCGTTGTATAAATCTATGGTGTGGCCGCATTTGGAATACTGTGTACAGTTCTGGTTGCCTCATCTCAAAAAGGATATTATAGAGTTGGAAAAGGTTCAGAAGAGGGCAACCAGAATGATCAAGGGGATGGAGCGACTCCCTTACGAGGAAAGGTTGCAGCATTTGGGGCTTTTTAGTTTAGAGAAAAGGCAGGTCAGAGGAGACATGATAGAAGTGTATAAAATTATGCATGGCATTGAGAAAGTGGATAGAGAAAAGTTCTTCTCCCTCTCTCATAATATTAGAACTCGTGGACATTCAAAGCAGCTGAATGTTGGAAGATTCAGGACAGACAAAATAAGTACTTTTTTACTCAGCGCATAGTTAAACTATGGAATTTGCTCCCACAAGATACAGTAATGGCCACCAGCTTGGATGGCTTTAAAAGAAGATTAGACAAATTCATGGAGGACAGGGCTATCAATGGCTACCAGCTATGATGGCTGTGCTCTGCCACCCTAGTCAGAGGCAGCATGCTTCTGAAAACCAGTTGCCGGAAGCCTCAGGAGGGGAGAGTGTTCTTGCACTCGGGTCCTGCTTGCGGGCTTCCCCCAGGCACCTGGTTGGCCACTGTGAGAACAGGATGCTGGACTAGATGGGCCACTGGCCTGATCCAGCAGGCTCTTCTTATGTTCTTATGCTTGTTTCTTTTTGTTTATGAGTTGTATTTATGTATTTAGAGTGTAGTGTTGATATAATGTATTAAGTCATATTCTCCACTCCAGTTGTAATAAAAATTTACTACAGTGAATATATTATAATACATTTATCCATGCTTTCATTGCTTCATGTATAGAATTAAGTGATATATCTTGCCTGACTTACTTTTATACCCTAAGGGACCTCAAATGACTGTCTTGCCCAGGTCCCCCCAAACTTATTTATTTATTTATTTATTTATTTCTGCGATTTATTTATCGCCCATCTGGCTGGAATCCGAGCCACTCTAAGCAATGTACAAAGTCATAATATATAAGTATCACAACATCAAAACAGCAATAAAACTAAAACAACAGGTAAAGGTTACTACAGTAAAGTTCAATAAAGCTTCTGGCCCATATAGTCCACAAGGTGCGTCATTTTCGAAACCGAAAGCGGCATCTCCCCTCACTCTCAGCATCCAGCATCCAGCGTAGCAAACAGTGAGAGGCGACACAAACAGGCCCCACGAAGACGTGACCAACAGGAAAGTTCTCCCCGAGAAGCCAAAAGCAAAGGCGATGAGAGGCAAAACGCGGCCGACACAAGGCGAAACAAGCAAGGCCAGCACGGCAGGACAATGGAGGCCACAGGGGCGCGCCCCAACCCCAGAAAAACCCCAGAAAAACCCCAGAAAAACCCCAGAAAAACCCCAGAAAAACCCCAGAGGCAGCCAACAGAAAAACTGCCGCGGCAAACAACGCTGTCTCCCGAATAGAGGCCGCAGCCCCAGGCTCACCGAAGGGCCGCAGCTCATCCCCAGCTCCGATCCGGCAACCAAGAAACGGCGGCGGTGGCGGTCCAGTGTAGGTGAAAGTCTTACATCGTATTTCTGATAGCTGGCATCCAGGTCGGGTCTGAGGGTGGTGACATAAGAGGGGGGGAGGCTACCCCATATTTTCCAATGCATTGTAACCTCCAACAAGGGAGAAATTACCGCATAAAACCTGTTTGTAGTATGATGAGGATTTGTTGATGCACACCCCTGCAGTAAACCATGCTGTGAGCCGAGCATGTGCTTTCAGCATTATGGCACCAGTTCTGTGGAATTCTCTTCCAATAGATGCAAGGAAAGCCCCAACCTTGTTCTGTTGTTGGCATTTGTGGGAAACAAGTTTTCTTTCTTTTCTCCCAAGCATTCCCAAATTACTCCATTCTATTTCTAAAGAGTTTAATTCTTGTTGGTTTGATGTTTGGAATGGTATTTTATTATTTGTATCAGATTTTATATTCTATTTTTTGTATACTATAGGTATTCTTTGAATGAAGAGCAATTTATAAATTCTGTAACTGGTATACTTCAGTACTGGCCCTAGGTGACACAAGCCAGGCACCATTAATTAAGAACATAAGAAGAGTCCTGCTGGATTAGACCCAAGCTTCATCAAATCCACCATCCTATTCTCACTATGGCCAACCAAGTGCCTGGGAGGAGTTGAGTCTTCAGTCTTCTTCTCAATGTTCTTCTTGATGATGCTTCAAGGCTGTGTCAGCCCCCTGGAGGCCACCACTGACCACTGACCACAGCCAAAGCCCTGCAAACACATGGTTGCTGAATGGATGGTTGTTCCAACAGGGGACAGGCTATTGATGTCATTGGGATGACCATATATTCAACAACTTATTTTCTTGTATGGTGCTAGCTGCCAACCCCTCCATTGCTACTTTTCAGTATATAAAGGTAATTATGGGAATGCTCCTCCCTATTTGATCATCACTCCATAGCAACTGGAGGTCCTTTCCTAGAAAATTGTTTCACTAACTGGCACTAAGCAGGGATGTTCCACAACACATGTTCTAAAAGTCAACAAATGGGGATGGGAAGGAAAATCCAGCCCCCCACTAGTAAACACGGGGCACTGTTGTGGGATGATGCATGGTCCCAAGTAATAATGGGTGGGGGGTTATTATTATTATAATAAATTTATTTATACCCTGCCTTTCGGCCAAAGGCCCTCAAGGCAGCTTACAAAGAAAAATAAACAAGTATAAAAATAAAGTATAAAAGTATAAAAAATAAAGTATAAAAAGTTTAAATAAACAAGTGTAAAAGTATAAAAATATATCAATGAAAGCAATACAATTTACAAAAATTAAACTAAATAACATATAAGATTATTAAGAAAAAAATGTCCAGGAAAGAAACTCAGAATAAATTACATACATCCACCTCTGCCCTGATTTGGGACTGAGACAGGTAGGGGTTTCCCTGGGCATGACATCTTCAGCCAGGCGGGAGAAATAGGAACAGAGGCAAACATAGCGCCCCGTCCAGGTTCTTTGATGCCAAGAGCACGGAGCAAAGGATGGAGAGTCTGTGGGCTAGGTCAGGGCATGCCCATCTTTCCGTGTGAGGGCAAAGGAGGAGAGGTGTCCTCCCTGTGGGTTTAGTCATTGGGGGTGCAGGCGGGGTGAAGCTGGTCCGGGTTATTCTCCTATTTATATATGAGGACTTGCAGGACTGCCTGCAGTCCTGCAAGATCCCACAAGAGCTCAGGAAAGGGCAGGCCAGGCACAAGCCTTTCAATGTCTTTGCCCTATGGCTGAATGAGGCCATGTTCATGTACCAGCTTCCCCACTCTTTCAGTTTTTGTGTGTCACTGAGCTTTTCTTAAAAGGGTTGCTGGTTGACAGGACCAGATAAGAATTTTACTTTCCATCAACTAGGCACTTTTTTCACTTATCCCTCAATGACTGCTTCTTCGGTTGTTAGGCATCCATATGCTTCTGTCACAACTTAAGGCGGAAATGGCATTGGGCAGGACCAAACATAAGGGGGAACCCCACAAGTTGTCTAGTGGGATATGTGTGGGCCATGTCTTTAACTTGGAACGGGCCAGGCCTCATCCAGCACTGGTTGCCCAGTGGGATCCCAGGGGCATTGGCTTGCTGCACTCCAGAGTCTACCCTGGCCAACATCTAAGGGTGACTCCCCCAACTGGCTGGGAGGGGAACAAATGTTCTCACAGCAAGGCTGTCAGAATGAAAGCAGATCTTCACCCTACTGCCATGCCAACTCTGCTTACTTCCTTTATTCCAATAAGTTGTGGCCTGTTTTCACCCATAATTATAGTTGGTTGTTTTATCCCCATGGCTGATGGGGAGAGGGCACATCCTGCATCTGCCTCATAAAAAGCCTGATGGCAAAAGAATGGCTAGGAACTGATGACCAAAAATCAGCACAGAGTTAACTGAACTCAAGGTCATTGATTTCAGTGGTTTCAGTGGTTTAACGTTTATATGCTTCTGCTAGACAGTGTCCAGTGTGTGCAGCCACATTACAGCTGGGCAAGTAATATAGAAAAGAATATGTTTACCACCTTCCCCCCTCCATGTTTTGTTTGTATTATATGCCATTGTGACATGCTGTAATTTGCAGCAATATGCTAGAGGAGTCTAAGCCAATGAAAACAAAGATCAAAGCAACAAACATAACTTTAGGATTTTTTTTAAAAGGGCCAACCTGTAATTGTAGGCATCTTTTTAACACTTAATCCTAAAAAGTAAGGTGGACAGCTTTGCAGATGAGATAGAACTGTTTGTAACCATCTGCATAGCATCACAAAGACAGCATGCAAAATCGTGACTGAACAAGCAAACTGGGAGATCAAAATCAATACTGAATTATTCATTGTTCAAGGGCAAGTGTCAGCCTAATGGTATTGTCAGCCTAATGGTATTTTCTTCTAATAATTCTCAATAGTTTAACATTGAATTTTATCCTGCCTTCTCATAATAATACTTCAACAATTTCATGTGCAACTTGTTTTGAACATCTAATCACTTGAAAGTACTTTCAGCTCCCTAAGTTCAGATAAGTGCATCTTCTAAGCATGAGTCTAAAACCTTATACTTTTTTCTTTTGCTCAGGCAAATAGCCAATGACAGTAGAGAAGGCAATGAGAGCTTTGATAGCGATAATAATCAATTTGGAGACACATCTGTTGAGCTACAGTAGTCCTGGGGATGGATGAAAACACTTTTTTCCCTGAGCTAAAATGATAAACCAACCAAACCATTTATTTGAAATAATATCATATTGCATGGAATTATAGAAATGAAACTTTTTCATTATACTGTCTGTTTTGCTCAGCTATTGTACACATTGTTAAAAAGCAGTAGTTATAAGCTCTAGGAGCCAATCTGCTGTTGTCTGTCTGTATATTCCTTTACATGGGCTGACAGAGAAAATTGCCCTTTGCATTCATTGTTGGCAGAGGAAACAAACTGAAAGTATGTCCAGTTCTTATAACACATTGACAATTGCACAATGTGCCAAGGAAAAAGAATGGATTTTTCTATCCTCTGTTTAAAGTGGCAAAAAAGGAGCCTGCAGGAAAAGAGAGAACTTTTTTCTTTTGATGATTTCATGGGCCTTTACAAAGGCCCATGCAAGCATCAAAGTTAAACTGGGTCACTCTGCACTGCAATGTACATTTTTAGCAGAGCTTGGAAAAGTTACTTTTTTGAACTACAACTCCCATCAGCCCCAGCCAGCATGACCACTGGAATGGGCGGATGGGAGTTGTAGTTCAAAACAGTAACTTTTCCAAGCTCTGATTTTTAGCGCATATAAGTTTAGCAGCTTTCCTTGGCATTGTGTGTGTGACAGCAGCATTTTTGTGTTATCTCAAGTTCAGAGCAGGTCCTTGGAGAGCTTGTGTAATTTACAACAGGCAAAATATAATAAATTGTAGCAGTTAGAATATGAAATGTTGTTAATTATATAAGACATTTTGGTTTATGTTGCTCATAGAGAAACATTATCTGAATCTGAAATTAAACAGATACAAGTAGTTTTTGATGCTTGTTTTCAAATGTGAGCGAGCACTCTCTCCCTGGTTGCACTGTATGTAAAAAATTAAAATTAAAAGAGCTTGTGAATGGAAGGAACTCAAGTGAATCTTCCTGGAAGGCTAATTAATAACAATTTCTCCATCAGGTGCTTCACAGATACCTGTTGCCCCTGGAAAACCAGGGATTTGTTGTAAGGAAAACGCTATCACAAGAGATGTGTAGCTGCCTCTGAAAACAGTACTCATGTTTCTGCCTCCTCTTTCCCTGGTAGCATGACAGTACTGCATGTTTTGCAACCCTGCTCCACTACCTTGGCTGCTACTTGTGGGGGGGGGGGTTCATCATGCTTGCTGTCCCACATTTGTTATTACTAGAGTTATTGCAGAAGAGAGGAGGAGAAAGAGGAGAATTGCGGTTCCTGCATTTGTTGGCTGCTCCCTGTCTCACCTTGCGTTGAGTTCTACCTTCATGAGAGAACCTGAAGAGATCTGATTTGGCAATCAAATCCTGACTGCTTACCTTAACTTTCCTGTGTATTTGCTATGTACTAAATATGCAAATATGCTCCCAAGTGTCCCTTCTTTACTATTACTGTTACCACAGCTGAAAACTATATCTCTTTTGGAGCTCCCACAATCCCTTTTTGTTTTAAAAGCTTTGGACATTTCAGTCATTATGTGATGAATGTGCCTGTCTAAGCCAATGTGATGTAGTGGTCAGAGTGTCGGACTAGGACCTTGGAGACCAGGGTTCAAATCCCCACTCAGCCCTGAAACTCACTGTGTGACTTGGCCCAACCACTGTGTTTTAGCCTTACCTATTTCATAGAATAATAAATCAATATAAATAAATAAAAATTATGCAAACATCTGGAATAAATACTCTGTGAAGAAATATAGTTTGTTCCAAAGCAGATCTTAGCATAACTTTTCACATTCATGTTCATTGCCAAGTTTATTTTCTGAGAGGCAAGGTTTGAATAGGTTTCCATGCCATTTTAAATGCCACATTTCCCTGTTTGACTGAAGCTGCAATTCTTCAGAGCCCGCACTCATAATTCTGCAAAGCAGAGAATTTTATTTCATTCTTGTTTGCAATTCATCAGGATGTTGCCTTAATTACAAAATGTGATGGTGGTTGACTTTACAGCCCACAAGGTGGTTATGCCAGTTGTTAAAAACACAAGATTCCCACCCATCATTTTAAATGTTCTCACAGCTTTCGTAGGCTGGGTTGGCATTAGTTAGAACTGATGTTTTCTTCAAGAGTGACTGAAGTTACATTTGTTTACCAGGAGAAAGATGGTGTTTGGTACACTTTATAGCCCACTAGATGCTGAGTGTCTAACAACATGGAGGATGTCCTCTCGACCCTTGCTCTTCTTGGCTTATTAAAGCTTGCCAAGGGGGTCTGACCGAGTGGATCCAGGGTGTGGTCAATGCATCATTGAGGGAGGGAGTGGTTCCAGCCGCCTTGAAAGAGGCAGTGATCCAACCACTCCTGAAAAAGCCCACCCTGGACCCATTGGTTTGTGACAACTACCGACCGGTTGCAAATACCCCCTTTTTAGGGAAGGTGATTGAGAAGGTTGTGGTGCAGCAATTGCAAGTACTCTTGGATGAAACAGATTATCTTGACCCATCCCAGTCTGGGTTCAGGCCTGGTTATGGGACTGAATCGGCCTTGGTCGCCCTGATGGATGACCTTTATCGGGAGAAGGACAGGGGGAGTGCAACCCTGTTATTCTTACTTGATCTCTCAGCGGCTTTTGATACCATTGACCATGGTATCCTTCTGGGCCGACTTGGTGAGATGGGTATTGGAGGCATTGTTTTACAGTGGTTCTGATCCTATCTCCAACGTTGCTCTCAGAGAACAGCATTGGGTGACTGTCTTTCGGCCCCCTGGCAGCTGTGCTGTGGGGTGCCGCAGGGTACCATCTTGTCCCCCATGCTGTTTAACATCTATATGAAGCCCATGGGAGCAATCCTCAGAAGTTCTGGGGCGAGGTGTCAGCAGTATGCTGATGATACCCAGCTCTATTTCTCCATAACATCTGAATTGGGAGGGGCCATGCAAGCCCTGGACCATTGCCTGGACTCGGTGGTGGGCTGGATGAGGGCCAATAAACTGAGTCTGAATCCTAGCAAGATGGAGGCACTGTGGGTTGGTGGTTCTCAAGTTCGGATAATTGCTCAGTTGCCTGCTTTGGATGGGATTGTACTCCCTCTGAAAGAGCAGATCCGTAGTCTGGAGGTGCTCCTAGATTCATCTTTGTCACTAGAGGCCCAGGTGACCTTTGGCTGGTGAGACAGCTGCAGCCGTTTCTGGACCGGGATAGCCTGACCATTGTTGTCCACGCACTGGTAATCTCCAGGCTGGATGCACTCTATGTGGGGCTGCCCTTGAAGTTGGTCTGGAAGCTGCAGCTGGTGGAAAATGTGGCAGCGAGACTGCTCACTGGGACAGGGTATCGCCAACATGTCACTCCACTGCTGAAATAATTGCACTGGCTGCCCATTTGTTACCAGGCCAAGTTCAAGGTTCTAGTTTTGGTGTACAAAGCCCTATACAGCTCAGGACCCGGATACCTGAAAGACTGTCTTACCCCTTATATGCCCAGTTGATCACTGCGCTCTGCAGGTGAGGGCCTCCTGCAGATATCATCTTATCAGGAGGTTCGTTCTGCACAACATAGGAAACGGACCTTTAGTGTGGCAGCACCTACCTTGTGGAATTCCCTCCCCTTGAATATTAGGCAGGCACCATCTCTGCTATCTTTTCGGCGCCGTTTGAAGACTTCCTCTTTCAACAAGCCTTTTGAGACCTATCCCAGTCTGCATCTGTGTTAGAATTGCTTGTTAATATTTTTTAATAATGTTTTAACCCTTTAAAAACGCTTTTAAAGCTTTTTAAAATGTTTTTAACATTGTTTTGTTTTAATGTATTTTAAGGTCTGTTTTTATGATGTTTTAAAGTGTTTTTAGCTCTTCTGTTTGCCACCCTGGGCTCCTGCTGGAAGGGCAGGATATAAATCAAATAATCAAATAAATAAATAAATAATGTCATAGATTATGTAGTTTTCTGTTCCATTAGCAAAGCTATGATATAGAGGAAACTGCTGAAGAAACGCTGTAGTGCTGAGACAGGGTGCAAACAAAGGTTAAAGGAATAGCCTGTATTACCAATGATTTGAAATGAACAAACGTATTTATATCTGGTGCTGGAGCCATTGTATTAGAAAAGTGAAGCAAGATCAATGTCCTTTCTCTTGTCCAACAACTTGTACAACCTCCTGCACAAGTGGCAACATGAAATCTGCAACAGAACCTACCTACTATGGCATTGTATGAACTCCTGCTCAAGCTGTTGCACAAGCATTTGTGGAAAGACTATTTGCCTTCTACAAATGGTTCTCTGGTTCTAACCCATTAACATCCTGCTTTTTCTGTATTGTCTCTCTTTTCCTGCTTTCTGAATTTAATGTTAGCCTTTCTTTGATCTCTGTTAGCATGGAAGTCAAATTCTGCTCAGATATTGCATGATGGGCTATAATTTAATATGGTATTTAACCTTTCTTAATGTGAGTATGCCTTTTGTTTTTAGCCTACTGCTGTCATTTCACAGTTGAGTCACAGTAGTCAGTAAATGAATTCATTCACAATATTCATGCAGAATCATAGAAATAAAGCCAGCTATGAACATTGACCAGCCATTTCATCTTCTGCTTTCGCAGAGCCTTCTATATCAGGGTGATGCATGAGAATACGTGGTTTAGGTTTGGTCCTCTGCACAGCATTGTACTCGACTATTGCTCCACCACTCTCCCTGCTTTATTGTTGAGATTGCAAGCTCTTCTGAGCAATGTCATCTTTTCTTGTTAACTCTGTTACTATTGACATAAATGGTATTATGTAAATATGCACATAAAACCTCATCCCTAGCACTCCCACTGTGGGTATTAATAGTGTAACCCTACACATTTCTCTTCAGAAGTAAATGCCACTGAGTTTAGTAGGGCTTACTTTCAAGTATGTGTACCCTTGCATCCTTAGAAACTAAAATGAAGGCAGGGCTATGCATTCAATGAATTCTATGCTGCAAAACAAATAGGCTGCAATTGGCAACATTACTGGGAGATAAATGGGCTTTGTTTAGCTCACACTCCAATAATATCATTGATTTTAATTTTAATCCATTCCAACGGGGAAAGGTAAATTTCTTCTTCATGGCAGGGGGAAAACACGCTCCCTGCCCTAGGAGGTAGCAGATCTCCATTGAGATGGAGAGAAATTCCACGAGTGGAGTTCTGTTCATGAGTCCTGCTAGAGGAAACATCTCCCTGCAGCTTTTTCAAAAAGAACAGCACAGGAGAGGGCAGGAGCTATCCAGCAGGAGCCTCTGTTAGATCTTCCAAAAGGAGAACCTGACTATTTCTGGAAGAGCAAGTCTGGGTCCAACTCATATATGGCAGCATTTTTTGAATTGCTGCATGTTTCGAAATCCCTTAATACCTACTTCCAAGAAGCACTGGTCTGGTGATTGACTGCAATAATTTGTGCCAGTATCCACTGCTTAATATTCCGCATGGCTCAGCCCTTGAATATCCAACCAAATGGATATTAATGGGGATCACCATATTCTAGCCCCAGCTTACACTCATATTGGATCAAAGGAGCTTTCAGGGGCAAGAGGAGCATTGATTAGGGAAGGATGGAACAGTCTTAATTTAATTCATGTTCCTTTTACACATGTTGACTGGCAAGTATTTTTTTTTTCTGTATAGTGTCTCTGACAGCTTCACACGGACCTTGTATGGAAAAAAACTGGCCACTCCATCTTTTTCTCCATAAAATGACCAGGAACAGATGTCATGTCCTAACATATCACCATTTCCAGGGCATTTTTAGATGCAGTTTCAACAAAGATGACAGGTGCTCTTGCTTTCTACCTGCTCCAAGCAGCTTATTGTTTTTATGTGCCTTCAAGTCGATTAGAACTTATATAATAATAATAATAATAATAACATTTTATTTCTAAGCTGCCTATCTGGCCGAATTAATGGCCACTCTAGGCGGCGTACATAATAGGATAAAATACAACATATAAAATACAACATATAAGCAAAACATCAACTGTAATCAATCTAAAACCACCCACAAACTGCAACAAGATAAAAACTAGTCCCCCCCAAGAATCCTGTAAGCCCGCCTGAATAACCAGGTTTTCAAGGCTCGGCGGAAACTTGGTAGGGAGGGGGCATGGCGGAGGTCATAGGGCAAAGAGTTCCAGAGGGTGGGGGCCACAATCGAGAATGCCCTCTCTCTGGTTCGCACCAGCCTAGCTGTTTTAACTGGTGGGACCGAGAGAAGGTCTTGTGAGGCTGATCTCGTCGGGCGGCATATTTGGTGATGCTGGAGGCGCTCCTTCAGATAAACTGGGCCAACACCATAAAGGGCTTTAAAGGTTAATACCAACACCTTGAATTGGGCCCGGTAAACAACTGGTAACCAGTGTAGGTCTTCTAACACCGGAGTGATGTGATCACGGTGACGGCTGTTCTTAATCAACCCTATGAATCAGCGACCTCCAACAGCATCTGTCATGAACCACCCTGTTCAGATCCTGCAAGTTCAGGTCTGTGGCTTCCTTTATGGAATCAATCCATCTCTTGTTTGGCCTTCCTCTTTTTCTACTTCCTTCTGTTTTCCTCAGCATTATTGTCTTTTCTAGTGAATCATGTCTTCTCATTATGTGTCCAAAGTATGATGACCTCAGTTTCATCATTTTAGCTTCTAGTGATAGTTCTGGTTTAATTTGTTCTAACGCCCAATTATTTGTCTTTTTCGCAGTCCATGGTATGCACAAACCTCTTCTCCAACGCCACATTTCAAATGAGTTGATTTTTCTCTTATCCGCCTTTTTCACTGTCCAACTCACATCCATACGTAGAGATCAGGAAAACCATGGTCTGAATGATCCTGACTGTAGTGTTTAGTGATACATCTTTCCATGTGAGGACCTTTTCTAGTTCTCTCATAGCTGCCTTCCCCAGTCCTAGCCTTCTTCTGATTTCTTGACTATTGTCTCCATTTTGGTTAATGACTGTGCCAAGGTATTGATAATCCTTGACAAGTTCAATGTCTTCATTGTCAACTTTAAAGTTACATAAATCTTGTTGTTATTACTTTAGTCTTCTTGACATTCAGCTGTAGTCCTGCTTTTGTGCTTTCCTCTTGAACTTTCATCAGAATTCGTTTCAAATCATTACAAGCAGCTAGAAACTATTAAAAGGAAATGATAATAATAATTCAGCCCTCAGGTCATATTTTAAAACTATTGGTTGACCTAACAGTGGTCTGGAAAGCTGTCTAGAAATACAGTCTAATCCACATAGCTACATCCATGCACTGGTGTGGATGGTGTGAATCAGGGAGCATGGCTCCAAACTGTGGAGCAAAGAAACTCTTCCCCAATCCCTAGTGTTGATAGACCCTTTTCTGCAATGTGATGGAAAATGAACTTGCTTACAAAAATATGGGTTTGCCCCCACAGATAATGATAAAAGGTCAGAGGCAGAGAGAAGAGTTTGATTTGTCCCATGGTGAAATCAAGCCTGCACTTCTGACCCTATTTAGGCAGCAGAAGTTGCACTGATTGGAGTCTATCCTAAGGTTGTACAAATTATATTACTTTATATATAGCAAATGTAGTAAGACAAGTGCATGCAATTTGGCCTCTTACAAATATAGCCATTTTGCTACCACAGGGTATGCCTCTTATTGTAAGCTACCTTTGAAATATTTTCTCTTGAAAGTCGGAATATGAATCAATAATAAAAGCAAAGATTCTTTTATGTTTTCTTTATTTTTTAATTTAAGAATTACACACTAGCCAACATTATTATATATTTACATGCTGAAACTGGCTGTAGTAAGTTTAGATTCAAGAAAATATCTCTTATGTGCTACTCAATTTACAATCATCATGTTACTACCTCCATTATCTCAGAGGTTAGCAGTCCTTTTGAGAAAAACATGAAAATCTGATGCAATGATATCCACTAGTAGTTTGCATTTTCTAGCCATTGGAAAATGTGCATTATGTGCATATTAGAAAGGCTACAAGGTCATTCGTAAGGCTGATGAACACTACATTATGAAGTAAATAGTACTAAGTAAAAAAGAAAAGAGAAGATGCAAAGACAGTACTAACAGAACCATTTAAACACCCATGCAAATTAAAATGTGAAAACTCAAAACATAGTCAACTTGATAAAACTCTTGGATGTTTTAAATGCCCGTGTTAACTAACTCAAACTATACAATGAACCTTAAATATACTTCCAGGTGAAATTTTCTTAAAAGGCATTAACAATAAAAACGTATAAAGTGCTTATCAACTTGAAGTAGATAAATTTCGAGATCTGTGAAACATTAAGAAAAATAATTTAAACTAACTTCCCAACCAATATCAAACTGTAGCTAAGATTTCCACCAAATTAATAATAAATAATATTACATTATCAAAGCACTTAGAGAAATAATTTGACACACAAGAAATGTGTTGTATATAACCTGCAAAGATAATGCATTCAAATTTATTTATTAATTAAAATGGATATACTATTTATATAAGCTAGAATATGGTAGTGATTCATTAACATTCCATTTGTTCCTCAAAAATCCAGAAAAATGTTTCCTAGTGCATTTTTATTAAACTTTACCTTTGGTGTTAAGCAGAGTCTTGAGAGTGTTCCCTTTAAATAAATTTCTAAAGTAAAGATTCTTTGGCATGGGGGTTGGGATTGGTGAGGGTGGAAAGGAATAGACTTCTATACACTGACAGACAGGTCTCTCTGAAGACATTTACCATCATGAAAAGTTTAGAGCCCTGCTTAATTTATACTCAAGGGGCGCAATGCAAAAGCATCCCAGTATGGAACTCCAATTCCAGAAGGAGCTCTGCACAAACAGTGGTTGCCCATTTTCCCTAGGGTTGGAGAAAGCTTAAATATGAATCACGCTACATGTGCAGATATTTATGAGATTCTAATGCAAACAGAGCAGGTGCATATGTGCACCAGAGCCACTGGATGGAGTGCTAACTGCCAATCTTCAATAGTTTAATTTCTTTCCACGCTGCGTCAATGATCCAGCTAATGGTCTGTGCACTGAGTATTAAAAAGTTGCATTTTCTACAGATTTGTTCTGTCTTTTCTGGAATCCAAGTCTTATGCAAAAGGGTGTTTAAATTATTCTGCTAGAGAACTGCAATTATAGTACTTAGTTTTTAAAAAATCACTGAACAATTACCGTTTCTATTGACTGCTCATTTACAGCTTATTTAAATATTTACATGATTTTAGTACACTAACCTAAACCATGAATCAGCTTTTTGCCTTACAGTAAGTACAAATTAGAAGTTAGAAATGTTAAGAAATCTGATAGTATTTACACATGTTTTAATTATGATTGCTCACATTATATGTTTTATGTACAGATAGCAAAATATTATGATCACTACTTTAGAAGTATTGTACCCTGACCTTCCTGTCCATTTTTCCATATAAATATTTCATATTTTTTGTTTCCCCCTCTAGATATTAGGACTTGTTTTTTAACAGTTAGTAGTGGACAATGCTTTTATTTTTTAAAAGAGAGAAGAAATAGGCAAGCAATGTGAGCGCTAGTCTACTTTGAGATGCTAGGAGGTACAGTACTATCATAATGTCAAACTGTGAAATGCTTCACAAGAATTATATGCATTGATCTGCTGATATAGAAATGCCCAGTTACCATGTATAGTAAGATTTTAAATACACTGATAATTTGCTTTCTCAAAAAATATTCACATATCATTTGATTATAGAAAGAAAACTGTTATTAGCTTATTCCTTTAAAACACCTATGTAAGTCTAGCCCAAATCCAAACAACCACAAGGACTACAGGAGGCTGCATGTCTGCAATACCAAAGAAAAAGCAGGGCTGGGCACAACAGCACTGTCTCAATCTCAGCCCAGATCTTCTCTCAGGAGGGCAGTAGACAGCACTTGACTTGGGCTCTGTGCACCCTCCTCTCCTTCGCCACATCTGACCGATACCATGAACCACTTCATCCCCTTCATTACTGATAATCTTTTAAGGAGCAGGAAGGGGCATGTAGAGAGTCCATGTGACCTCTGCTTTCTCCTCATCTAGAAGCCATCACCTGTTTGCTTCTTACAGTGCTGATGTGATATAATGGGAGAAGCCATGATCCAACAACTCTGCTGGGACTGCAAACAGGTTGCTGGATCTTGGGATTTCATCCCCCCTTCCATTTGGCAGCTTGCCTGCACCTCAATAAAGCAGATCTGTGGGCAAAAAACCCTTTACACTTGTGGATTGCTCTCACTGGATTAGGATGCCTGTGTACATATATTGTGCATATATATACACAGAGAAATTTATATACACATATTGAAATATATGTCTATATACTTACTAGTTACTTGGATAACGTTTAGTGTTTTGTTTTCTTCACTTACATTAACTTTGCTAACTATGAAATTGGAGCATAGTTTTAGGTTTGTTTTTTAAAAAAAACTATTTCAGTTGCACTTTTAATGTACATATTACCTTAACTTAAATGGGATTTGTTACCAAGATATATTTATCTATCTCTGCACTTGCTCTCATGTTCTCTGTGTGTTGTGCTTTTGTGTCTGGCAGATTCTAATTTTTTTTAAATATTAGAATATAAAAATTCTCAGATGTCTCCTTCAGTGGTATTATTCAAGGCTTTGTTTCCCCCTGGGGATGATAACAAAAAATGTTCAGAATGACATTGCTTGGTTCTTTCTTCCCAGTTATTAATACTGCAATATTATAGAAACAACATTCCTTAGGCAAACAAAAAATGCTGCATGATTTTTTTTTGTTTGGAAAATGCATATCAGACTTACTAGTAGTCATATACAGAACATATTTACAGAGCATTGATCATAAAGATATTGTTAAAACTGTGCCATATTATATAGTAATTTTGCCATAAATTTCACAAAGATGAAAACACCTTAATTGCTGGCTAGTATGCATCCTGAAACCTGAAAAGATGGAGTAGTTATTATGTTGAAATGAGGACCTAACAAAAATGAGCAAAGAGTATATTTTACTTCAGTTCAAAGGTACCTACGTATTTAAATTTGCTTTATAAAGCTGTATCACCTCACTCTAGTCTGCACATCTGTACACAGTATTTTTAATCAGTTCAGAAACATGGTATTCTGTCTACATCTGGAAGCATCTTTTCCTTCATAACAAAAAGGACCTCATGGAGGTGATTGTGTACTTTCTTTGTTAGCCCTGTGGGTAAGATTTCATCCTCTCATTGGCAAGGTCAGAAAATATTATGGCTTGTACTATAAACTTCCAGATATCTTAAAGTGCAGTACCAGGAGCTGATTTTGTAGTCTTTGTTATAGCTGACCTGTTGAACCAATGTGAGAAAAAGGGTATTTTCTTTTAAAGTCTATAAATCCCAGGCATTGAGTACAATGCTGATATTTTTCATACTCTTTAAACTTTGTTTCTATAAACAATTAATGAGTGTTTGCACAAAGAAAAGAATGAGAATAACTATGCATACAGCATAACCAAATTCAATTGTCGCAAAAGATGTCCTAAGCAAGGGTCTTCTAAAACATGGCTATATTAAATGAATGATGTTCTGAGAGCCCGAATGCACATGGGAAAACATGAGCCACGTGATCAGAATTTTTACACATACACTGTGATGTCCAAACTTCCCATCAATCAGGTGTGAACACCGAGTGCTCAGTAACCCAATTTTAAAGTTCTTTACAAAGGAATGCTCAAACACTCATTTTGCTACTAAACAGTCAGGTGGAGAAGATTACAAAATAAACAAATGGGAGATATTGTTTTAGAGCAATATTTATCATCTCTTTAAACAGAGACATATTTATTATTTCCAAAAATAAATACCTTTTCTACACTAGAAGTGAGCGCTGTCTTGAGCCCCACAAAAACTGTATAGAACTGACCGGAAGGTTCAACAATACTTAGTGGATTTGAATCTTTGACTTAATTTTGTCCCACTGTTTCAAGAATAGGGGCCATATCATATATGTTATACAAGAGCAGAAAAGAAAGGGCAGTTCTAAAGTTCATGATACAGAGAAAATAATTCAGCCTCTTCCACTAGAAGATGCTGAAGGATCCAGTTATTTTTTTAAAAGATTTTTAAAGTCCTCCTACTAAAAAGGAATACTTCTAAAACTGAATGCCATGGAATTGGGTAAGGAAAACAACCCAACTCTCAGTTTAGAAGTTTAGTCTTTCTAAAAATATATATATTGTCCAAACAGCAGGCATATGATTCACCCAATGTCTTTGATGTGGGGATGAGGTATAAATCAAAGCAACAATTGAGAGTCCATGAGAAATAACAATTATTTGCACAATTTTGGTAATCTTTACCTGCCCCTTACATTCAAAAGAGAGCCAGTGTGGTGTACTGGTTAAGGTGTTGGACTATGACCTGGGAGACCAGGGTTTGAATCCCCACACAGCCATGAGGCTCACTGGGTGACCATGGGCCTGTCACTGCCTCTCAGCCTCAGAGGAAGGCAATGGTAAACCACCTCTGAATACTTACTATGAAAACCCTATTTGTAGGGTCGCCATAAGTCGGAATTGACTTGAAGGCAGTATATTTACATTTTTTTTACATACAAAAATATTGCCACTGTTTTCTCTCTTCCATTGGGAAGGACAGAGTACCAAGAGAAAGCCACCTATGAAGTCACTGCTGACCCACTGACATTTGGCACACATGGGATTCTTCTAGACATTATGCTTAAATGGCACACTGCAACACACACTCAGGAATCTCCCAAACAGTATTACACAGCATGATAATCATTGTCCTGTATTAACTCTTTGCAATTTCTCTTCCAAACTTGGAACTCACTCAAAACTTCCCCTTCTCTAAATTAGTAACATAATCTGTTTTGGAAACCTCTGATATTCATCTTCATGGTATGATGGTAGGCACTACGTAATTTCAAGTTAATCTATTTAAAAGGTAATGTAGGAAGATGGCTTGGCTTGTAACTATGATAACATGTGAATTCACTCTCTCCATTCAGGGAATGTTGTGTATGTTCCAGCTGTGAAGAGAGGCATGAGATACACTGCACTTCCAACTCAAACCTATTTTCTAGCTTCTTCTCTTTGTGTTTAAAATTATGAGTGCTAAAATGAAGGGTGGAAAATCAGAATGACCAAGTTTCAAATTCTGCCTCCAAATATCAAATGCTATTATATCTTTAAAGGTCATGTTGTATACATTTGTACTGAAACGCATATATTTCACAATTATGCAAAGAAAACCCAAACATTAACAAAACAGATTATATACAGTGGGCCAGCAACTAAGGTGTTTTAAAATAACTTTTGTCCTGAATAGTTTTTTGTTCTCCCTAAGTCCCACATTTGGCTGTACAACCGATTTTGAAGAGAAATCCAGTTCTTAATAGCTGTGTGGCTTTGTTTTGTTTTAGTTCACATAGTAAAGCCAATAGACAATGTTGAAGAAGGAAAAAACAACAGGGAAGAATATGCGTGACCATCGATCTATGGCATTTACATCAGTCAAGTCAGGGATGGTAATTTTCAATTGAGAAGCACGTCTCCGTAGCCGGCTTTTCTTTTGTGCCACATGCCGTTCCAGTGCGTTACGGCCAAAGCTGTGTCTTGGTAAGCCAGCCTTCCGATACTGAATACTTGAGGTATCATAGGCCAGCATAGTGCTTCTAGGGTCCCCAAGGCCTATAACAGCTTCAGAAGCAGCCATCTCATTTTTAATTTCAAGTGTGCTCAACAGAATGTTTTCATGTGGATCCATCTGGAAAACACAAGAGGTTGGCTGAGTGTGTAATAAAACATCAAACCCAGTCAATTATCAAACAGATCAAATCTAAGTAATCTAACTCAATGCTGATCTACTGAAATACACAATTTAAAGCAGCATACATACATTTACTTGTGGATCCTTTATTTTGAAAGCACAGGCAAATACATTATGTGGCACGATTAGTACCCACGTGTTTGTCTGGCAGATGTCTTGGAAACTTGTGGCACTGCCACTACACGCTTGCATGAAGTGCTGCACTTTGCTGGCCTAAAAGTTCTGTTCTGACAAGACTTATCAGCATTTACAATTAGCTCAAAAATGCTGCAGTAATGGGATACAGCACATGTAACTTCTGGTCACTGTGTTGCTTTCCCCAAGACTTCTGCACTTCACCACAGTGCTTCTCTTTGGATACACTGTTAACTTCACTGAAATCAATTTTGAAAATCTCTTTTCATTAGAATTCAGAATGCATGTTCTGATGTAAGGATTAGATACTATTATCAGAGAAAAAGCTGACACTGTTTTATATCTACACTAGGACCTCTTTTAAGTTGCAGTGCTCGGGATAACAGTGCTCAATTCAACCTGGAACATCCTATCAGAACAGAAGACTGGCCATGGCTTTAGGCTGTACTTCAGAGGCAAGTCTAACCAGGCATTCATTTCAGAGTATAATCACATTAAATGTCAACACTGGTTTTGGAGTATTACTAGTATTTGCCGCCCTGGGCTCCTACTGGGAGGTAGGGCGGGATAATCTAATAAATAAATAAATACTAACTTTTTTTAAAAAAGGTATGTGAGAAGGTTATAATTACAAATAATAACACTACATTTTTTCTGGCATGAACTATACAAAAGGGAAGTGATGGGAGCCACACAGAGCTCTCAGTTGCTCTGAGGTAAATATAGGATATCTTTCACTATCTGTAAGTTTCTCCTCAGAAAACTAGCTATTGCTTACTTGGGTTAGCTACTTTGCTTGACAGGAGTAAGTACCAATCCTTAATTTTAATACATGATAAAGAAACTCTAATTTTCCTAATATGTCATTGTTTTCTTTCTAGTTATCCAATCAGAAAAGTGAATTTAATGCTTAAACTGATACTAAATATTATATTGACACATTTTATATCCAGTAAATTCTTTATATTTTTATTTGAAGGTAATCTGAATTTAACAAGATTTTATCACCTCTGCAAGTTTTCTTAAGATATCTCAACAGGTAAAGTGATATATTTTATTAGAGTGATTTCCAATGGTGTATAAATTTCATTTCTCCTACATGGGCATTTGTATACATAGCTCAGAATAAACTGAGTTTTTGTACTATTTCCATTCCACTTTAGCAATTCTATGATTTGTGAACTCAGATATATATATACAGGATTCTTTCCACCATTTCAGTTTCGGTGATAGTTCTGTTTCAATTGTTCAGGCCCTCTGTTAATTTCTACTGCTAGAGGTCTTGGAGAATTTTAAGTCTAGTTAGGACGTATATATGAAAACATTCTACTAAGAATCAGCTTACGTCAGGGTTTCTCAAACTGTATCTCTTATCTAATAGACTTTCCCCTTTCTTTTTTACACCCCAAAGGAAAATGAAGAGAACTGGATAAGATATTTAGCTAGGACCGTTTCTTGGCCCAACAATGCAATACACACAAAGACTGATATCCTGAAGCCACTAAAGATATCTACACATGTATGTAGTCTGCTGTGAGTATCGCTTGCTAGATCAGGAACTGTGGATGGGCATAAATCAGATGTAGATCCAAGTGTAGATGCTCTTTGTCAACACTGCCTTGCTTTGGATAGGATGTATATTTGAAAAAGCATATCCATCCCCATTCTGGTGCAATTAGTTTTATAAGCTTTTTTCACTCAAGCTTGAAAAGTTCTAAGTAGGGGCTATTTCGAGTAGGTGACTAGGGAAATATTTGTGGTCCCTAGCAACTAACTGCACATGTCGTGATAATTGTGGCTAATAATGATGATGATAATGCTGATGGTGCTTATCCGGATTCATGTGTTACTCACACATAAGACATATATGTGTTGACAGTGAAGGACGCCATGCTTTTAGCTCTGTTCCTGTTGGGTTTTCTTTCTGCAATAACCGTTTGTGTCTTGTGCACTGTTTTCTGCAGAGAAATTCAAACACACATACACCTACTTGAGTATATGGGCTCTGTGTGATTGGGACATTCAGCAGCATGGGTGTCCTGATTGCAGAGAACTCATACAGGTGAGTAGGTGCTCACACATTTGAGTTTCTCTGCAGACAACTACAGGCAGTGCAGGCAAGGATAAATGTACAATCCCACTCTGCTGTCAACACGGATATGCCCTACACATGAGTAAAGAGTGAATAGGGCTACAGAGTCCACAAACCTCATGTGAGTTGCTCAGAAATATTCAAAGATTAGTAATGAGTGGTTTGAACATTACAGCCAAAGTTTTCCATATTTGTAAAGGTTTATAAATTATTATCACTGAAGAAAAAATATTAACTTTTAAACTATTAGATTTTAGTTTACTGATTTAACTCATTAATGTCCACCATGATACCACATCAAATAATATAGAAATCTAAAAGATGTTTTAAAACAAGAATTCTGAAATAGTTGATGAGTTTGACGTTGTACTATTAGCCCATGTGTGCCTTAATTTCAGGACATTTAGGTTTAACAGATGAAGGTGAAATTTAGTCAAAGTGACCCAATTCTGCTTTCATATCAAAGTCATGTGGAGTTTGACATTGCCTGAAACCCTCATATAATCTCTTTCTGAATATATGGAATGGACTGTAATGATAATCTGTTCCATGTTCACAAAAAAATGCCTGTTGCGTTGGATGCATCTGAGCCAAAAACTTTAGGATTTAGCCTATAACAGAATTAACGTAATTCTGATCAGAATGCCTGGAGCAGATCCTCTACCACTTCCTATCAAAACAAACAAATCAATACCCAAGCACGCTATTTCTGCAGCCCCATAACAAACATTTATGTATAAGCATAGCCATTTTATTTTTCTTGACACTACTACTCCATCACTGAATTCTGAAATCAGCCAGCTAATCCCAAACAGGCAGGGTTTAATGCTTTTTCAACAGTAGATAATGCTTATTTCAACACGTAGTTCATGGCACAACATTTTATTAAAGAATTCACCATCCGGCAAACAGTAAATTCTTTAAAGTTTAATTTATTATTATTAGTTTAAAATCAGTTTAAAGGGAAGTTAGTTAGTCTTGTGACATGACTGTGAAACAAATACAGCATTTTCAATTACTTCCAAGATTAAAGAACAGGAGCATTGGTTAATTGGAACAGCTATACTGGGCAAGGTGGGCAGATTGGATGGAGTGAATCACACAAGCAGAGCAGCAAAGCTTTTTAAAGTTTCATTTTCCATTTCCAGTTAGAGCCCAGACCTCAGAAGGTAAGCCAGTTTTCAGCCTTATACACACTTTATTGAAAAGGGAACAGTACAGCTTGGCCATTTGTTCAAATATGAAAAAAAAGACCTATGTATCTTCCTACAAAGTGATCTTTAAGAAATATTTAGTGTGATTGATGGTTTGAAACACAGGAAAAAAATGCCTGATAATAAAGATAAATCAAGATCTCATATGGCCAGCTTTGGAGACTTCTATGGCTGCTGTGGAGATGTTATTACTGTCACTGAAATATGAATAACCTTCAAATAATTTAGGAGAAAAACAGCACATATGCAATTTAGTATCATTCATTTTTTCTTGTCAGGTTTTCTGCTGTTATCAGACACTTAGCTGATAACACCTCAGTTTGAGAAGGCTGGAGGTCTCTACACCTTTTCCAAAGAGTCATTGGAAATTATTAGATAGCAGTAAATTAGTAACGGATGAACCTCCAATTGCCTTACTGTACAGCAGGTAGAAAGAGATTCCTAAAAAGCCAGTTTTCCTTGAGTGGAAATTGGCCTGCCTTTCATTTCCAAAACAGGAAATGCACAAAGATAAGTTAAAGAAAAAATTACGAAAAGCAAATTGACCTGATTTCTGGATCTGAAGTGCAGGTTTGAGTTTTAGGTTAGGAGGTAACTTGGAGTGGTATTGCAACAGAGCAGATTCACCCATCCCTAATGAAAATGTATGCTTATAACTATAGAAAAGCTTACAATACAACAGTGAAACACATTAATTCTGCAGGGCGCCTTTCATCCAGAAGGATCCCAAAGCGCTTTACAGACTTTAGAAAGCGACATCACTTCACCAACAAGCGCAATCACCTCTGAAGTGAAATGGGGTGGCTATCTAATATCGCCAAACAAAACATTATAGTTTAGTACAGGAAATGAAGAATGCTGTAGCCAATTAAAACTATGCAGTGGGTGGGTGACTGGTGGGGATGGTTCAGAAGGTAGAAGACAACCCATAATACAATCAAATTTGGACAGGATCCTGGCATTAAGATGCCAGCTCTTTCAAAAAGTGCCATGGGATCTTGAATGACCACTAATGGCCCAAGATCTCACTTTTAAGTCTCTAAGGATAAAATCATTAGAAAACAATAAAGTATACCTTTGTTGAATACATTTCTGGACAATGATATGTGCCAATTATTCTTCTGTCCTGTAAGTTAATAAAATCAAGACCGGTTTCCTTAGAGAAAAGGCAGCTGTTAGCTTTCATTAGAAATTAGTGTACTATAAGCTATTATTATAAACTATGCACTTTAATTAAAAGCACAGGGCAATCTGAGCCAACAATCAGCAGAAATATATACTTGGTTTAGAATTGCTGTTGTTGTCTTAGCCCTGACACTGTAGACAACATAAATTTTTAATGGAAATGCACCCCCTCCCAAAAAAAACCCCTGGTTATTTTTGACCAAGAAAGCAATGATGACATGTAAAAATTATTCAGGGAAAGTGGAACATGATGTGGATTTAAAAGAGGAAGTTAAAAAGAAACCCTCTTGGTGCTGAAGGGGTTATTCAGGCACATAACAGGATTCTTGAAAGTGTAAGACATACTTAAGGTATAAAAAAAATCCACAGGACAGGGAAAGTAGGAAGGGTTCATATGTGAAGGGAAAACCCCATAAAAAGTAATGAAAGTAGAAGATAAATGGTGCAAAATATTT
This sequence comes from Rhineura floridana, assembly GCF_030035675.1. Taxonomy (NCBI): domain Eukaryota; kingdom Metazoa; phylum Chordata; class Lepidosauria; order Squamata; family Rhineuridae; genus Rhineura; species Rhineura floridana. The sequence continues at coordinate 77,495,850 of NC_084482.1, forward strand.
ACTGAAACACAGTAATCACGGAAGTATCAATCTCTTGAAATGATAACACAATTAAATGACAAAAATGGAATTCACTGTTGGTCCTAAAATCAACATGGAGAATGTTGACCACAGAAAGCATAGGATGCTGCAGTTCTTCCCAGCTCAGAGTGCAGCTGGATCAACATTGGTGATTGGTGATTCCAGCCAATATCTAAAATCTCCAAAATGATGGCTATAGGAGTGGTGTAGGACACTTTAGGACCAGCAGCACAATAATCTAACTCCCCAAAATAATTATACCTATATAATAAAGGAAGAAACCATTTGTATCTTGGAGTTAGCTTCCTTCCTTCAGCTTTATTCATAAGGTACATCTGTAGTGTACACTTACCACTTACTATCAAACATGCATCAACCTGACGTGATAAAGCATTTCAACTATACAATTATTTCCATTGCTTGTAGCCAGTTCACTTTAAAAGACAGACAAACAAAGCTGTAGATACAGTCATAAAATATTTATCTCTGATTTTGAAATCACATGGAACAAACAAAATAATGCATGAGAGAGCTATGTAACATTGTCAGAATTGGCTAAGTTATTGGATTGACTGTTTTACCAATTCAGCATTTCTCCTCTACAATTTGACTGGTCATTTCAAATCACTATGTGAACTTCAGCCTTTCTTACAGAAGCTCTTTGTCATGGGCACCTTTAATCTCTGCCCATTTTTGTTTCTGTGTCTGTCCTCTTTTCCAATTTCTTCAGGTTGCTCTTTCTTCCAAGTCATCCTTTCCAAGACCTTCCGCTTTCATTTCTCTGCTGGCTTTCTTAATTTGCTGTCTTTTTTTTTTGCTATGGTCCCAGTCTAAATCTCTTTGCTAGGCCATTTAGCCTATGTTTACCTGTGTTGTATTTGAACTGCTCAGTCAATGGCAGTCAGAGAACCTTAGGATTAACGCAGTTTAATCAAGGGCATCAAAAGACTTTTCTATTTGTCTATCTTGTTCCTTTGCAATAGCCAGTCCTTTCAGATACTTTATCTCCATTACAACAAAATCTCTTATTGCATTATATACATTATAAATTACTGGGCCTCTCAAAATGTGCCTCTGCCTAATCTAACGACTAATACATTTTCTGAGAAATTGTCTTATCAGTGTGTAATTTACTATATAATTTTAACAAAATCTGAAATAAAACTAAGCACCAGTCACTGAAATTAGACTTGTGTTAACAAATTTGCACCAATAGGTGTGTGTAACTACTACTACCCCCTATTTGCACAAATGTAGCTGAAACATGATTCCGTCTACGGTTAGGCTGAATGAACCGTCTGTTTCTTAGGAAAACGCTTTCCTTCTCACTGTAGAGCTGATTCGTATCTATGTTACCTGAGCAGCGTTAGAACCAGTTTGGTATGGCTGTAGTTCGAGGATGAATGATTTTTAAGAAAATTGAGTGTTTTGAATGGAAAGAGGCATAGTTTACCCATGCTGTGCATTTATTTTGTTGTTGTTATGTGCCCATGCTGTGCATTTATATTATTTCTTTTTTAGTGCACAGTCACTATTGCTCAAACAGGTTTGTTAGGTTTCTGGTTACAAAAACAGTTTAACAGAGAAGACAGTGAGGTAAGTGAAGACAGCACTGGCAATAAGGCCTCTTTCATCACTTTACACAACCTCTGTTATATTGATCAGGATGAGACTGAGGATAAAATAGAGCTTCTTTTATTAATAATTCTTAAACAGTAAAACATCTCAGCTTGTTCTGCGCTAGGCCTCACCCAGCACACACAACACTAACTCCAGCAGAGCTTGGAAAAGTTACTTTTTTGAACTACAACTCCCATCAGCCCAATCCAGTGGCTATGCTGGCTGGGGCTGATGGGAGTTGTAGTTCAAAAAAGTAACTTTTCCAAGCTCTGAACTCCAGTAACTGAATCAATCTAGCTCCCCTTAGGGCAGCCTTTCCCAACCAGTGTGCCTCCAGATGTTGTTGGACCACAACTCCCATCAGCCTCAGCCAGCATTGCCAATGGTCAGGAAAGATGGGAGCTGTGGTCCAACAACATCTGGTGGCCCACTAGTTGGGAAAGGCTGCCCTAGGGTGTGTAATACCCTCTAGAGAAAGTTAACTCTTTCTTTGCTGTGCATATCACCTAAAGACACATTTCACTACATTTCCCTTTCTTTGAGTTCTACCTTATTTTGTGTTTTTTTTTCTAACAGCAAACATTGTGTAGAATAACATTTAGTCTCCATAACATTCTGGTTTTTGAATTTCTCTTCCTCTGGTTGTCACTTTCTTCAGACTCTCAAGAGATAGCTTGTCTTTGGCAGGTGATGCTTGCTCACAAGAATTTGCAATTCTTTATTCTTAGTCTTTTGAAATTGTTCTGGCAATAAATTCTGCTCTTCTGGCATTTCTGCCTCTGAATTCTCACTTTGTTGTGAAATTGGTTGTGGTTTAGGAACCAACTGTAGATGTCTCCTGTTCCTTCGGCATGTTCCATTGTTGACAGTGACAACATAAGATCTTGGAGTTTGACTATGGCTCTGGACTGTTGCTGGTTCAGATCATCCTTTCTGGTTGTCCAGTTTCAGTCTTACTTGTGAACCAGGTTGTAATTTTGGAAGTGTATTCACTCCATAACAACTGTCATAGTAATATCTGTACTTTCTTTTAGCCATGTTGTCTGTGACACGGACTTTTCCCAAATCAGGCCACTTAGGATACAAATTTGCTTCTAGGGTTGGAATTGGTGTTCTTACTTGTCTTCCCATTAGCATGCCCCTTCTATGATGAGCTTCCGTCGGACTTTGAAGACTTGGCTTTTCCGGCAGGCCTTTGGAATGGGTTAAGTTTTACTGTTGGGTTCTTAAATTTTAATTTTTAATGTTCAATGTATTTTATCTTATACGTCGCCCAGAGTGGCTGGTCAACCAGCCAGATGGGCGACTAATAAATATAATATAATAATAATATCAGTTGTGCAGGACTGCACTTCGTTGCATCGATAGGTGTTGCTCTGTAGTTTAGCAGTGCTAGGAAGGGATCTTCCTGACATAAGATTCGCCTTGCTGTTTGTACTGCTCTCTCTGCTTCCCCATTGGTTTGTGGGTAATGGGGACTGGCTGTAATGTGACAAAAGTCATATTTCTTTGTGAACAAAGTAAACACTTTACCTGCAAATTGCAGTTCGTTATCTGTTACTAGTTCATTTGGGCATCCCCATCTGGCAAAGATATTCTTCAGACAACTGATAACAGTAGAGCTTGCTGAATCAGGCATGTATGCAATCTCTATGTATCTGGAGAAATAATCTATCGTGACTTTTGTCCTTGTAACTCACAGATGTCTGCTCCCACTCTCTTCCATGGTCTATCTGGCAATGGAGTGGTAATGAGTGGGTTCCTTCTGTTGTGAAGGTTTATTTGTGTGGCAAGACTCACAGTTTGTTATTATTGCCTCGAGGTTTTGTCCTATTTGTGGCCACCAAACAGCCATTCTTGCTTGTTCTCTGCACTTAGTGATTCCTTGATGACCTTCAGGGAGTTTTCCCAATATTTCCTGTCGCATTGTAGCAGGAATGACAATTTTATCACCAAATAGGACTGTTCTTTCCAAGCCTCTAAGGCTTCCCTTTTCTGCAAGGAAAGAGTTAAGGTTAGTTGTAACTTCAGACATGTACAATGGCCAACCAGTTCTGACAAATTTCAGCACCGTTGAAAGGTCTGGGTCAGTGCTGGTAGCTGCTTGAATGTGTTGAAGGAGTGTGGCAGATATTGGTTAGAAAATTTACATAGACTTTGATTTCCTCAACTAACTGGGTGTTTCACGGTCTGGAGGTTCCAGTGGATTTCTTGACAGTGTGTCTGCTACAACAAGAGTCTTGCCTTGTCTGTATTCTGCTTGAGGATTGTACCTCATCATGTGTAAAAGGAGTCACTGACATCATATTGATACTCCATCCAGGTCTTTGCAATTTATCAGCGGTACCAAGGATTTATGGTCTGTACAGAGTGTAAATTATTCTAGCCCACAGAGATATTTTGAGAATTTTTCACAAGCCCAAACAGCAGCTAGACATTCCTTTTCTATCTGAGCATATCAGGTCTCAGCTTCTGTTAGCATTCTTGAGCAATAGGGCACTGGTTTCAACTCTCCATCATGATTTTGTAGTAGTACCCCTCCCATGCCATAACTGCTGGCATCAGCACTCACTACGGTCTGCCACTTAACTTCATAGTAAGCGAGTATTGGAGAGTTTTTTCACTGTTGAGAAGGCCTTTTTTTGGCTTGGACCCCAGCGCCATGTGCTGTCTGCTTTCAAAAGTGTATGTAACGGGTGTAGTTTCTCTGCCAAATTTGGCAAGAAGCATCCTAAATAATGTACCATGCCCAAAAGTCTGTTCAGTCCTGTGATGGAGTCTGGAGGTTTGATTGCGGAAATGGCTTCTACTTTCTTAGGATATGGACTCACACCATGCTCGTTCATACAGTGTCCAAGATGTGTAAGGTCTTTCTGGCGTAAGATGCATTTGCTGTTGCTACCTCTACTTTGCTAAGACTTTGACCAATCTTTCATCATGTTCTGCCATCGTTTTGGGTAGCAGTGGAACTGATATTGTTCTGGCAGTGTGAATAGCGTAAGGTGGAGCCCCTTCTTTGAGCTCTGTTTGTACTGGTGGGATCTTCAAAGTTCTACCTGTGTTTGGAATTTCTGTGGAAAGCTCATCTAAATATGGCACCAACCCCATCATAGTTGCAACGTCTCGGCTTAGGTTGTTATTACTCTTTGCACAGATCACATAGACCTTAAAGTCAGAGTCATTGTCTCTATAGCAGGTTCTTGCTATGAAGTACCCCATGCAATTTAGATTCTGTCCAACAACAAACAAGGACCAGTTAAAACTGCTGTTGTTTGCTGGAGACTAGGCAGGTTAGAAAAAGACTTGTAAACAGACTCAGAAATTATGTTGACATCCGCACTAGTGTCTATTTTAAACTTTATCGAGAGCCCACTGATTTGTAGTGATACTTCCCAAGGATCTGTGGAATTTTCCATCCGTGTGACTGGACCCAGAAAAAATTGTTCTTGACTTTTCTCCTGCTCATCATTCTAGTGTGGCACACAGCAGCAAAGTAACGTATCTTCTTGCATTTGTGGCATTCTGCAGCCTTTGCAGGACAGCCTGCTCTTTGTGTATGCCCTTTCCCACATCTTGTGCATCTAGAGGCTTTTATTTGAGCATTAGATGTTTGGCTGTATATTTGTTTCTAGTATTTTGGAGTTTCCATTTCTGCAGGGGTTTCTTGGCTATTTCTTGCAGCCCTTTTAAAGCACCCTGGTCTTGGACCTGGCCTTTTATAAGCTCTGAGTATCTTATCATATCCACAGCCCTATCCAAAGTGAGATTGGATTCCATCTGCAGCTTCTGGGACAGGTCTTTATCCAAAATTCCCACTACAAATCGGTCTCTGAGCATTTCACTCCTGGTGTCCCCAAAAGCACATTCATCAGCTTTCTTGTCTGCCATCTTCTGTAGGCCTCTGCAGATTCCCCTGGTTTCTGATGTTTCTGGTGAAAGCATGCCCTCTCATGAATGAGATTCTTCTTTGGCACAAAATATTCATCAAATTTCCCCAGAACTAGGAGATAGTCATCCTAGTCCTCTGCAGCAGCAAACTCAAATGATTTAAATATCTGCTCTGTTTGCTGACCCATGGCATAAATCAAGGAGCATACCTGAACTTCTTCCTTCTCTTCATTCAGTTTTGTAGCAATGTGGTATCTGAAAAACCTCTGCTTCCATTCTGGCCATGATGCAGGCTTGGTGAAAGCAAAGGCCTCTCGTGGGGAAAACTTTGCCATTGCTTTCCTTTGTTGTTGTTTTTCCAGTTGTCCCGGGAGCTCTGCTACTCTGGAGACACTATGAGGATTTCTTAACTTCTGACACCATGTTATATTGATCAGGATGAGACCGAGGATAAAATAGAGCTTCTTTATTTAATAATTCTTAAACAGTAAAACATCTCAGCTTGTTCTGTGCTAGGCCTCACCCAGCACACACAACACTAACTCCAGTAACTGAATCAATCTAGCTCCCCCTAGGGTGTGTAATACCCTCTAGAGAAAGTTAACTCTTTCTTTGCTGTGCATCTAACCTAAAGACACATTTCATTACAATCTCCAACGCAGATACCACTGCTTCTGTTGAAGCCTTATGCAGCGATGCTGCACTGCTACATTTAAGCATTCTATTTGTGTCAGCTGTATCAGAATATATTCTCTATTAAAACATCTTTTTTAAAAAAAGTACTTTCTGAGAACGTTTCGGTCATGGAGAGAACTAATTATTTACCTCCCTGAAAGTACTGGCGGATAGCTTTCAGATTATGTAAAATGGCTGATGTTTCTTAAACAAGCAGAGGCTGCACACACAATGTCCTTGTGCAAATTAAAGATGGCATTCTGCGATCATTGCTATGGACAGAAAGCTTTACACAGCTGACTTTTTCCCTGATGTCATCAGGAATAGCACTACAGGCTATACAGACAAGTTACCTTGCAACTTGCTTGGTAAGAGGCCACAGGCAAAGTCTGCTGCCACTACTGCCTCACATTATATCCACAGCAAATTCTTACATAATGCTAATGGAGAGACACCAAACAATGCCTTGTACACTGCTGGTTTACAGCAAATTCTTACACAACAGGAATGTATAGTTATAAACAGTGGCTTTTATGTGGGTTTTTTTTTTTTAAATACAAATTCAATGTGAAAAATATGGGCAAAACTAACCATTTGTTGCAGAGTGACTTTACTTTTGACAGCTCTCTTAGCCATCAAGGTATGGCGTATAGCTTCTGACCATATTCTAAAGTAGGATGGCTAATCTATGGCCCTCCAGATATTGTTGGGCTACAACTCCCATTATCCCTGAACATTGGCTATGCTGTTTGAGACTGATGGGACCTCGAGTCTAGCAACATCTGGAGGGCCACAGGTTCTCCACCTCTGTGTTGTAGCTCAACCAAAAATATTGATATAGTGACAGTCATGTATGTTTTAAGTATTTCAGACCTCCAGAATATCATAAACAGTGGGAATAATTCTGGATAAAAAACACACACAATATTTGGGTTCAGACCCAGTGAAGAAATGAGCTGTGGTGATGCTGAGGCTCAACTAGAGGATGGTGGCAGAAGCATGCTGAAGGAGTTAATCTTACCAAGCCTTTTCTCTGTGTCATACTTCTGTAAAGCTACACTTTGCTGCTCTTTAATTGCTGCTTTAAATGTATACCTCCCAGCTCCCCACTAATTTCAGCTGAACCAGCTGCTTCCAAGATGGTAGCATATGAAATATAAAGCTGACCCAGTGATAATTGTTAGCCTTTCATCAATGGTTTCCCCTTCTTCATATCAAGTAAATATTTATTCTAGATTACTTGACTCATTCCCATTAATTAAAGGCACTGGGATGTCAGAGAAAATGGAATTTCCTTTACAAGTTCCCCCATCCCTGTCATTACATTTGATCACATGACACAGCATCATCATATGAATATGTCTGCACTTGTTCCACTCTTTCATTGGCATCTTTGTGCCAGCTGTAATGAGTGGACCAGCTCTTAGCTACATTTTTTTCAAATACATCTGGATTCTTTTTGATGTCCTGGGAGTGCAAAAGGGATACAAACTTTGTAGGCTGCTGGAAATTTAATATTGAGCAGAGCTGGCTCTGTGTAGCATCAGACATGAGTTAGCAAAAATGGAGCTTGGACACTTTGTACTCTGTCCTCTTCCCCTCCTCTTTTCTCTCTTAGCTGACCAGAAAATGGGGAGTCTTTACACTGCCATTCTCTTTCCATGGCCTTATTGACCACTGAGACCACAGAATGGCATTGATTGTGTGGTAGGACTGTGCCCCCTTTAGCAATGGGAGTAACACAGCCAGACACAAGTTTATGGGTGAAGTAAGGCCACAACTTTATTGATAAGTGCAAGTAAAGTGGGGTTGGCATGGCAGTAGGGCAAGGATCTGCTTCATTCCGGCAGCCCATGCTGGAGGAATGCTGAATCAACCAACAAGCAGTTTGGAACTACCCTTGGGAGTTGGCCCACTTTGGACCCAAGTGGGGTGTGAACCCAAGGCACCTGTGGTCCCGCTGACCAACCAGTGGGAGGGGTTGTGAGCTGGATGAGGCTCATTCCCATTAATTAATTAAAGGCATGGCCATCGTGTACCCCCACTGGAGTCCTTATGGGAGTCCCCCTTATGACTGATCCTGCCCAATGCCATTTCCACTTAAAGTTGTGACAGAAATGAGTGAACGCCTAACAATTGCACAGCGAACCACTGAGGGATAGGTGAAAAAACCTGCTCAACCATGGGGCCAGATTCGTTGAGAGGAGAAATTCCTATCTGGCCCTATCAACCAGCAACCCAGTTAAACACAGCTCAGTGATGCCCTAAGACAGAGGGAGGGTGGGTGGGAAAGCCGGTACACAACGAAAGAGGCTGGCTCACAGGAGACTGGGGCCTTTAAAGGTCCGGGTCTGGCTCCACTTCTTGGCTGCTCTCACGAGACTGCCCAGGATTGTGGGTGATCTCATGAGAGCCGGGTCATAGATGGGAGGATTGTAGCTCCTCCCTCCTGTTGCTGCCTGGGGCGCGCTCCACCCCACAATTAGCACCCCATGCAGAGGCTCGAGGCTTGTCTAACTGAAACTGGAGATAGGAGCAACACAAAAAGAGGATTCTGAGCATGTTCTTCTGTCCTACCTTCACAACTAAACTGACAAACAAGCATACCAGGAGACCAAATGCTGGCTGAAGATCCTCAGTCTTACTCCTTCTTATTTACTCCCCTCTGCCTCTTCTTTTGGCTAGGGAAAGTTAACAAAGTGACGTACAGCCAAGTGCCTGAGATGGAAGTACATTATTAACTCTTTCCACCCACAGTAGGAGGCAAAGGAGCAGGAAGACTAAGAATAGAAACACACTCATTGTTCTGCTGGTTCCAGTGCATTTCCATCTCTCTCTTCTGAAAACAGGGGCATGCAATGCTAATCAAACCCCATCCCTTTTTACTGTAAAATATGTTGGTAGTTTTTAAAATTCAGCTTCAAAAAGATTTTGCAACTGATTGGCAGATCAACCCGTTTCCCCTCCAGGTGTGGCTAATGGAAATGCTTTGCTGTAGGCAACTAGGGTTCACAGTCTATGGGGCTTCAATCAGCATTTAGTTCACTTATATGCCTCTCTGTCTCAGTTTAGTGGTGATAGTGACTTGCAGTGCTGTGAATACATTGTGAGTCCTTATATTACATCTTTCTCCTGCCTTGGTTTAGCTGTGAAGGTGTCACTAAAAGCACTCTAAAGCTTTTTTAAAAAAATAAACATTATGCATATCTGGGGCGAGGAACCTTAGTGAGATTCCAATAGATCAGTATAGGATTCTGATTAAATATTTCAGTGTAGTTGCTTTAATGATCTACAGTACTCAGTGGGATTCAAAATTTAAAGATGAAGCTAAGTTTCATATTACATTAAAAGTTATGCAAGTTCCATAACAGCTTTTTCCTATCTTAGTTTTGACAGATAATAGCCATCATTAGTTTGATGATCTTGTCATTTGGTGTTGGACAAGAAACATACTTCATCTTTCAGACATGCTGACTATAGATATCTTACAAAATACAGAGACTACTGAGCAGAAGCATGCCTCTGTTATTATCAGAAATATGCAGAGTACTCTTAAACTATGCCTAACATGTCCACATAATAAACCTTATATAAAAGCATTGATGCTAACCACATCACTTCAGACTAGCTTTTGAAGAAATGTTTGGCTCATAGAACCATATTGGATGTTTTATGAACATATATTGAAATGTTTTAACTACCAAAGGAAATAATTTTTATATTAATGCCTCCACACAATAGCAGACCTTATTTGTGTATTATTGGACAATGATATTGTGGGATAAAAGGATGGACAAAATAAAAAAGTACCATTTAGAAGTGTATGGGCTTGAATCACAAATAAATCTCAGGCAGTAAGCCAAAAGAAGTTTGCTAATACAACTTTTCCAACCAGAATGAACATCAGCAAATCTGAATAAGCCAGTAAAAGAATTGAATCCTGGCACAGAAATCTAGGTTTTTGTCATCTACTAACCAATGCTTAGCAAATCTTCTTCACTATCAAATGAATATTGTTGTTTATTAGGCTGTTTAAAATCTATTGCTGTTACAGTAGCATCTCCACATAAGATAATAAGAGCATGCAGGGTGCATCAAACAGGTTTGAGCAGTAGCAAGGAAGAAGAGATCCCAAAAGAGAAAATGAGGGTACCTCAGGATGCTAAGCCTCAGATTGGCATAAGCCCCAAAGAAGCTATCCAGAAAAAAAATTGCAATGCTAAGAAGTTACTGATATATGATTATATACCCTGCATGGAGAACGAAGAGAAAAATATTGCTCACTGAAAGAAATAAGAGTTGCACATAATCAGGAGCAAAGCATTCAAGATGATATGATCGCCAAGCAGTGTGAAAATATTTTACGGATTAAGATTTCAAGTTCGCTTTAAGTATGAATATGTATTTTTTTAAAAATAACTAGTAAGCCACAAATGGAAGAACAAAGCTGAACCTCAATACATTTGGAGACTAAACAAGCAATTGCTTACACAGACATACATACACAGAGAGTCTCATACAAATAAAAGACAAACAAATGCATCCAAAAAGAAACTTTTCAACCATCAGGCATTCCTCATGAATCTGTGAAAATCTAACAAAGACTGAAAGAGTCTAGATGGAGCCAATGTTCTTACTAAAAATTAGAAATAAGCTGCCATTGTGACTCCATCCTAGAACCTTAGCAGTCAACTTCTCCATAATAATGAAACAAAAGGAATATTTATCTAGTCAGGAAAAAATAATACAAAGGGCTAAATCAACATGGGTTCAAACTAAACCTACTGAATCAATTCATAAATTTTGACAATGCAACATATATTAATTACTTATTTATATAAAAATTGTTTTGTCACTTTTCTGCTAAAAGAATTCAAAGTGACTTACAATGTAATGGATGATGATAATACAGTGGATATTTTATCTGGGTTTTAGTAAAACATTCCATATAGCACTACACAATATCTTATGGTTAGAAAGCCAACATAAGATTTCTTGGACAGTTAATACAATCAAATGGATCAAAAACTGGCTATCTAACCGTATTAAGAGAGTAATCGTAACTGGCAGTCCATCTAGTTGGGGACAGATTTCCAGTGGGATCCAGGGATCGCAATTCGGTCCCATTTTGTTTTATATCTTTATAAAAGATCTGGAAGACAAAGTAGAGAATACGCTAAATAAGTCTTTTGGCTTCTACTAATTAGGGAATCGTGAGCAGAACTAGAACTAACATAGTAGTTGTAAAATAACTCTAATTACCTCTTTGGAACTGGATGATAGATTTACAGACCATATTCTAAATTAAATGAGAGGCAGAAGAGTATACCAGAACACACGGGGCTTCACAGAAGAAAACAGAGGGGGTATTTGCTAATCATGTCTGTGCATCTAACATAATTTGAGCCATTTGGATATTCCTACATCATGTATCTTTTAAAAAACCAACGGCACTGTCACATGGAATGGCAGAAGAGGAAACACCATTTCACATGAAGGTGGACTATAAGAGCTAAGGAGACAGAGAGCTTGCAGAAAATAAAGAAAACAAGGAATAACATGACAGTCAACTGCAGGAGATTCAGACTCAAAGGGGGAGGTATATGAGTGCAAAGCCATTAAAACCAATCGATCAGACAAAATAATCATTCTAATAGTCTTGCCACTATCTTCCCAGGTGGAATGTGCAATGTTAGCACAAAATAAATTACATCACAGAAGAGGGATTCATGGAAAATCAATGGAGAAGGAGCTTTTCCACCTGAAGCAGCTTTGGGTCAAGATTTAATGTGTAAAATGCAATTTAATTTAACTGATCTATGAATGCATGTTTTTGAGGTAAGTTGCTGTAAGATTACCACATGTGCAATCCCTTATGTTTCTTTTGCTAGCAGAACTGAATTAATCCCAATAAAGAATTAGGATGCAGAGTCAAAGACATAAACATTACGTTTACATACCTATAGCATGGATATCCAAAAAATAAGTATCTCCTAAAACAGAATGTGAATGTGAAACATAGAACAAACAGATTTCATAGCATACTTGATTCATGGACAAACTTTAGAGCCCAATACTCCATCTTGGAATGCCAAAAATATGACAGTGGCACATGAGTAAAGACCAAGCGCAGAGCTTGGAAAAGTTACTTTTTTGAACTACAACTCCCATCAGCCCCAGCCAGCGTGGCCACTGGATTGGGCTGATGGGAGTTGTAGTTCAAAAAAGTAACTTTTCCAAGCTCTTACCACTAAGCATGCATGAAGATAGTCAATTACTAGGTCATAGGGTTGCCAGATCTCCATTTTTCGACCTGAGACTCCGGTTTCTGGGGGTACCCTCTGGCTGACTCACCTTAATCTCTGAACTTTAAGCTTTCATTTTAAAAAACAATTAAGTTTCTAGGTGGTCTGATTCCAGAGATACACATCAAAACGTCAGCCACCCCCCCCCAACTTCTTGGTTGCTCTCCCTGCCCTTTCAGGTGTTTAGCCAATAAGAAATCAGTGTTGTGATTGACAAGGAATGATAAAGCCAAAAGTGTAGACTCACATTGCATTGTCTGCCTTCAAATCGATTCCTACTTAGAGGGGCCCTATGAACAAACAGTGTTTTCATGCTAAGAGGTATTCAGAGGGGGTTTACCATTACCTCTCTCTGAGGCTGCGAGGCAGTGACTGGCCCAAGGCTCAGAAACATGCTTTTTCCTGCTTTTCTGAACATCTCACAGATTGAATAAGTAAGCTTTCAGTCTTTTTCTCTCCTGTGTGTAGGAGTCAGACAGGTTTAAATTTTGAAGAGGGCAGTATTTTGCAAGCTTCCCAAATTGAAGCTTTAACCCTCTTTTCTCTTCTCCTAGGCATTTTAACAGCATTTGAATAACGTGTTTTTAACTTGCTTACCTGTTTTTATGGGTTTTAATGGTTTAAATTTGTATACTTGTTTTTAATGTTTTTAATTGTTGTAAACTGCCCAGAGAGCGTCGGCTATGGGGCGTTATATAAATGCAATAAATAATAATAATAATCTAGTACTTGATTTCCCAGAGTAAACATACCCAGAGTAAACCCCATTGAATTCAGTAGGACTTCCTTTTGAGTAGACATGGTTAGGATTGTGCTGTAAATTGATGGGACTTTTGAATGAACATAGGAAAGAATTGTGCTTGTGTTGTATATCTTTCTCTTCCACTCCAATCCTATTTTTAAAGCAATTAGGCAGGGCTTACTTAGGTATCACTGTTTTTATTATGTTGGAAACTAATGCTGATTTTTTTTTTTAATATTCTGCAATGATCAACTGGTTTTGACAATAAACTATTATATGGGGTGTATGTATTTTTACATCTCCAATGTGTTTGTGTGTATGGGAATCTTTCCAACAACCCTGTGAGGTAGGGTTGCAGTCTGGAAACCAAGGCAGCTCACAATAAGAAATAAATCCCTTTAAAATTCAATAACCATAAAAACAACTACAAACAGCTGCAAAACAGTTTAAAGTGGCATGATACTGAATTTTGGGTTGCGTGAATGAAGTTGCTCATCACTTGAGGTTGCAGTTCTGTCCCTGTTTGAGTAAGCCCCACTGGGACTTGTTTCTGAATAAATAAACGTAGGATTGCACTATAAATATCTTTACAGGTTGTGTAAATAATAAATATATTTGATAGTCATGCTTATACAAATATTTCTTCATTTATCATATTTTTGGTTTTTGGTTAGGAATCCTGACTGGTTGTGAGATGCTTAGTTTTCTGCCTTACTCATAGGAATCTTGTGGTTGGTGTGGTATTGCATTTAAGAAATCATCGCTGTCTTTTGTTCCTCTTTTTCTATTTGCATTTCATTTACCTTTATCCTCACTCCCTTTCATCCATAGAAACAACAACAGTGGTTCCATGCGCTCCGCTCAACCTTCTTAAACCCACTGATGATTCACCTTGTTTTTTGTTTCTTGTCCAATAGTGGTAAAGAGAATTCACATACTGGGCAGTGTGGCTGCAATTGGTGTTGTTACCAAGCTACTGCCTATGAAGGTAGACCAAATCAAGTGTGCTTTCTCTCTGTCAATTATATTCACTGGAATTGGGTTGGCTGATGAAGTGAGTTTATAGCAGCCCACCGGGGAGACAGAAAAGGGTAGAGAATCTTCTTACTCATTACTCAGACCTCTTTCTGAAGTGGAGGTTCAAATCAGTAAAGAAATTTGGATGTTAAAAGGTAGGGGCAGGGCATTCCAGGCAGGGGGTTGCCAACCCTACTTGGATATGGATATCTTTGCAGAGGATCCCTTGTCAAGCTTTACCAACAACACAATCTAAACCATATCTACTGAGAAATAAGCCCTATTGAGTTCTATGGGGCTTAGTAAGTGTGTTCAGAATTGCAGCTCTTCAGGGGCATCCATCTTTATTCCTGAGTGCTCCCATCTAACATCTCCACAACACTAGGCTCCTTTCTTCCTACAATGGCCTTCTGGTGACTGGCCTGGCCTGGCGGCACTTGAACCCTTTTTGCCAGAAGCTAATTGGCTAGATTAAATGTTCCCTACCCAGGCTCCATTTTTTAGCTAAGATTTCTATCTTAATTTCTTATCAGATAAATGTTTTTGTATGAATTGTATGCGCCAAGCAACTGTGGTTGATGCTTAATATATCATGCTTAATGACATCACCTGGACCCACCCCATGATGTCACTTGGACCCACCCTGTGACATCACTTGGACCCGCCCTGTGACATCACTTGGACCCGCCCTATGACATCACTCGGCCCCGCCCCCAAAATATCAGGATTTGGAATGCTTCTGACCTGGCAACCCTAACAGGACAGGAGCAATAGAACACAATCTAGTAGATTTTTCTTCCGTGTTTGATAAGCAGTGTGTTGGGTAGAGTACTTCCTGTCAGGAGTTGACTTTAGGCCCTAATGTGGTTATAAAAATTAAAGAACAAAGACAGATTGGGAGAAAATATTGTGAGGATACCTGGCACCAATTAGGTAGGCTTATTTAGAATGGTATTAGGCCAAACCAGACCCACACTGCAATTTATTCAGTTCTCAGATTAAGTTTTTCTTGTTTGCTCAGGCATTTTAAAAGGGTTATATTATATATGGTCTGCTTTTTAGCAGTTTTTTAAAAAGTTTTATTGGTTTATGATGTGTTATATTTTACTTTTATTGTATTTTATTGCTATTATGATAATATAACATCCCAACACCTTTGCATTCACTTGTATGAAAAGTGCATTAGAAAACTTTTAACAATAAACAAACTCAACTAAACTTGAGATCTTTACCCTTCTTTATCATTTTAAGAGCTCAAGAACACCCCTTAGGCATGCACAATTCTTCCCCTCTTTCCTCCCCTTCCCCTCTCCTATTTGGTTTCCTCTTCCCATCTTTATTGTTTATTAAATTTATATCCCGCCCTTCCTCCCAGCAAGAGCCCAGGGCGGCAAACAAAAACACTAAAAACACTCTAAAACACCATAAACACAGACCTTAAAATATATTAGAACAAAACATCTTTAAAAACATGTTAAAACAAAACAACTTTAAAAATAATCTTTAAAAGTAATTGTTGCCCTCTGTGTATTCCCCTGCAACTGACTACAGTGGGAAAGCCTCCTGTGCTCATGGAGGCTTCTGTGTGTGTTGAAAACCTGTAAAATCAGAGTTCCAAAACATGCAGGAGCTTCCACAAATACAGGTTTCCCCACTGCAGAGAGCCACTGGGAAACATGTAAAGGGCAACTATGATGAAGCAAAGCAGATGGAGCTAGCATGCTTGTGAATACTGTTCTCTCCTCACATGTTGACTTAAGCCCTGTTCACTTCTGAATTAATCACAGTAAAAGGGAAGGGGTATGAGACTTCAAGTTGAAACGGGGGAGAAGGGGGGAGAAGTGTGTTCCTGAGGGGCACTCCTGATATCTTTTCTATGATTAAAAGAATTAGGAAAAGTTACCACCTGCACCAAGTTATACGCAAAGGATTTTGAAAGAATAAAGGAAACTATGTTTTTATGGTGTTTCTGAAGAGTGAGAATTGTGACCTCTTGGACCAT